>NC_069659.1:329701749-330024249 GCF_027244095.1 Hemicordylus capensis | reverse complement strand
GGAGAACTCCATTCTAGATAGAAAAGTGGAGAGATAGAATCTCTAATCTAGCTAGCTAGCGGGATGCAGAGAAATGTTGTCTGCATCTCTGCATGCATGGTGCAGAGAGAGAGGTGAGCATATGTGATAGGGAGAAGAAGAAGGAAGAGAGGAAGGGAGGCAGGAAGGAAGGAGGACCCTGAAAGCAGCAATCTACATATCAAAGGAGTAGTGTCAGAGAGGAGGAATGACCAATGTCTTGACCCCTCTAGCCCTCTGACTCACTAATCTGCCCCCCTCTGTCATTGAGGCATGAGGCAGTGCAGAGTCCTTCACTTCCAACACTGTGCACACCTTCCAAGATGGTGCAGGAGCTCATCAAGGCTCCACTTCCCTTAAAAAGGCTCCCCAGTGCTGGGCAAAGTGCAGCATTGCATGATGAGAATGGCTGTGTCCAAGTGGTGCCAGGGGACTGTGTAGAGGATTCAACTTTGGCTGAGGTTTCACACAGACCCAAGAAACAATTAGTCAGGGGACTGCACTTCAGGCTGATGGAGGCCAACACTGGTCCCTGAGCCTTGCAATAAAGGACATGATTATAAAGGAACATGTGTTAGGGGGCTGGGTTTGGCTTCAGCTAGGGATGTGTGAGCTGGCTGGACCTCAAGCTGGCTGGACCTCAAGCCAGTTTGAGTTCTAACCGGCTCAGTTCAAGGGCTTGACCTTGAACTGAAACGGGCCCAATCTAGCCAAACTGCCCCTGCTGCTGCGGGCTGGTTCAGGCTGAGTGCGGGGGTGCCAGACACATTAGAATTGTTTTTTTTAAGTCGGACTTACTGCCACCTCTTGGTCTGAGGGCTACTTTGTGCATTATGCAGCAGCAAACTTGTGGTTGCCACAGTTTCTACACACATTATGGTGCTGAAGCTAGAGATGTGCACAAAACCGGTTTGCCTGAATCAGTTCGTGTCCAAACTGGACACCAGTTTGGGCCTAGTTTGGGGATGCCAGAAGTATTAGAATTAGTTTTTTTAAAACAGTCGGATTAACCGCTGCCTTTTAGTCTGACAGCTGCTTTGTTCAGTATGAATCAGCAAAATTGTGGTTGCCACTGTTTCTACACACGTTATGGTGCTGAAGCTAGGGAAGTGCACAAAACCGGTTTGCCCAGTTCAGTTCGAGTACAAACTGGACTCGAACCAGATTGGCCTGATTCGGTTCAAATTCAAACCATTAGAATTATTTATTAGAATTAAACATTAGAATTATTTAAAGTAGGACTTGCTGCCACCGGGTTCAGCAGCCCAGGGGGTGCTGCACCCATGGGCGGGAGGGTCTCTGGAGGCCTCCCTTTTCCCCGCCAGCCTCCCCGCCGGTCTCCTACAGGCTGTTTTGTCTCTCTGTGAGTGCATGGTGGCCATTTTTTAAGCCACTATGCATGTGTCAGGTCATTTGCGTGCCAGGGTCATGACCCAGGCATGCAAACGACCCACATGCAGCTCTCAGACCAAGAGGCCAGCCAGTGCTGGCCCATGATACTCTGTTGACTCACACAAAACACCAGATGCTGCCCCTTTCCTTCAAATTTTCAGAGAGAGAGAGAGAGAGACCCCCTATTACTTATTTCTGTTACATATTTCCCCCTTCTTTTATTTTCTATCAGCGAGGCACAAGGGAGTGTAGTATGGTGCAATTTCTTCTTTCTTCCTCTGTAAGCCATCCATGGTAGGGGCGCTAGGTGGGCTGCCATGCTGCCCCAAGAACTGGCCCACAATCTGCCACCAGAAGTGGTCTGCTTCACCTCCACTGGCTAGGGCCATCCTTGAGGCCAACTGTGCTCATGGGTGCAATGGCTTCCAACATGAACTCGACTCTTCCATTTAGCTGGATGCCAGAGATAGAAGAGTTTCCTGATCCCTGGCTATCAAGGTGTCTCTTTCGAAGAACAAATTTTCATGGATGCAAAAGATCTGACTAAATCTGACTAGATCTCCCTTATTTTTCTGCACATTACACTTAGAAAGAAGGATGATGTCACCTCTCTGGTATTAACACATTCAAGAAAAAAGCAAAGGGGGAGCAATTTATCATCCTTATCGAGTTGCCAAGCAAAGCAAGGTACCTCCTTATTGTTGACTATCCTCTTTTTAAAGTGCTGATAGGATTCCCTTTTGAAGGTGAAGAAGAACAGAGCTTCATTCAATTACTTTTGCAGTGAACCTTGGGAAGCGGCGTTCCCACTGTAATTTTGAGTGTATCATCTTTGTGACGGGGTAGACACCGCTTCGGCAGGAGTTGCAGCTCGTGCAATGGAAGTGTCAGGTTTCCACACACTGATCTATTGCACACCGCACAGCAGGCAATTGATAAAAGTGGCCTGTCGGAGTGAGACTGATGAGAAGGCATTTCATTTCCAACCTTCTTCCTGGCTAATGATAAGAAACAAGAAAAACATAGAGGACATAATTCAGGAAATTGCTTGGTCCTTTTGTCTTCCTCCTCCCCTAATTCAGTTCATTGTTGCATGTAATACTGTTTGTGATTGCTAAAGGTACAGGCTTTGTTCTTTTGTATGGAAGAAGCCTTTCCTTAACATTTAGGTCAGGATCCAGTGAACCATGCCACTAGTTGTGCAGGCCCAGGAGCAGAATCCACCATGCCACATGGTTACGTTGAAAGCAAGATTGCATTCAGTAGCAATTTATGGTGGGGTTGGGGGTTCCGCTGTCCAAAGATAAATAGTTTTTAAAATCTTGAGTATGACTAAAGTAAGCCTTAATCAGCGAAATAGTCCTTGTATGACCGCTGCTGTGAATTATATGTGTACAAGCTCAGTTTAATGCAGCAGAAGCCCTAAGAACATAAGAACAGCCCTGCTGGATCAGGCCCAAGGCCCATCTAGTACAGCATCCTGTTTCACACAGTGGCCCACCAGATGCCGCTGGAAGCCTACAGGCAGGAGTTGAGGGCTTGCCCTCCCTCCTGCTGTTACTCCTCTGCAACTGGTACTCAGAGGCATCCAACCTTTGAGGAGGTGGCCTATAGCCCTCCAACTAGTAGCCGTTGATAGACCTCTCTTCCATGAAGTTATCCAAACCTCTCTTAAAGCCATCCAGGTTATTGGCTGTCACCACATCTTGTAGGAGAGAATTTCACAAGTTGATTATGCATTGTGTGAAAAAATACTTATGTTTGTTGCTCCTAAATTTCCTGTCAATCAATTTCATGGGATGACCCCTAGTTCAAGTGTTATGTGAGAGGGAGAAGAATTTCTCTCTATCCACTTTCTCCACCCCATGCATGATTTTATAGACCTCTATCATGTCTCCCTGCAGTCGTCTTTTTCTAAATTAAATAGCCCCAGGTGTTGTAGCCTTGTCTCATAAGAAAGGTGCTCTAGGCCCCTGATCATTTCATTGCCCTCTTCTGCACCTTTTCCAGTTCTACAATGTCCTTTTTTAGATGTGGTGACCAGAATTGTACACAGTACTCCAATTGTGATCACACCATAGTTTTGTATAATGGCATTATAATATTAGCCGTTTTACTTTCAATCCCCTTTCTAATGATCCCTAGCATGGAATTTGCCTTTTTCACAGCTGACGCACACTGAGTCCACACTTTCAACGAGCTGTCCACCCCAATCCCAAGATCCCTCTCCTGGTCAATCACCAACAGCTCAGATCCCATTAACTCATACTTGAAGTTGAGGTTTTTCGTCGCAATATGCATCATTTTACACTTGCCCCGACTTCTAGATCATTTATGAATAAATTAAAAAGCACCGGTCCCAGTACAGATCCCTGGGGGAACCCACTTCTTACTTCACTCCATTGTGAAAACTCTCCATTTATACCTACCTTCTTTTTCCTGTCTTTCAACAATTTAGCAATCCACACATGTACTTGTCCCCTTATCCCATGACTGCTAAGTTTCCTCAGGAGTCTTTGATGAGGAAATTTGTCAAAAGCTTTTTGGAAGTCCAGGTATACGATGTCAACTGGATCACCTTTATCCACACACTTGTTGACACTCTCAAAGAACTCCAAAAGGTTTGTGAGGCAAGATTTCCCTTTGCAGAAGCCATGCTGGTTCTCTCCCAGCAGGGCCTGTTCTTCTGTGTTGTTTACAATTTTATCCTTGAGGATGCTTTCTATCAATTTGCCTGGAATGGATATTAAGCTAACTGGCCTGTAATTTCCTGGATTGCCCCTGGATCCCTATTTCATTAAATCCACATCCACATGCCCATCTGTGATTCATGCACCAAGCTCCACTGCAGTCTCTTCAGGGGCATAGTGAGCTGGTCATTGTGGTGTTTTTGGTTAATCCATTCATTGATCCAGGCCAGCTTTTGAATGGTGCTTTAGGTACTTTTATTCCAGTCCTGGTGTAGAGGCGGGGCTAACAAACAGCCAGCAGCAAGAGTTCTGAAGGCAGACTGCACTTGCCTCTCTGTAAACAATATTTGTCTAATTAATCCATTAATATTCCTGATTCAACTCCACTGTCTTGTCCTTGCATACCACAACACTTTCCTCTGGAATCTACAGTCATGTTGTAGCAAGCATGAATTGTCCAGTTTGCTAAGCAGGGTCTGGCTTCATTTGCATTTGGATGGGTGACTACATGTGAGTATGGTAAGATATTCCCCTTAAGGGATGGGACCAGAGCTCAGTGGAAGATCATCTGCATACAGAAGAGCTTAAGTTCACTCCTTGGCATCTCCAGGTAGGTAGGGCTAGGAGAGTCTCCTGCTTGAAACCTTGGAGGATTGCTGCCAGTTGGTGTACACAATATTGAGCTAGATAGACGAATGGTCTGATTCGGTATAAGGCAGCTTCCTATGTTTCGTATGCTTGTTATTGTAATACCTGAATGGAGCTCCACATGTACAGCTGTATACATACAGGGTACTGTCCATATGTCTGAGAATCCTGCCTTTGTCTACAACTGTAGGTGTGGGGACTCCATTCAGGTGCTGGGGAAGCAATAAAGCATGCAGCCTTCTCCTTATGCATGTTCATGCAGTGCATATACAAGCAAATTCAGAGCTTCCAGTCATAGTACAAGGAGAAACCATGCCTTCTAGGTTTGATGCTGGAAGCAGACCTGCAGCAGTGGCCCCAAGCAATACACCCTATAATCCTGACCACTGTTCCCTCTAACAGGGATTTCCAGATGTTGTTCACTACAACTCCCAGCATCCCCCACTGCAACGGCATTTGGCTGGGAACTATGGGAGTTGTAGTCAACAACATCTGGGAATCCCTGTTAGAGAGAACACTGATCCTGACAATAACAACTGGGCAGCAGCCAAAAGGGTGTTAGAGCCAATGCATATAGTGAAGCATTGATACAGCTGCACCTTTGCTTTTGCCAGATGGTGAAGAAGGTGAGAGGGCCAAGCATAGATGCAGCTTGGGCCTGCACAGGGGCCAACAGCAATCAGGGCAGACCAATTAATAATAATAATAATATCTTCTATTAAGCTCCTATGTAGATATCATAGGGCCATGCCTTCCCTACACTTCTTGGCTAGTGGAGCAAGGAGCAATGATAGGGATGCTTTGGTATATAGTCATGTGGGTAGAAGCCAACTGAAATAATTTCTCCAGACCAGGTGGGGCAGAAAGGAAGAACTGAAAGAAACTCTCTGCAGCTGCACTCTTTTTAGTTAGTTTGTTGATTGCTGTTTTCATATACATAACCATATGTATTTGTTATGTCATATTGCATAAACACAAAACGCCTTTAATGGATTTAAAATGCCTTTAATGACTTTACCAGTTGACAATGCAGTTTCACTAGCAATGTACATCCTCTCTTGGAAGGAAGCTTCCAGGAACAGGGCTTCTTGCTGAATCAAGATCTGCTTACACAGCATGGTGGCTGAAACCAGGACTGGCCCATGCACTAGGTGGACCTAGGCAGTTGCCTAAGGCACCAAATATTTTTTTTCCCCAAATTCGATTTTTATTGATTTTAACAACAATAATATTGTCATTCATTACAATATACACAAAAGTGGACTTCCCACACACATCTCTTCGTGAATCATCGGCTATAGAGTTTACCCTTGCTATAATAATAATTCAAAACATAAATTTAAACCCTTACAAACACAGTTAATCTACCCAACCTGCAGTTTTTTACTAAATTTCAAACCCTGCTGTAAAATCCATAGTAGGGCCTAAGGCACCAAATCTTGGGGTGGTGATGGAATAGGCACCACAATCCCTGCCCCCACAGTGCCTAGCTGCTGCACCTCCCAGTGGCAGCTGAAGCAGGGGGGAAAGTGAGCAAGGTGACTAAACACTGGTAAAATGTCTTGTTCCTCCTGCCACCCACAATGTGGAGTCTGCCTGTGCTGCACACCCTGCCCCCATCGTTCAGCTGGCCAATGTGCATGTGTGGTAGCCATTTGAGAGGCTAGCCCAGTGAAAAGCTTTGTCAGACAGACCCCTCAAATGGCTACCACACATGTACACCAGCCAGGTGAGTGGCAGAGATGGGGCATGCAGTGGCAATGAACTCCACACAGAGCTGGGAAGCAGCATGGCTGGGCAGGGTGGGGTGGGGGTTCATGACAAAGAAGACGTTCTCTTAAATACCCAGGGCCCAAGTTGTTTAGGGTCTTATAGGTTATAACCAACACCTTGTATTTTGCCCGGAAACCTATCGGCAGCATATTTGGTCCCAAGGTCCAGGGGTAAGAGCCCCTCTGCTTTAAGGTCTCTCAGTGGTGCCTTCATTGCTGTCATAATCGAGTCCATCCACCTTGCTGCTGGTCGTCCTCTTCTTCTCTCTCCTTTAACTTTCCCCAGCATTGTGGACTTCTCAAGGGAGCTGGGTCTTTGCATAATGTGTCTAAAGTATGATAGTTTGAGCCTGGTCATTTGTGCCTTGAGTGAAAATTCTGGATTGATTTGTTCTATAATCTATTTGTTTGTTTTTCTGGCTGCCCATGGTATCCTCAAGAGTCTTCTCTTCTGTATGGTACATATTATTTTAACTGAAGTGGGGGCACCAAAGTGCAGAGCCTAGTTTGCCAGAAACACTAGGGCCAGCCCTGATTGGAACCCTGGCCGAACCGAAATGGTAGCCAGCTATTAGGGCTGCATGTTTTCTTCCCAACAATGGTTCAAGAACGGTGCTTGCAGACCTGCCAAAGACCCCCTTTCAAAAAACAAAAAGGTTTGGCAAATGTTTCTCTTTGAGCCCCTCTCATAACTGAAAGAAGCTGTGCAATTTTTATATTGTTTGCCAAGAAGACTATGGTACTAGAGATTATTGGCCATGCCAGGCAGCACGGCTATTTATTTTGAAGCTATAATTCAATTAACACTAAAAAGAACAGAACATACCAAACTTGGGCTGCTCTAATTGCTAGAAAACTAATTGATTATACCCAAGAAATGATATGTTCTGGACAGATTAATTTATCCCTCAGGCTGCATGCCGACATCATTAATGTCATCAACAATTCTCAGTTGTAAGAGGTAATGTAATCTGTGGATCATTGTGTTATATAAAATGGAAATCAGATTATTGCCACTCCAAAACTTTGATCGCTTTACGGGAAAATCTTTACTTTTCCAGTATTCTGTTTCGGCCATGGAACGTGAAGAAGAGTTAATGAAATCAACATATTCATTACCAATTCTTCGCAACAAGCAGAAAAGATAATATACTTTGCCTATTTTTTATTCTTTTCATTTTGCCTCCGAGAAAGTATAGAATAGTCTATTGTGGAGATTTATATTCCGGGCTCCTTTTCTTCAAGAAAAAAATGAAATGGGAAAGTGTGATTGGAATTTTGTATGAGTACCTTCCTGATTTTAATTTAATTTTCTCTAATGTCTTTTTGTTAGTTTTCTGAAGAAAAAAGCTTTCTTTGGGTATACGCTATTATGTTAGTTTCTTTCAATGTAGATATAAATCAGTTCCGTGACACATAATGAGGCTGTTCTCACATGTAGCCAAATCCAGGCTAGGGAAGCCCAGCCTGGTTTAGGCTGCATGTGAGAACCACTGAGATCAGGCCAGGATTAAGGGAGTGAAAATGCCCTTAACCCAGGTTCTGGCATCATGTGTCTGCTCGGGCTGCATGCAGCCTGAGGAAACACAAAGGAGGGAGCCTAGAGAGCCTGTCTCCTGCGAGAATCCTGAATGTACCATGCTCAATGTGTGGTGCATTGTGGGATTCCTGGAGGCTGGGACATGTCGTCCCAGCACTCTGGACCTCAATCATGCGGCTTACCTACGTACCATTTTTAAAAACAAAGCTGGCGCATGGCCGAGGGGTGGCTGTGGTGGGGGAGCTGAGTAGTTGAACCTCCGCCCCCCCCCGGCAGTGTCAATGGGGGGGAGCGACCGCTAGGCACGTCCTCTATGCCCAGAGGTTGCTGTGAACTGTGAGGTGTGCCTGCACAGTTCAGAAAAAGATCGTCGCAAGCTTGTGATGTCATAAGCTTGCAACAATCTTTTTCGGAACTGCACAGGCACGCCTCGCAGTTCACAGCAGCCACTGGGCAGAGAGGACGTACCCAGTAGGGATGTGCGAACCGGTTTGGATCTGAACCGGGGCGGTTCAGCGGTTCAGATCCAAACCGAACCAGTCATCAGGTTCGGGCTGCAGGTTCGAATTCGAACCAAACCGGGGGTGGTTCGATTCGGACTGGTTCGGACTGGTTCAGACACCCAAAATTGGTAGGATGGTAGCTGGCACCCAGGGGTACCTGTCACCCAAACCCCAAAGCAATCGGACAATCATACGAATTTTTATGAATTTTTGAAAATTATTTTTATTTTTTCTCATAGGATATAATGGGACTCAAACCAGGCCATTATTTCTTATTGTGGAGCACCCATGGGTGCCAACAACCATGCAAACCCTGAAGCAATCAGACACCCCTATGATTTTTTATGAATATTTGAAATATTTTTAATTATTTTTCTCATAGAGTATAATGGGACCCAAACCAGTCCACATCCCCTATTGTGGAGCACCTAGGGGCACAAAAGTGGGGTGGGTTGTAGACAGACAGGGGTACCTACCACCCAAAAAATCCCAAGGCAATTGGACACTCCTCTGATTATTGGTGAATTGTTAAAGTATTTTTGAATTCCACATAGAGAATAATTAGGATTGCAGCAAATGTATAGCTTCACGTCGGGGGGAAAGGGTGTCGTAGAGTGGAGTGTGGTGGCTGGTAGTTCCTAGGGTGGGCTTGGGATTTTTTGGGTGGTAGGCACCCCTGTCTGTCTACCACCCACCCCACTTTTGTGCTCCTAGGTGCTCCACAATAGGGGATATGGACTGGTTTGGGTCCCACAAAGGCAGCTCTCTCAACATCCATGTTTCCTGCACAGTATGAGAGCCACTGTTTTAAGAATTTTCCATTGCTCCATGTTTTTATCTCCATATGTGTACAGAGCGTTGGGAATTCTCTCTGGTAAGAGATACCCTTCTATTACAGCAGAGTGCACAGAGGCAAAACACAGCGGAGTCTGCCTAGGCATGCGTATATGCTGAGAGTAAAAGAAACTTGGAGCCAGTTCATAGTTTCAAATCATTATAAGGAGTCTTTATTGGTGAACTCCATTCTAGATAGTAAATCTATCTATTCTAGATAGGAGAGATAGGATCTCTAATCTAGCTAGCTAGCTGGATGCAGAGGGATAGTTTCTGCATCTCTGCACACATGGTGCAGGGAGAGAGGAGCGTGTGTGTTGCAAGGGAGAAGAAAGGAAAAGAGGAAGAGGCAAGGCAAGAAGGAAGGAGGTCCCTGAGAATAGCAATCTACATATCAAAGCGATAGTGTCAGAGCAGTAGAGAAGGGATGACCAATGTCTTGACCCCTCTAGCCCTCTGACTCACTAATCTATCCCCCTCTGTCACTGAGGCATGAGCCAGTGCAGAGTCCTTCACTTCCAACTGTTGGAAGTTAAGGACTTTGCGCTGTCTCGTCTCAGACAGTGGAGGACAGACTAGTGAGTCAGAGGGCTAGAGGGTCAAGACATTGGTCATCCCTTCTCTACTGCTCTGACACTATCCCTTTGAAATGTAGATTGCTAATCTCAGGAACTAACTTCCTCTCTCTCTCTTCCCTACCTGCCCTTCTACCTTGCAACATGGCAAGCCTCTCTCCCTGCACCATATGTGCAGAGAAGATGCAGAATCCATCTGCATCCAGCTAGATAGATAGATTAGAGATCCTAACTCCTCACTTTCCTATCTAGAATAGAGTTCCTTAATAAATGCCTTATATATTGATTTAAAACTATGAATTGGCTCCAAGTTACTCTACTCTCAGCATAACGCATGCCCAACTAAATCCGCTGTGTTGTGCCTCTGTGCACTCTGCTATAATGAGAAAGGGATTCTCTCACCACAGAGAATTTCCAACACCAACACTGAGTGTTATACATATGGAGTTCGTGGCAGCTTTCGGTGCCTTCAGCTTGCTTGTATGAAGTGTAAGTACACATCAGTAAAACACTACACAAAAAGAATCTTGATGCAATCATGCTTTCAGTCACATCAATCAATGGGCATGTGCATACTGATAATATAAGAAAGGGGGAAAGTATGTATGAACTGAAGGAACTGAAACATAAAGATACATTCACACTTGGGAATTTTGGTGTCAAATATTGAGTGATATCCAGAATAATGCTGAACTAGTGAACACAGATGCACGTGTACAAGAAAGTAGCATAGCTTAGCCAGTGCTCAAAGTTGCACAGCAGTCTCTTGTGGCCTCAGTCTGCTTGTACCAGCATTGTGCTTGTGCAACAAGGATAGCAGATACCTTTGTATAACTCCCTGCAACATTTATGGACTGAGGAAGAGGTTTCACAATAGGAGGCACACGACAGGGTGCATAAGAGGACCCTGATGCACCAGCACAGCACTAGTTAGCACAGCACAGCACAGCTCCTGCTAACTGAGCAAAAAGGCACCTTTTTAAAGTGGTGATTCTCTTCATTTAGTAGGGGGAGAGCAACTGGCCCTAACCAGCACAGCATCCCTCCACTGCCTGTTGCTGGTTTCTATCTTATGTTTCTTTTTTAGACTGTGAGCCCTTTGGGGACAGGGAGTCATTTTATTTATTTATTTCTATGTAAACTGCTTTGGGAACTTTTGTTGAAAAGCAGTATATCAATATTTGTCATCAATGTAGTGTAGAATGCAAGCTCCGGACTCAGGCAACATCCTTGCACTAGTGCAACAACTGCAGCATAAATCTGGACATCAGCCATTCTC
The DNA here is from genome assembly GCF_027244095.1 of Hemicordylus capensis. NCBI lineage: Eukaryota > Metazoa > Chordata > Lepidosauria > Squamata > Cordylidae > Hemicordylus > Hemicordylus capensis. The sequence continues at coordinate 330,012,998 of NC_069659.1, read as the reverse complement.
CAGATGCTTGTGGCTTCTCTGCGTGTAGTTTCCATTACATACATTTATGTAGCATGTTTTAGAGCAGGGATGCCAGACTGCGGACCTCCAGCTGTCGTTTGCCTACCACTCCCATCATCCCCAATCACAGTGGCCTTAGCCAGGGATGATGGAAGTTGCAGGCCAACAACAGCTGGAGCTGCAGTTTGACACTCCAGTTTTAGAGTGCACACTCAGTTCATATGGGGCATTGCTGAGTCTCACCATGGCCCACCATGAACTGAGAGTGTACCACTCATCAGCCTTCTGTGGCTGTGTACTGCAGAAGAAGACCAGTCTTGGTGAGCAAGCTGTTTTCAAGCTGCTCTTCTCATTGAGGAACCCCCAATAAGTTTTCCGAAAACACAGAGAAAATGTAGATAAAATTCTTCAGATAAAATAGTCCTCACATTACTGTCAAATATAAATACCTGTGGATAACTCTAGCCCGCTGCTGGAGAAACTCACCCTTTACAGGCAAAATTGTCCTCATGTTCCCTGAAAGCAGGAGGAGGTCACAGGACTGGTTCTTCCACACATTCAGCACTGCCCTGTGCAGACAAATGTTGAAAGCAAAGATATTCAGAGGTGATAGCCAGCAGACATTGACATAGGGTGTGGCTCGAGGGTGCAATCCCTCTCTGCCCTTGACATGTTCAGTGAACATGAGGACCATTTGTCTGAAAAGGGTCAAGGGGAGGGAAGGGTGAATTGATTTGGGTACAAAAAGATTTGTACCCAAATCTACCTGTTTTGAGCGATTTGTGGACAAAACAAATCACCCCTGTGCTAGCTGGCCAGATTCAGTTCCAAAACAAATCGCCCAGATTTCAGACCTGAAAATTTTGTAGATTCAGACCTTCATTTTGTGGCCATCTCTCTTATTGTCTCAATTTTGTGTAAGGAAATTTTTTTGAAAATCCTGCCCTCCCAAGGTTCAGATTGGTGACTTACAGTGTGCAACAATTGGCTGGCGATTCCCCTCTGGTTCCAGATTGGCTTGTTTCCATTCAAATCTTGTGTTGCCAGGGTCAAATCTGGCTGACCCTGCAATGGTTGGGGAAGGGTCAAAGAAGGGACAAGAGTGGGGGGAGTTCAAAGAAGGGATTTTCAAATGTACTTAAGGAGGCAGGCAACCACCATTCTGCTGAGAGAGAGAGAGAGAGGGGGGGGGAGCTTTGCCTTGCCCTGCCCACCTGCTGCCTGGAGTGGATTCTCTGCTCTTTGTTCCTGCTTTCCTGATTGAGGAAAAGAGAAGAGAATTTTTTTACCCCTGCTGCTGAGAGAATCACTGCCTGCAGCTGCTGTCTGTGCAAATCGATTTGGGTACAAAACTATTTGAACCTGAATCTACCTGTTTTGGGAGATTTGGGGACAAAACAAATTGCCCCTGTGCTAGCTGGCCAGATTTGGACCCAAAACAATCGAATTGAAAAAATCAATTCGTGCACATCCCTAGTCAAGAGTCCCCAGAACAGTTTGAAAACAAGAGGTAGTGGGAAGTAATCAACAGATTACATGCAACAGCAGCATGTATCAAGCTTCATATCAAATGGTATTCTATCTTGTAACATTCAGTAGTAATTAGTATATGACAGCTGAAAGCTTAAAGGATTTTATACTTCAGATCTGCCAAAATAAAAACAACTGATGCTAACCAGTCAACATATTCAAATTTGAGAAACTTGTGTTGATAAAGATAGCACTCAATATGCATATTTTGAATTTTGCATCACCAATATGCATTCAACATTTCAAACAGTGAAATGGGAAAATCTGGTGAATTCAGTATGTCTGCAAATGTTCATTTGAGCTCTAGATGACATTTTCTTCATTCCCACTAGATATTTACCTGGGCTCCAGAGTAAGCTTTTAGCAAACAGCAGAGAAACCCATGTATATGCATTTTGCGAGGGCAATGAGTTACATATTACCATATAAATCTGTTGTTTTCAGAAACTCATTAAGTTGCAAATCTCATTGTTATTCAACTTCCAGTAAGTAGCACATTATTCCTAACGTTTGAACTCTTCTAACATACAACAGGAATAATAACAATCAAATCTACTTGCTCATTTTTTAACTTACGATCTTCACAGAGTCAATATGAACAGACTAGGAAAGATAATTTTAATTAGTAAGAAGCCCTGGTACATAATTTGTAGTTATTCAGAGTCTATATTTTGCTACATGTAGGACTTTGCTGCAAACAGGACTTGAAAGCTTCAGCAGGAGAACTCAAGGATATGTTGATCAGCTACGTACTAATCGGCCACACTCGTTACCCATGCAGAAAAGTTGTTCCTCTTGCCAACAGCTCCTGTCCTAGAAAAAAATTAATATTCATTAGAACTGCCATAGCTGTCTAGTGAAATTAATCAGTACATCATAATTAGCGAGGGCTTTGCACATTTTTAGCACACATCTTAATCATTCTTAGAAAGTGATCTAAAGAATTTAGAAAATTGGAAAGGGAACATGCTATGCTGCTCTCTGTTTATAGCAAGGGGGTTATCCCTCTGAATAAACAGACTGTCCCCATGCTTTTATTTAAAAGCCATTCCCCAGTGTTGTGTCAAGCTCTTGAGTGAACAGGAGACACAGGACAGGACTATGCAGATAGGAAAGGCTTGATGTTAATGGAAGTGACTGTATGGCAGAAGGCAGGAGAATAGATAGCTAGATAACAAGAGATCAGTAATGCTGTGCCCTCTGTCTAAGCATTAAACCAGATGCATGTCATTTGGGCTTACATTTGTTTCTTAATTAAAACAGCAACCCCAGGGATTGGGACACAGAAGGAGGTGGGATTCAACCCATTCCTCTTGAGTCACCATCCATGCTGACACAAAATGTCCCCCAGGCCCCAAGAAGAAAGCTTTCACTGGTGTCAATGGAAGCTCCCTTTCAGGGGCTTGCACATGTCAGGATTGCAGAGTGAAATGAAAGGGTTACATGCCCCCTCCCCGCATGCTGAAGTCCTGATCCTGATTGGGGCAGCTCATGGCTGCAGTTTTGATGAAGAAAAAATGCTAGCATAAATGACACATTTAGCATTACATCAGGTTTTGCCCTTAGGCCCTGTCCAGCTCTCCAAGAAGAAATTCATCCCTGTCAATGTAATGTGGATAACAGTGAGTGCTGCATAAGTGAATGTTCCATTCCTGCCTGGTTGCTCTCTGAAGGATAGGTGCCATGGGTCTCCCATGCCTGGCTAGCTCCCCAGGTGTTTTTCTTTCCCTCCTCCTGAGCAGATTGTCCTTGAGTCATGACAATAATCATTTGAAAACCCAAATTAGATCGTTTCCAAGCACTTTTCAAGGAATGAATGGAGGCTGCGTAGCAGCAGTACTGTCTGCATTGTTCTCCAAAATGTGATTACTGTTTAGTTAATAATAAACAGGTTGCTCTGATCTGAAATGTCTGCTCATCCTTTGATTTTTAGTAGGGCAATTGAATTTTAATTTTGGCTAATTTTAGTAGGGCAACATGAGGCTGCTAGCACATCTCTCCAACATCCACGGATCTGTTCTGACACTGAATCATTTTGTTAATTTAACATTTTGAATTCATGCAACTTATTATTGCATTAAAATCACTGCAATTTACTCTCCAATAGGGTCTGACATGAATCTCTCTCATCTAGCCATTCTGAAATAATTTTTGTTGACTCTTTGAGGCTGTTTCTGAACATAGAAAACAAACAATTTTTTGAAACCATCATTCCATTTAACGAAGCAACTGAAAGCCCCAACATGGGACTCTAATGCTGAGGATTCTGAAAGGAAAATGAGGTGGTGTTCATAACCTTGTAAGTTTTCACCCACCCAGGATTCCTTGCATTTTATGTAGCTGCCTGAGAATAATTCATGTGTGTTAATTTGATTTATACAGTAATGTTGGTGTTCGATTACAATAAGATATGACTTAAGATTTCTCCCTCTCTCACAACACTAGAATCAGAGGTCAACCCATGAAACTGAAGGCTGGGAAATTTAGGACCGACAAGAGGAAGTACTTTTCCACACAGTGCATAATTAATCTATAGAATGCTTTGCCATGGGATATGGTGATGGCCACCAGCTTGGACGGCTTTAAAAGAGGCTTAGACAGATTCACGGAGGACAGGTCTATCAGTGGCTACTAGTCTAGTGGCTGTGGGCCACCTCCAGCCTCAGAGGCACAATGTCTCTCAATACCAGTTGCAGGGGAGAAACAGAAGGAGAGGGGGGCGTGCACATACCTCTTGCCTGTGGACTCCCCAGAGGCATCTGGTGGGCCACTGTGTGAAACAAGATGCTAGACTAGATGGGCCTTGTGCTTGATCCAGCAGGGCTGTTCTTATGTTCTTATGACTTCTGTGTGTACTACTGAGTCAGATACATTGTAACAAGTGAAGTTTACTTGACTGGCTGGTTCTACCTTTGTCGGTTTACAGATCATCGTTTTGAAAAGCTTAGGGTTTGGGTGGAATCCTGAACTGTCCAGTGAGAAGGGTCCACAGCAAAGGGTCCTGTCCAATAAACTAAAGCAGAAGGAATTCTGTAGGTAAAGGATTTGGCCAATCAATTTAAAAGGTGACAGCTGGGCTAGTAATTGATTGGCCTATCTGAACATACCTGAGGAAGGAGTATAAAAAGAAGGATCAAGCAGGTTCACTGAGAGCCAGCTAGGGTATCAGAGAGCTCTGAAGGAGGAAGAGCTGGAGAGAACCAGCAGTAGGAAGAAGGTAGCACAGGGAGAAGAGCACAAGGGTAGACACTGAAGAGCTGGTCACTGTGGTGTTTTTGGTTAACCCATTCTTTGATCCAGGCCAACTTTTGAATGGGGCTTTAGTTATGTGCATTCCAGTCCTGGAGTAGAGGTGGGGCTAACAAACAGCCAGCAGCAAGAGCATGGAAAAGCAGTCTGCACTTGCCTCTCTGCACAGATAAAGATAGATAATATCTATTTTATTAAACCAGGCCTGCTCAACTTAGGCCCCCCAGCTGTTTTTGAACTAAAACTCCCATACTCCCCAGCTACAGTGGCCAGTAGCCAGGGATTATGGGAACTGTAGGCCAACATCTGCAGGATGGCCAAAGTTGGGAAGCCCTGCATTAAACTATTAATATTCCATTCTACTGCCTTGTCCTTGCATACCACAACTCTTTCATTTGGATTCTACATGCACTAGGTTGAGGGAGAACAGGAAGGCTGACTCTGCTGAAGATACCTTCAAAAGTGTCTGGCTGGAGTACCTCAGCTATGGAGCTTTATTCTTTTATTTATCTTTACACTTATATCCCGCTCTTCCTCTGAAGAGCTCAGAGCAGTATACATGGTTATTTTTATCCTTACAACAACCCTGTGAGGTAGGTTAGGCTGAGAGATACATGACTGGCCCAGAGTCACCCAGTGAGTTGGGTTGGTCTTGTAATAGCAAGCATGACTTGTCCCCTTAGATAAGCAGGGTCTGCCCTGGCTGCATTTGAAAGGGAGACTAGAAGTGTGAGCACTGTAAGATATTCCCCTCAGGGGATAGAACCACTCTGGGAAGTGCAGAAGGTGCCAAGTTCCTTCCCTGGCCTCTCCAAGATAGAGTTGAGAGAGATTCCTGCCTGCAACCTTGGAGAAGCTACTGCCAGTCTGTGTAGACAATATTGAGTGAGATGGACCTATGGTCTGACTCACTATATGGCAGCTTCTTATGTTCCTATGAGTTTCACGTTTGAATCGGGATTCAAACTCGGGTCTTCCTGGTCCTAGTCCAACACTCTAACTGCTATGCTATGCTGCCACTGCACCTTCAGGAAGCATAGTACTTGAGGGAGCAGTTGAATAGCAAAGGTACCTCATTTTCAGGGAGCCTGGCCATTAAGGGGTGGCCAACAGCCACCACAGAGTGACGAGGGATCATCTTGCTCTGAATGAAAGAGAGAAGAGAGAGACACAAACTGGGGAGCTGCTACTGCCCAGCTCCCATGTTCCAAATGAGATGGGTCCTCCCTCTCCCAACTGCCACCACAGATCTACCTAAGAATCAACTTTATCTAAGGGGAGAAGAGAAGGAAGAAGTGAGCCTAAAGAACTCAGCATCCAAAGAAGTAAACATGTTGCTTGGTGGGTGATTCTTTATTGAAGCTTTTATGTAAACCACTTTGGTGGGGGGAGGGGTGTTCACCTGAAAAGGAATATATACATGTCAAAAATAAATAAACTGGCCAGCAACAAAGTGGCGAGCCAGACTGGGCAACCAAGAAGACTGAAGGTGGGAATCAGCTAGGGAAGAATTGGGAGGCATGGCTAAGGTGAACTCTCACAGGGTGGTGGGAAGAGATATTAGTGAAAGATGGGGATGAGGCTTTTGTGCCTGAGAGAGAAGGCAAGGCTGCCTGACTCAATAGCTAACACTTGCATTTTGAGGCTTGTGTCCCCAACATGCTTGAGTGAGTGAGTGAGTGAGTGGGTGGGTGAGTTAACTTATGGAGTGAAGAAAGGGAATCAGGACCAGGGTTTTGGTAGGGATAAGGACTAATTCCATTTCACCCAAGCTTTGTAACTGGACTGTGGTTTCAAATTTTTCAAGGTCTTCATTTTTAAACTGTTTGATGTTGTTGTAAACCACCCAGAGACAGAAGTTTGGGGTGGTCTACAATTCTGAAAAATAGATAGATAGATCCCTTCAGAATATATATCTATTCTCTAAGGTGTACCTGTGGCTAATCCTGTGCGTGGCATCTCTTGTGAGGATTCACAAGCAGAAGCACCGTGGTGATTGGGTAGTGGAGATTCCATATGCAGATAGGGAGAGGAGCCTGTGGCACCGTGGTGATTGGGCAGTGGGGATTCCATATGCAGATAGGGAGGAGGAGCCTGTGATAATTAAGGACAGTTGGAATGCAACTGTTACTATTTGGAAGATGTTCTTGATTGTAGAGGAGAGGAATCTATATAAATAAAAGGCTAGTGGGCAGGGGTCTGTGAAGAGAGGGGTTGTGAGGGAGGAAAGAGCCCCTTCAGGAGAAGGAGGCTTCTGTTGTGTGGAATAGATGAGGAAACAAGATGAACAAGATCTGTTAACTCAGGAAGGGGTGGGGCGAGAGAGAATGGGAAGAAAGGAAGAAGGACGGGCCTGAGCCTGTCAGCAGCCTGAGGGGAACAAGTGGCCATGGTGGTGCCTATTGGCAGCAAGGAAGGGCTCAGTCGACCACTGTTGCTGTTTGGGGCTACCGAGGCCATTGGCGGAAGCAGGCAGGCAGGTAAGGGACGGGACCAGGCCTGTCAGCGGCCTGAAGGGAATGAGCGGCCTTGGCAGTGGAAGGGTCCAGTCAGTCTCTGCTGCTGCTGCTGCTGCTGCTGCTTCTGTAGGAAGGAGCAGGAGCACGGCTCAGTTGAGGGTGGGAAGGTCTCTGGGGACAGGGGGCTTCAGCTTGGCCAATAGGTGCCAGCAATGCTGCAGCCGCGAGCAAGTACTAGTGTGCAGATGCGCTGCGCAGGTTAAGCTAATTTTACATTTATTTCTTATTTCAGAAATGATCCCATTTTCTAATCATGCAGCTAAAAGATTTATTCTTTTTAATTACTCTTTTAATAAATAATACCTTGTTATTACCTCCACAGCAATTAATCTCTCTGCATATGGTGCCATGCCTACACCAAAACATCACTAATCACAAGGGAGGAAATTCATCACGGTGATTAGGTGTCTGGTGGCTACTCAGATTGGTGGCAGTGGGCAGGTTACAGAGTGTCCCACTGGGTATTGATAGGGTGTTCCTTCACACTGCTCTTGAGGACCTTCTTTAACTAAAAATGCTATAATGTTAGCTTTAGTGAAATTGCACAATATACTTCATAAATAATATGGACCCTCTTAAGAGGTGTTTCCCCCACACCCTCATTCTTTTTCGGTCACTGAATCAAAGAAAGCTGGGTAAAGGCAGACTATAATTCAACCAAACATTTTCTTAATGTTCTATTTCTTAGAGAACAGAAAAAGGGTTGAGACAAACTGTTCCCAAGTTATGCAATGTAAACAATTCAAACTAGGAAAATTTCCCTGAATGGGTTTCCTGTGAATGCGTTTGTAACTCTAACCAACTTTTGTCTCACAGGATAGCCAGAAGTTATCATTTCTCTCTAGAGTGAAAAGGGGCAAAATTGTCACGCATTCAGTAAGCTATTGGATGTGGCTAATGACCTGCATTTCGCTTGATGTAGAAGCTTATTATAAGGCCATAAGAAAATAAGAATTGGCTTGGTAGATCATAAAATCTGGCACGACTGTCTTCTAACCATCCTAACCTGCCCCACTCCCCAGGACTAACTCTGCCATGAAGCAGGCCACGTCAGGTGGTGGACTGGGAGGGGGGGCAGTTCTCAGGGACAGCATGGCAGCCCACCCAGCACCTCCTCCATGGCGCCAGTATTTTACATCTTCTCTGCAAAATGGAAAGAATGAAAGAAATAAAGAACTGGGAATCTGTTTTTAGTGGAACAAGATAACAGGAAGGAAAGAGAGGAGTGCCCTTTGGTACTCTTCTTGTGGCAGGAAAATGTAATGGGCTGGCAGTTCCATTTCCTGAAGTCATCAGAGGATGACTTCCCTGATGTTGTACCCATAACTTGTTTCCAACATCCAGCCAGATTTCTTTGAAAGAACAAAGAAGCAGGGCATGAAGGTGATGTCCTTCCCATAATATTTATCCACAACATCTAATAAATTACCCATTATTAGACTGGAAAGGCTTATGCTTTAGTGACAAAAACCTGTAGGAGTCTGAAGAATTGGTAGAAAATTCAAGGTAAAAGGGTGGGGAGTGGGTGTTCAGTAGTGATTTTATCTACCAAGTATCAATGGCAATTAAAAACAAAAACACTGTAGCTATGGATTATCCTGAAGCCCAGGGATGGTTGACACCACAGAATAGCATTTCCATTGCAGTATTATTCCCCTGGATTGCACTATATGGATTTTTAAATACAGACCTTACAAGGGCAGTACTGCAGAAAATAATAGGAATATACTCTGCAGGTGTTTATTTCACAGGTCCAAGGAATGGGTAAGCAGTATTGCCTTCTGGACAAGGAAAATATATCGGTATGGACAGTAGAACAAAGCTTTTCATACTCTTAACAATCCAGAGCAGAAATTTGGAAACAGCAGTGTTACTACAGATTTATTTGACTAGTCATGATTGTGACTCCAGTTGTCTGAATACTCTAAAGTTTAGTTACTGTGCCCTGAAAGCATTGATCCCCACAACTGGGAAGGGGTGCTTATTACTTCTGGGTCCCTCTCCCACCCCAGTGTCTATCATTCTCAGTAGGCTATACTGAGGTTCACCAGCTCACCACTTAGAAGGTGCCTCTATGCTAGGGATGTGCAAGCCGACCCGCTTTGAGCTCGGCTCAACATAGAGCCGGCCCGGTTTGGGTGTTCTGAGTTCAAAACGCACCAACCCAGTTCTAAGAACCAGCTCATGGACTGACTTAGGTATACTTGTAAAGGGGAATCCAGCGAGGGAAGGGAATTCCCTAGTAATGCATGGTGGGGGTGGGGGAGAAAGGCTACATTTTACCTTTAATATTCATGTGGTGGGAATAGTAGAGGTGGCCCAGTGGTGGCAGCAACATCGGCACCGATGGCAGCAAATCTCCCCACCGGCCTCCCAAATGACAGCCCAGGCTGCAGCTGGCCCAGGCTGTCATTTGGGAGGCCAACGAGGAGGATTGGAAGAGCCCCTGCCACAAATGTTGCTGCTGCCACTGCCACTGCCGCTACTGCTGCCTCCACTGCCCCCACCACCCCAGTGACTGAAAATTAAAGGTCAAATTGGCCTCTCTGCTGAACATTTGTCATTATTATATTATAGTCAAGCCAAGGAGATCCTCAAACAGAGAGTCTTGGACACTGAATATCAAAACAATGTAAGTTCCATCCCGGAGACCATAATAGGGAACCTTGGTTACTTTAACTGGGAACCTGCTAGCTAGCTATTGTCCCTCTCTTTAACAAGCCATCACAGGGTTTTCCTCAGAACAAGATATGATGCCTTACTATCAGCAGTTTTATCTGGAAAGTTTTTTAAAACCCGCTTTGGCCAGTCGGTTATGCCCCTGTGCTCAGGTGAGGTTGAATCTGTCCACCATGTGCTGCTGTTTTGTCTTTTTATAATGATAGCCAGTGCAGTCTTATATCTCCCTTTCTATGATGCTTTCCTGGCTGGATTGCTGCATTTTACACCACATTCCTTCTTGCAGATAAGAAAACCACCACCTACAAAGTTGCCCAATTTTTGTGCAGCTGCTGTTAAGATCCATCAACAGCTAACCTCCAACCCTTCTTTTAGATATTGTTACATGAGGCTTCTATGTTGGTGTATTCTGTATGATTTACTTCTTATTTGAACCAGTCTCACAGCCAGCTCACACATCCCTATTCTGGTACCCAGTTACCAGAGTTGGTCTAGGAGTGGAGAGGCCCAAGTTCAAATTCCCACTCAGCATGATGTTCATGTGGGGGATATTGGGCCAATTACTCTCTCAGCATAACCTGTCTCACAGGTTTTTCTGGGAGGATAAAATGGTGGAGAGAACCCCACTTAGAATGAAAAATGGGAGAGAAATAAAACTAATTATTTGATGGTGTCACTAAGGGCAAATGAAGTCAGTTCAGAGTGACATCATACCTGACAGGTTTGTTGGAAGGATCAAATGGTTGAGAGAACATTTTATGCCATGCTGACCTCTTTGTATGAAAACTGGGATAGGAATATATCTAATTTTGAGATGGTGTCAATAAGGACAAATGAAGTCAGTTCAGAGTGACAGCAATGCTTTCCAAAGAGGGGCACTTTCTGATGCTGCCAAAAATGTTCACATAATAGAAGGAGCACATTTAGCTGAGCCCTAATTTGAACAGCTGTAGCATGTCCATTAACTCACTGGAAGTGAATGTTAATGAAAAGGGTAAACCAAAAAGCTTTGTGCTGCAGCTAGTAAATCACTGAGTGTAACTAGGTTTCCAGAGCAACTGGTTTTATAAAGTACGCTTGTAGTGTCAGCTTTAGCAGTGGACTTGAGGTATTGGTGGAGGGTCTTTTTGCCCTCCATAAATGATATGTGCTCAAAACAAGTGGCATAATATTTCAGAAAGGTGGGGCAGAGGGAGAATGGACAGTTGAGAGACAAGAAATTCATTGGATGGATTAAGGATCTTACAAAAAGATCATAAAGGTTTCTCTGTTACAAAATGGACTGGAGCAGAACCAAAATTTAACACAAAATTTAAATTTTAGCAACATTTTTCAAATTGCCTTTTAGAACGTGGCATTGACATTAGAACCTGACATTCACAAATTTGACATTGAGAGTCCTTTTAGCATCTTAAATCATAATTCCTTCTTTCATTAATTTTAAAGCAATAACATCAAGATTCAGCCTGTCCCTCTGAGAGATCAAGCAACCTGCCTGTCCAAGGGCCTGGATGCTACTCATTGGTGGGGGGTGGGATACTATAAGGATTATTTGGAGCCACTACTGAGAACTCACCAGGTACAGTTTTTCAACCAGGTCTAAATCCACCGAGCAGTAGCATTATCTAGCCCACCTTTTACCAACTTGTTAACAATGATATCATTGGAGACCTTGTCAAATGTTTTGCTGAAATCAAGATACACTGTGTCCACAACATTCCCATTATCTACTAAAGGAGATGAGTTTAGTTTGCCATGAGTTGCTATGTGCCTTTATAGCTTGCAATTGGCAGTGATGGGGCATGACAGATCTTCTTGAGAAGGGCATTTCACAATAACAGCACAAGCACAGAAAAAGCCCATGGTCACCACCAACACACCCATGGTCACCACCAACACACTACAGAGCAGTGGTTAGTGTGTTGGACTACAACTGTAGAGACTAGGACAGGAAGCCTGAGTTCAAATCTCCATCCAGCCATGAAACTCACTGTGTGATCCTGGTCTCGTTATATATCTTTCAGCCTAACTTACCTGACAGGGTGCTTGTGAGGATAAACATAGCTATGAAAATATTGAAGTAGGCGTCTTGGAGGAAGAATGGAATATAAATGTAAGGAGAGACAGAGAGAGAGAGAGAGCTTAATGTGTTCTACTCCTGGGCTTTGAAAAATGGCAAATTATGATGTTACTGTTCATTTTGAAGAGAAAGTGGCGTTTGGTGCAGTAGCAGCAGCACTAAGGTCTAAAGAGAGGACATTTTGCATCACTGTCAAGCAAAGAGAGGGCATGGTAAGTTTTCACTTTTTGTTTTCATTTTTGCCAAGTTAATGAACTAAATCCATGACAGAAACATCTGGCCAATGAGTACAAGTTGCCACCAAAAAAAAATTTCAAGTGCTATGCTTCATGTGGAGTATTCCAAGACAGAAAGGCAAGGTGCCTTTGACAAGGTGCCTTATGCAGCTTAAACATAACAAAGCCAAGTGTCTCCATCAGTGGAATGCAAAACTAGAACCTGACAATGGTTGCAGGGGGCATAATAACATTCAGCCATTCAGAATAATGCACTCTATGTAAAAGATGGAATAAGGGACTCCCAAAGGAGCAAGATAGCAAAGCAAATAGGGCTCCTCATAGAAAGCAGCTACTCCTAGCATTCTGACTGAATATGGGAGATTTAAAAATGCTAATGAAAGAAAAGAAGTTAATGAGGTACAGTATGGAAGATCTTATAGGGAGCAAGAGGAGTGACAAGTGGTTGCAGCAGATGTACTCTAAAGGCTCCCAGTGGCAGCCAGATAGTCACTGGTTAACAAAGACAACCATAAGTTGACAGGCAGCTCTTTCGTTAACCTTCAAACCAACACCCAAAATGAAATCCAAGCAGCATCTCTTGGAAAGTGAACACTGTCTCTACAGCAAGACAAAAAAAAAAATCCCTTAGTCACCTTTCTTCTTAAGATGCTTGCTCCCACTTCTAATAGAGCAATTGTGTTTCCATGAGGGGGAAAACTTGTAACAGGTCATTCTCATAAGAACATAAAAACAGCTCTGCTGAATCAGGCCCATGGCCCATCTCGTCCAGCATCCTGTTTCACACAGAGGCCCACCAGATGTCGCTGGAAGCCTACAGGCAGGAGTTGAGGGCATGCCCCCTCTCCTGCTGTTACTCCCCTACAACTGGTACTCAGAGGCAACCTCCCTCTGAGGCTGGAGGTGGCCTATAGCCCTCCGACTAGTAGCCGTCGATAGACCTCTCTTCCATGAAGTTATCCAAACCCCTCTTAAAGCCATCCAGGTTATTGGCTGTCACCACATCTTGTGGCAGATAATTCCACAAGCTGATTATGTATTATAGTTTGGAGAGATCCTTTTGGAGCTCCTACCAATCAGTTTTGGATTTCACTACCTGAAAGAGTTTGGTATCATCTGCAAATCTGGCCACCTCGCTGCTTACCCCTACTTCTAGATCATTTATGAATAAATTAAAAACCACCAGTCCCAGTATAGATCCCTGGGGGACCCCATTTCTTACTTCCCTCTATTGTGAAAGCTTTCCATTTATCCCTACCCTCTGTTTCCTGTCTTTCAACAATTTAGCAGTCCATACATGTACTTGTCCCCTTATCCCATGACATCTAAGTTTTCTCAGGAGTCTTTGATGAGGAACTTTGTCGAAAGCTTTTTGGAAGTCCAGGTATACTGTGTCAACTGGATCACCTTATTCACACACTTGTTGACACTCTCAAAGAACTTCCAAAGGTTTGTTAGTCAAGATTTCCCTTTGCAGAAGCCATGCTGGTTCTCCCTCAGCAGGGCCTGTTGTTCTATGTGCTTTACAATTTTATCCTTGAGGATGCTTTCCATCATTTTGCCTGGAAGAGATGTTCAGGTAACCGGCCTGTAATTTCCTGGATTGCCCCTGGATCCCTTTTTGAAAATAGGGGTTATATTTGCTACCTTCCATTCCCCCGGTACAGAGCCTGATTGTAGGGATAAGTTATATATTTTCGCAAGGAGGTCGGCGATTTCATATTTGAGTTCTTTAAGGACTCTTGGATGGATGCCGTCTGGCCCTGGCGATTTGCTGGTCTCCAATTTTTTCAGACAGTTTAGAACATCAACTCTTGTCACTTCTATCTGACTCAGCTCTCTAGCCTCTGTCTCCAAGAAGCCTGGTTCAAGAACAGGTATATGCTCAGTATCCTCTGCCTTGAAGACATTTGCAAAGAACTCATTTAGCTTCTCTGCAACTTTCATATCCTCCTTAATAATCCCTTTCACTCCTGCATTGTCTAACAGTTCAACCACCTCCCTGGCAGGTTTCCTGCTTCTGATATATTTAAAGAAGTTTTTGTTATCCCCTTGATGCTTTTAGCTAAATGTTCCTCAAACTCTCTTTTTGCCTCCCTTATTGTCACCTTGCATTTCTTTTTGCCAGAATTTGTGTTCCTTTCTATTCTCTCATTTGGACAGGCCTTCCAATTTCAGAAGGAAGTCTTCTTCTCCTTTATGGCTTCCTTGACGTTAACTGTTAGCCATGCTGGCATCCTCCTGATCTTAGTGATACCTTTCCTCCTTTTTGGTATACATTCTAACTGGGCTTCTAGTATTGTGGTTTTGAGTAAACTCCATGCATTCTGGAGTGAAGTGACTCTCCTGATTCTCCCTTTCAGTTTTCTTTTCACTGTACTCCTCATTTTGGAGAAGTTTCCTCTTCTGAAATTCAAAGTGTCTGTGTTAGACTTCCTTCCTGATTCTCTTCCTGCATGTATGCTGAATTTGATCATACTGTGGTCATTATTCCCTATGACCACCTGCAGTGGAGCAGAAGTTGGAAAACCTGGGTTGCAAAGTTTGTGTGGAACATCAGAACCCACTCCTGCCCTGCTGCTCCAGAGCAGGGCTACCCTGTTGGGAAACCCAGCTTAAAACCCAGCTTTGATCACGGGGTGGAGTGCCAACCACCCACAGATCCTCACCTTGCTCCTTTGTCATGTCAGGTTGGTCCAGAATAAATCAGGCATCATCCATGATTTGATTATGAATGAAGAGGATGACCTGGTATGTATCACAGGACTTGTCTGGGGGAGGCTGATGGCCCAGTCTGGTCCCAGCATCTCCCTCCAGGGTTTTCTGTCGAGGAAAAGGTGAGGAGAAATGGGTGGGGAAGGGAGGTAGAGTGGTTGTGGTTTATAATAACATTTTCCTTACTAGGATCCTGTCAAAGTGTCTGACCATATTTAATGAGTGTACTTAAGACTGGGGACCAGGGATAGACTGGAACTTCTGTTGGTGTACGCATCATCTGCTGTCCAATGGAGTGCCTAAGTGAGATGGTGGACTTGGTCTTGGTCTTGGTCTTGGTCTTGGTCTTGGTCTTGGTCTTGGTCTTGGTGCTGGAGCTCCCCAGGCTTGTGGAGGGGGAGACTTCAATGTTCACTTCAGGACCAATTTGTCCAGGGCAGCTCAGGAGTTGATGGCAAGAGGTTGGTGGCCACGTGCTTCATCTGGACTTTTACTTTGATCAGAGTGGTGTTCCATGGGTGGGGACTCCTGTGATTTCCCCATTGTCAAAGACAGACCACCATCTGTTTAAGATTGGACTTACAATCACATCCCACTTCCATGGGGGTGAGGGGTCTATTAGATGGTCCAACCAAGAAGGTTGTTGGATCCAATAGGATTCCAAGAAGAAAGAAATCCTTGACAGGATTTAGTGTTCACTGTGCCGGTGATTCTGTTGATGCCCTGGTGGAGAATTGGAACAGCAAACTCACCAGGGCAGTAGACATGATTACTTCTAAGCATTCTCACTGACCTGCTTCAAAACTGGCCCCTTGGTATACCGAAGAACTACAGGGGCAGAGGTGGCAAGGTAGATGACTGGAGAACAAGTGGAGAAAGACTCAACTCGAATCCAACAGATTGCAACAAAGAGTGTATTTAAAGATCTACGCTCAGGCAATATGTGTGGCAAATAAGCAATTCTTTTCTGCCAGTATTACATCTGTAAACTCACATCTAGCAGAGTTGTTCAGGGTTGAGGGGGCTAGTACATGCCCCTCCTCCCTTGAATCCAAATTTGGAACCATCAATTACCGGACGTGAAATTTTAAATGAATTCTTTGTGGATAAAATCTCATCAGTTTCAGTTTGCAACTCCTGAAGTTGTGAACAAGCTGCTTGGAATAGTGTAGCCTACCACCTGCTCTCTTGACCCTTGTCTGACATGGCTTATGCTGTCTGTTGGGGGGTGTGGTGTTGTAGAAGGTTTGGTAGATATTCTAAATGCTTCTTTGAGGGAGGTAAGGATCCCTCCTTGCCTAAGGAGGCAATCATTAGACCTCTTCCAAAGAAGCCTGCATTGGATCCCTCAGAGTTAAGCAACTATAGGCCTATCTTCAACCTTCCATGGTTGGGCAAGCTAATTGAGAGAGTGGTGGCCTCCCAGGTCCAGGCAGTCTTGGAGGAAACTGATTATCTAGACCTATTTGAAACTGGCTTTCAGGTCGGCTATGGGGTGGTGACCATCTTGGTCGACCTGATGGATGATTTCCAATTAGGAATTGACAGAGGGTGTGTGGCTCTGTTGGTTCATTTGGATCTCTTGGTGGCTTTCAACACTATCAACCATAATATATATTCTGCAGAGTCAGAGGGGGTTGTGGGTGGGAGGTGCTGCTTTGTAGGGGCTCCTCTCCTATATTCCAGATGGTGTTGCTTCAAGACTGTTGCTCTTCAAAACCTGAACTTTTATATGGTGTCCTTTGGGGATCCATATTGTCTCCAGTGCTTTTTAAGATCTACTTGAAACTGCTGGATGAGATCATCAGAAGATTTGGTGCAGGGTGTTAGCAGTATGCTAGTGACACACAAATCTATTTTTCCATGTCAGCATCATCATGAGGAGAAGGCCTAACCTTCCTAAGTGCCTGCCTGGGGGTGGTGATGGGCTGCATGAGGCATAACAAACTGAGACTGAATCCAGATAAGACAGAGGGACTTACTGTGTGGGGTCAGACCTCAGGATATGATTTTGATCTGCAGGTTGTGGATGGGGTCACACTTCCCTAGAAAGAACAGGTATGCAGTCTGGGGGTGCTTCTGGATCCAAACCTCTCCCTGATGATCCCAGCTTTGCCCGTTTCTTGAAATAAATGACCTCAGAACAGTGTTACATCTGCTGGTAACCTCCAGCATTGACTACTGCAATCTGCTCTATGTGGGGCTGCCTTTGTACATAGTCCAGAAACTGCAGTTGGTAGAGAATGGATCAATGGTCTGACTCAGTATGAGGCAGCTTCCTATGTTCCTATGTAAAGAGGCAGCCAAGTTGGTCTCTAGGTCATCTTGGAGAGACCATATTACTCCTATAATAAAAGAGCTACACTGGCTACTAATAGGTTTCCTGGCAAAATATAATGTGCTGGTTATAACCTATAAAGCCCTAAACAGCTTAGGACCTGGGTATTTAAGAGAACATCTTCTTTGCCATGATCCCCACTGCACATTGAGATCATCTGGAGAGGTTCATCTGCAGTTGCCATTGGCTTGTCCAGTGGCTATGCAGGGACTGGCCTTCTCTGTTGCTGCTCCAAGGCTCTGGAATGTTCTCCCTGCTGAAATAAGAGCCTACCCATCTCTGACAACTTTTTTAAAAGTCTCAAAAGGCTTATTTTTTCACCCAAGCTTTTTAATTGGACTGTGGTTTTAAACTATTTTAAGGTATTCATTCTTTCTGTCTGTCTGTCTTTCTGTCTTTCTTTCTTTCTTTCATTCGATTTTTATACCAACCTTCCAAAGTGGCTCAAGGCGGTTTACAATTAAAACAAAACCATTAAAACCTATAACAGTTAAAACAGATATATAAACAATATAAAACATCAATTAACAATTAAAATATCATAACGAACAATCAGAACAATTTTAAAAAACCATGAAAACCAGGTTACAGCATTAAAACAATTAAAACTAATTAAAAACCCTGGAAGGCAAGGCCAAACAGTTAGGTTTTAAGGGCTCTCCTGAAGGTCAATAAAGAATTCAGATTGCGGATTTCTGCTGGGAGTGCATTCCACAACCCAGGAGCAGCTACAGAGAAGGCCTGCCTCTGAGTCGCCACCAAACGAACCAGTGTAACTGGAGACGGACCTCCTCAGATGGTCAGATTTTTAATCCTCCTCAAATTTTTAATCTCTTTTGTGTTGTTGTAAACCGCCCAGAGACAGAAGTTTGTGGGCTGTATACAAGTGCCACTTAAAGAATGGCCAGGCACCCAGGAACTGCAGGATAGCTGTGGGAAGCCTCTCGGCTTCCCATGCAATGTATTGTAGGGTACTGGAGGACTTCCTCCTCTAGAACCCCTAGTATTCAGTTGTGTGGGTGCACAGCGTGGCAGAGCTCTAACAAGCATTTGATCATGTGTGGGAGGCAGGGATTTTGATCGTGGGAATAGCCTCCTTAAGTGGACATCTGTGGTTTGCATTAACTTCAAAGACCAACATCTATGAAGTTAAAGTGCCATCTAGTGGATTCTTCCGAAAGAACCACTTCAAATGTATTTGCCTATAGTGTGTATACTTTTTCTTGTCTGTATAAAGCTGCCTTACACAATGCCTGATCAGGTCGTAGTCAAATAGAATACAATGTCTGTCTCCATACAAAAGGCAAATTAGAATGTGCCAGACAGCAGTCCCGAGTTCTCCCAGAAGACAGCATCTGTCTGCAGAGGCAATCACTGTACCCAGGGAGAGTTTCTTTCCTAGATTTGGAATGTTGGCCACCCAGCATTCTAAACCACATGCCAAAACTATCCCTATGCAGATACTACATTGTACATGCATCGAGTAGTCTTTATACATGTTTTTGTGTGCATCACTGTAGAAGCATTCATTTTCAAAGAGAATATGAGTACAGGCCTCCTCAAATGCAAGGTACTGATAGGAAATGTACTATTGTACATGCATTGAGCACAATGTGTGGATAACAGTACATGCTGTTTACATGTGTGTGGAACATAACATGTGAATAGGGCTACAGTGTTTGCCTCTGCACATAAATGCTGTACTGAAGGAGATTGCGAGCCCTTTGGGGACAGGAGACCATCTTATTTATGTATTATTTATTTTTCTATGTAAACTGTTTTGAGAACTTTGGTTGAAGAGCGGTATATAAAGATTTGTTGTAGTAGTAGGAACAGGAGGAGGAGAAATGGGGGGGGCTGTTGGAGTGTTTTGACACTGGGCAGGGGGGCCATGGCTAGCCAACACAATCCTGTTCCCCTCAACCTAAGTACAGTGGTTCCCATACTATGCAAAGGATTTCCCATCAAAGCAAGAGGCACACATGCTCCTTGCAAGCCCCTGTAAAGCACCCCATGCATCTTGTGGAGGCAGGGCTGCTGTATCTATCCGTCTATCGATCTATCTATTGATCTATCTATCGATCGATCGATCTATCAATTTACTTAACATATTTTTATACCACCCAAAACTTGGGTCTCTGGGCGGTTTACAATTAAAATAAATTAAACAATTAAAATCATTTAAAACATTAAACCAATTAAACAATTGTATGCCTACTAAACCTGCAAAAATGCAATTTTTGTACTCCCATTGAGAATGATGGGAGTACCATCAGAATGGCGTCGCAAGGCTTAACAGGCATGCAGCAGACCCACTTCTACAAACTGCATGGGCGTGCTTTACAGGGACTCCCAAAAAGTGTGTGCAGCTTTCACTTTGATGGTTCCCTGAGCAGTATGGAGCCTCTGTATCCAGTCAGAATAATGGCAAGAGAGCTACTGAATCACGCCATTAGTCTATCTAGTATTATCTACTCTGACTAACAGTGGCTTACCAACATCTCAGGCAGAGATCTCCTGCTGAGATCTCTTAACTAGCAAAACTGCTTGTTTGTGAACTGCCCAGGGACATTTTTGTATGGGACGGTATAGAAATTTAATAAATAAATAAATAATAAAACCAGGGATTCAATAAAAGACTGTATGCATGAAAAGTAGTTGCTCGACTACTGAGCTGGGTGCCTGACTTAAAAAATACAGTAAGGCATCCATGGGACAATGTAAATTAACTCAAATCTCAAATTAATTATTTTTTCCTAGCTGAAACACAGCTCAGTCATCTCTGACAGAGCCAATCATCTGTTCAGAGGGGTGATGAGCGTGAATCTAGCTCCCCCCCCCCATATCTCTCATTGAAAGGAGAGAGCTTGAACCATATGCAGTGAAATAAACTGTTGATTGGCACTGAGGTGGGGCGGGGAAAACTGATGGCACCCTTTATCTGGTTGGCACTATGACCTCAATTCCCAATTTAATATCCAATTCCAGGAATGATGAATTCTGGATTCTCAGGGCCAGCTCTACTGTTGCGGAGACCAATGTGATCCACTTCAGGTTCAAGCATGTAAATTTGATATCTGTGCATAAAAACGATGCCAGCAGAGGAGGAGGGAAAGTTGATATGGCTCTCCCACACCTGCAGGGAATGAGAGGGAAGGAAGTGGGAGGAGAAGGGGCTCACTCCTTACCAAACTTTCAAATACGAATAGTGATAATATGTATTGATCATACATTGAAGCTGTTCTTACGACCAGCCTAACCCTACCTGGGCTGCCCCAAGCAGGGTTAAGGCTGGTTGTGAGAAGTGGTGGGATCTTTGCTGATCCCTCTGCTGCCTGCCCGCCTAACCCCCTTAACAAACCCAACTTTTAGCCAAGGTTAAGGGTGCTCTCTCACGATACCCTGGCTACTGGGTATCATGTGATGCCTTGGACTGCGTGCAGCCCGAAGAATCACAGAGCCAGACGCATAGAGCACCCATCTGATGGGGGGATCCCCAATACAATGTGTGTGCCATGCATTGCATTGAGAGATGCCTGGAGGCCAGAACAAGTTCCAGCCCTGGATCCCTCCACCCTGCTCCATGTTTCATGGAGCTGCACGGAGCAAGGCTGTACACGTGGGCATTTGAGCGGCATGCTGATGAAGGAAAGTTCAGACATCTCAGAGGGAAGGTAGGTTAAGATTAGCCTTTCTCTGGCACCCTCTCAGCCCACCCATGACAATCGTATGACTCATCCCATTGTATTCAATACAATGTATGAATGCACATATGTAACACTAGGGTAGAGTTCTTCTCCTGGATGCTACTTGATTCTGTCAACTTCCTATTGTAATCCATAGACCATTTTCCTTGGAGCAACTGCACAAAACATCTTTTCATTCCCTTGAGCCCAATTCTACCACAGGCATTCATGCTGAAGAACAATTCCTCACAGTAATAGCCACGAGGGATGGCTAGTGTAAATAATGAGTAAAGCAAGAGTAAAAAAGATAGAGTCCTCTCTCAGGAGGCTACTTCAGAATGGAGAAGCTGCTTACTCCCCAGAAATTAAAGATAATGGTGCCCCATCACAATGCAGTAATACGATGCCATTATAGTTTAAGACCTAAAGTGACTCACTGAGCAACCTACCAGCAAATAGGATCCCAGTTGGGACTTCAACAGTATTAGAGTAGGCATTTGTTAAACTAAGGCTGTCTCTATACTGGCACACCTCAGTTACAATCCTTAATTATTTGTGTCATGATGCCTTGTTTTTTATGGTTTCCAGGCAGCATCCTTTGTGAGATTTGTGTATTTTACTCTGTTTCCTATAAATGTCTGCTTTATCCTTTTCTGACGACTGAGCTGTTCATTGCATTGGGAGGTCAAACTGACCTCAGCAGCCCAAGTCTTTGCTTATATCTCTCCATGAACCTAGGACTGAGGCAAAACAGACCCTCTATTTTCTCACAGAAAGGACTTTCTGCATTTGGCAGTTTTACAAGTGGGCTGTGAACATGGTAGTTACATTTTACCAAAATGACCTAGGCGGCGGCAGCCACAATAGCCACAACATTGTTTCCAATGGATGTATGCGCCCAGAGTGTGGGTATGCTACTTGAAGTATTTGTGCTCTTAAACAAAAGTACAAGACCTCCAACAGTTCCCTAGGCACCCACAGCAGTGAGGAGTGTCAGAATTATACTGCAGAATATGCCGAGGAGGAGGAGGAGGAGGAGGAGGAAGAGGAAGAGGAAGAAGAAGAAGAAGAAGAATTTGTATGCTTTTTGACTGTGCAGCAGAACACTTCACATTAATTATCTTGTTCCAATCATTACTACAGCCCTATAAGGTTAAAAAAAAGTACTATAGCCCCCTGCAATAAAAGGAACCCAATAGGGTTAGATGAGTGATTTCAAGAGCTTTGGTCAATAGAGGAGTTCCCCCTTCCAAACAGAACATTGAGGTGTGGAGAAAATAGTTGCTTTCAGATCATTATTTTTCTGAGGCAATTCTAGCAGTTAACTCTGAGGAGGGAAAATACTTTTGTGAGAGGAGATAGCAGTGCTGGATGAACTTTGAGACCTGTAACATTGTTGTTAGTCTAGGTATAATCTCTATTGAGGCAAAGAGAATCTGAGTTACATTATAAATGTTAACTGATAGTGGCTGACATGATGAGGAAAATTGCTCAAACTTATCCCACTGGAATTAAAAAGACATATCAGGCAATGCCAATGGGCTTGTTGCCTTTGGGTCAGCCTGCTCTGTATGCTCATAGGTATTTTCCTTAGTTTACCTTGTAAACTATGCACTAGATAAAACTTGTTTGTGTGGTGGGGGGGTGGGGACACCTGACTGCTTATTGTGAGGATTTCCCACGTGGTGTCTCCCACACAGAGCTTTCCACCTGACACAGCCATTTTATTATTGATAGTCGATTGATAGCTCATTATCAGACCCAGAGGAGCAGCAGCATAAATAGCACTAAAAATGAACTCTTTTCTGTGTTTCTCAGGTCTAAAAGGACCCTTTTTACTTAACTAAAGGAGGGCCACATCACATACCCATATTGCACCTGCAGCTGAGAGGTTTGCCTAAGGCCAGCAAGTGAGTTCATGGCCAGGGCCACCCTTAGGGCAGGGCAACTGGGGCAATTGCCCCAAGCCCCGTGCTGGAACAGGCCCCGCTCTGGGCACACTGCAGTGCACTCTGCCCTCCTCTCCCCGCCCAGTCCCAGCCACTTATCTTTCCCCCCAGCCCAGCTAGAGCCGATCTTTTGTGTCTGTGTGCAGCGTGAAAGGCTCCCAGGCAAACTGCTAGAGTTCCATCTCTCCCTGCCTCTCAGCTGTTCGGTGGGTGGGTGGGCAGGGCTTCCAGAGAGGCCTCCATGCAGGCCTTGCTGAAGCCTGAAGCTGAAGAAGCAAGGAAGCAGGCTGGCAGGCAGGCAGGCAGGCAGAGAGTGTCCAGCACAAGAGCTCTCTGCAGACCCTCTGCCCCACCCAGGCCAGCCTTAGTAATGGAGGTATGATGTGATTTCCTTTTTGTGGTTCTCCCCCCCCCGCCTTGAATATTTAGGGATTGGCTTGCCATAGGACTTTGGTACTGAGCAGAGATGTAGGGTAGGGTGGGAGAAATATGCATCTTTGAACTGAAGTGGATTGGACAAATTGTTGGTTTTTAATTTTTTTAAAAAATTTAAAAACCCATCCAAAAAGTCCTAAAAGTGACTTGTTTCATGGCAGAAAATCACAAAAATGTCTGGAACTGAAGCCCCCCACCCCTGCCCTTAGACCATCATTCCACCCCCATATGGAAGAACCTGACCTTTGCCTTCATAAAAAATGGGTAAAATATCCTCCTTTCAGCCCCAGCCTTTAGATCACCTGGAATGACTTGTCATAGGGCTTTGGCACTGAGCAGAGATGTAGGGCAGGGTGGGAGGAATATGTATACAGTATTTAAATTGAAGTGGATTGGACAAATTGTTGGGGTGTTTTGTTTTTTTTAAAAAACCCATCCAAAAAGTCCTATAAGTGGTTTGTTTCATGGCAGAAAATTACAAATCTTCTGGAACAAACAATGTATTTTTTTTATTTATTTATTTATTTATTTATTTATTTATGCACTATGCTCAAGTTGATTTGCAACCCAGAAAGTCTGAGAACTGTGAAGCATCTCACACTATTTACACTGTATGTCATCAATCAGTATGATTCTGTAATGATATGAAATGTTAAAGAGGCCCTGCACATTCTGATTCGCATCCGCTTTGCACCCCACTAGGGATGGCCCTGTTCATGGCAAAGGGAAGATTTGAACCAGGCAAGTTCCAATTCAAATCTTGGGCTCTTAGCCTCTAAACTAGCTCTCAAATAATGTAAAAAGAGACTTAGGAACATAGGAAGCTGCCTTATACCAAGTCAGACCATTGGTCCATCTAGCTCAGTATCGTCTACACAGACTGGCAGTGGCTTCTCCAAGGTTGCAGGCAGGAATCTCTCTCAGCCCTATCTTGGATATGCTAGAAAGGGAACTTGGAACCTTCTACAAGATGCTTTTCCCAGTGCATCCCCACCCCCCAAGGGGATGCTCAAATGTAGCTTCCCATTCAAATGCAAACTAGAGCAGATCCAAAGGAGACAATTCATGCTTGCTATCACAAAACAAATCCACCTAATGGCGCAGTGGGAAATGACTTGACTAGCAAGCCCGAGGTTGCCGGTTCGAATCCCCGGTTTGAATCTGAGCTTCCCAGACTTTGGGAAACACCTATATGGGCAGCATTGATATAGGAAGATGCTGAAAGACATCATCTCATACTACACAGGAGATGGCAATGGTAAACCCCTCCTGTATTTTACCAAAGACAGCCACAGGGCTCTGTGGTCTCCTGGAATCGACATTGACTCAACGGCACACTTTACTTTACCACAAGACCAGCTCTTCTCCTTAGAGTTATCATTACTGGGAATTTTTAAAGAGGTGAACATGGACAGAAACAGTGACTGTAATCCTGACTTACCAAGCATACATGCAGGAAAGGAAACATGTGCATTTGCTGCATTTTGAAGTAAAGTGGCATGGGAGGCTACATGAGGACGTGATTTTCACCAATATTCCTTTCCCTGTTAGTGCTCTGTGACTTCTGAAAATATGTCCGTGAAGGTTGTGCAGCCCTTGGGGACATAGTTTCAGGGCTCACCAAGCACTTCAGAGATTGGGAAGATTGGAAAAAATCATCCCCCCAAAGTGTGACCATCCACACTGCTTTTCTCTGGAATGCAGGAAATGTATACCTGCTTCCTTTACGGAATGTGTGCTTCATTAAGATGTTAACTACTATATTCTAGTCTAGTCTAGAATATTATATAGTGTATTATACTCTAGTATAGAATATTCCATAACAGAGGTAGGTAACCTTGGCTATCCAGCTGTTGCTGAATTACCACTCCCACCTTCACAATGTATTGTGGCTGAGGATGATGGGAGTTGTAGTTCAACAACAGCTGGAGAGCCAAGATTGCCTATCCCTGTTCTATTCTGAAATAGTATATTCTATACTATTTTTCTTACCTCGTTTCCCTATCCAGTCACTTTTAAATGTTGTGTTACTTATTAGGTAGTAGCTTTTTGGTCAGGCCATTACAAAAATTGTACAGCAACTAGTTCTTCTAGGTCCTTCACCTAAATCCATTCAAATCGACACCAAACCACTCAGATACATGCACAGAGTAAGCCAGAGCTGGGAATGCCCAGGTGTTTAATGCTTTTGTTTTAATTCTAACTGTGAACTCAGTTCTCTTCTCAGGTCCAAACACATTTACATTCCCTGTGGCCCAGAGCAGGCCCCCAGTAGAAACTTCCCTATGCCAGCCCCCCACTAGAAAGGCTGCTTGGTGTTTCTCTGCCCAGTGATTGGCTGATTTGTCACCAAGGGCATGGTTTGTAATTCAAGGCTAATCTCCGGGAGTCCTTTTCTTTTGAGCAAGAGCTGCTGCTGTTATTGATTTTATACCCTTGCTTTTCTACAAGGCCGGAGCCTGCAGTTTGAGCAGTTCTGTACTTGTACATAACACACTTGCATTTCGACATCCCATACAGAGTTTGATCCAAAGCTCATTGAAGTTAATAAAACTTCTCACATTGATTTCAAGGGGTTTTGGATCATAAGCAATCTCAGTATGTTTCCCAGAGTCCCTGCAGCAACATAGCTAGTCTGTGTGTGACAGCAGAAAGCCTTTATTCTGTCGACAGGTCAAGCATTCCATTTTATATAATACAATATCAACAGGGGGAATCACATATAAAGAAGCATGTGGTGCTAGTATAGTCTTTTAGGCACAAAAGCAACTTCCTTTAAAAAAAATAAATACTTGCTGTCTTTTTTCCTCAGCCTTCCACACCCAACCAACTTTAGTTCAGACTATGAACAGTATCACAATGGACATAGCAGCTCACCAGCTTGCCAGAGTCTACAGTGCTGCCTAAAGCTTGAGGTCATGTTGAGAAAATGAATTATTACGAAGCAAGTGATTGGAATGTGATCTTTTCCCCCGTTGTATACAATGCCGCTTTAATGTTTTAGCAATTTAGAATTATTATATAACAGATGTATTTCTCAAATGTATAACCTGCTTTTCTTTCTCAACTGAAAAGCTCAGGGTGCCTAACAAAATAAATCAGACATATGTGGGTCAAAACAAGCCAGTCAGCGTGGCCTCCCTCTCCCACTCACTCCTGAAGAGTGGTTGGCCACTGAGAAGAGTCTGAAAAAAGTTGCTAAGTGGCAGTTAAGCCAGGCAGGCGAATGAAAAGGGCCATGCAGAGTGACTGGCCGCGATGGAATCCAAGAGCAGAGGGCCCAGCTAACCGTCGGCCCAGAAAGGCTAATGAACGGGACCTTCCTCATGTTCTCCTGCTGAACTGAAGGTGAAGACTGCTGCAATTTATCATGAGAAGTCACCAAGGGTTCTTCATATATGGAGAGTCCAACTTCCTCTCAGCTTGGCAATTTGCATGGCAGACATGAACACCAGTAAATCAAAGTAATTAATCCTGCTTCTTCCCCATGCTTCAAGTGGGCTGTCTGCCTATTTTTTTTTAAGTCATACATATGTTGATTTGTTTCTATGTTATCCTATTTTAAAAAAAATTTCCCCTACCAGTTCCTATCTGATAGGATCACAAGTGTTAGCCAATCAGCACTCTGTACAGTTAGCTTTTGCTGCAAACGACCAGAACTGTTATTTTTAGAGCTCAACCCTGGAGAGAAAAAGGTGTTTTTGGACTGAACACATTGAAGAGGCTAGCAAACTGCCCTCCTCCTGCTCTACAAAGAGAGACGTATCTAGGGAAAATAGCGCCTAGGGCAAGCACTGAAATTGCGCCCCCTGTCCGAACATCTGACACCCATCTTTCAGATAACTTTACCATCATATCAGCTGAAAAATACAAGTCAAGATTGTTAATCTTTTAACATTTCAAAAACTATTTAGCAGTGGACTTAGCCAGACCAAAAAAGGCTGGAAAACTAAAATTTCAGTATGTTCGGGCTCATGAAATACCCAAATACTATGTGGAGGTGTACTTGGAAAACTAAACAGAAGTGCCTGTCTAATTCTCTACTATGCATTATAGCATCACTATTACATAAGTTTTAAAAATAAATGGAGAATTGGACTTTTCCCAGATTCTCTGTAAATAATTAAAGGATATACAGAGTAAACTGTGTCATTGCTTGGAATATATTCTACTCTTTCAGAAAGACAGTTAAAAAGAGAGAAAGTGAGCAAGAAACTCCCTGTGAGCCTTAATACTAAGGATTTCACACTGATTCAAAGACAAACTCACCATTAATAGCCACAAGAAGCAAAGTAAGAGCAAATGAATACAATCCTAGCTCATAAGCTTCAACTCAGTATTCACAAGCTCTGATTCTCTGTACATAGTGCCAATCTGAATATGTGGCGCCCGAGGCACATGCCCTGCCTGCTCTACCCTAGATACGCCCCTGTCTACAAATGCTGTCTGTCTTCACTTTGAGATGAGTCGTCTAAAAAGGAGACAGCTGGTGTTGCTAATAGATCTCTGTTCTGTTGGTGTTGCAAATCATAGGGAGAACAGCTGGTTTACAGAAGAATGGTACAATATAGTGATTACTGCCTGTGATTCAGATGTTTTGTTAATGTTTTTGGTCCAACAGGTTTTCATAATGCTTCAATCATAATGCTTCAATCAATCACACACGAAAATGAATGTGTGAACCACCAACAAGAGGAATCCAGAGTAATTTACATTATCAAAGATGACAACAACCTTGCAAAACTCATACTCAAAAACTCCGAACTCCCAAATTCAGGTGCATTTCATGCTGAAACCTGACAGAGGGAGATATTAAAAACAATTTTGAACAGAGTTTGCTGGCAGAGAGGTGAAAATTAGTCTGAAAACTCAGACCTCTTGGGACAAAGTAGACATTGTATAAAGTTGTGTGCTGCTGGCAGGCAGCTGAGGCTGCTTTGGGTTTAAGAATGTAGTGCAGGGGAAAGAAATGTAGAAGAACATGAAGAGCCTTTTCTCATGATCCTGTGAGCAGGCTTGAGTGTGGGCAGCGGGGAAGGCTGCAGCAGCCTATCTTCCCCACAGATGATCTAGAAGAGTTGCTGGGCCATGAATCGTGCGCCCAGACGGGCCGCTGCTGCCCCAGATAGCATGAAGTTTCAGGGGCTGGGATGCATCATCCCAGCCCTGGAAATCCCACAATGCACCACACAAGTGTCTGGTGCATTGTGTCCCCCCACCCCGGCAATGGCCAGGAGCCTACTCCTATGTCAGTGCTCACTGGGAGCAGCTGGCACTGACACATGAGCCGTGAGCCTGGGTTAAGGGTGCACTCACCTTAACCTCAGCTAACCAGCAGGCTCCCTAGGTGGGTTTGCTGCCGAGGCATCACCGAGAGCAACGCAGCTACCGCAGTTCTCACATGCAGCCAAGCCTGAGCTTAGCTGCCCTAGCCTGGTCTTGGCTGCTCGTGAGAACAGCCTCGATGTCTCTTGTTTGGTCATTTGTAGGTGTATAGCCTGTGTCATGTTTCTAGTAAAGCAGCAATTAGACTTGGCCCAAACTCCTCCCCCAATCTCCAAGTCAAGCCCCATATAGCTTTGGAAAGTGTCTTGAGTTTGCTGGAATGGTTCAAGTTGTGTTGGAAAGATCTTGAATTCATGCAAGGGTATGGGCATTTAACAAGACACAGGCTTTTTCTTACCAACCACAGATTTGTCTAATGTGGTTTTACATGTACTGTATGCAACTGAATTTTGTAGGCAATCTTGCCTAGCGTAACTCAAGTTTACATAATTTTCCCCTCCTCTCTGCCCCATTCCAACCACACCCATCCACCACATCAAAGGCCCCCTTCTTCTCAACAAGCACCTATTCCTCCCTTCCCTCCAGTTGCTTCAGTCGCCCCAGACTTCTCACTGGCTTCCCTCCATCACAGGCTTCCCTTTGTCATGAGTTTCCCTCCCATTTTTCCCTCCTAGGCATCCTCTTGTGCCCCTCAATGGTTCCCCCTAATACCTTGATGGAGAGTTCCCTCTTCCCCTGCCCCATCTCCATGCCCCATTCCCTCTGTTCCCTACCATTCCCTTCACCCACACACCATTCCCTCCACCCACATGCCATTCCTTCTGCCCACATGCCATTATCCCCAGGTCATTACACAACCCATTGGCCTCCTTCCACAGGGGCAGCCCTCCAGTAGGGGCCTACAGTTGAACAAGGATTTATTGCAGGGTCTGTGGCGTAGCTCCCAGCCTGGGCCTTTCACCTTCTCTGGTCTTGGTCTACAGTACTGCCCCCTGTTTACTTTATACCCCCCCCCATTTCTGAGGTGCATTTGTGAATGCGGTTCCCCTAGCCCCCTGATTCCCATAGACTTCTTAGTCTTGCCATTGGCAATTTTGCCAGCCGCAGGGTTTTGCTAGAATGGAACCTTCACAGTTGACAAGGGATGACTGTACATATATATGCAAGCTTTCAGGTGGATAAAGATGACAGAACTTCATGGGAAGAACATTATTGCTAGCTTGCATTATTGGATTACTTTTTCTCTCCACTCTCTGCAGTATGCATTTGGGGTAATGATAATCCCATTATTGCCCTTGTGAGACCAGGTGCTCCTGCTAAGTTGCATTCTATTTTCTGTCTACATCTGTCAAGCAAAGCACTATGGTTTCTGTCACTAGCTACAAGTGACAGAGAGTGGCAGGTGGTGTCAGCAAGGTGCCTAATGATGGGGAAATTTGTTTGTCTTTTAATAGTATTCAAGAAGGCATCAAAGGAAAGACAAAGCAGTAGAAGTACAGCTTGAGAAAGCCTTTGAAAAGTCACCTTTTCAAAATGTGAGATCCGCAAATATTTTGACTGTCTCATGAAGATCATTAGCAAGATCCTGCCAGGAGATCACTATTAGTCTCTGGGAATGGCAGCCCATTTTGAAGGTCACAATCTGTTTTATGGTTAGTTAGTTGTTTGCTTGCTTACTTGCTTGTTATATTTGTACACTGCCCCAAACTTCCGTCTCTGGGCAGTTTACAGAAACATTAAAAAAAATTAAAAAAGAAATTAAAACCTTAAAAAAATTTAAAACCTCTGGTTTAGTTAAAAACCTTGGGTGAATAAATGTGTCCTTGGGGGCTTTTTAAAAGTTGTCAGAGATGGGGAGGTTCAGTGAAGAAGACATTGAGACTATTCTCATGCACGGTGGAAACTGAGCCAAGGGAATTCACACTGCACGTGTGAAGCGCCGGGAGCCATGGGGCTCCTGGCAGCAAGCCTACTTAATTGCCCCCCCCAGTGAGGTTAGCAGAGCGTGCACTCCACTAACCCCATTTGTTTGATCATTTGCCGCTGCAGTGTTGCTCCACACCACAGTGACTCGCGGGTAGCCCCCCAACCGGGAAGCTACACCAGGCCTCCCAGCATTGGGGGGCTCCCTAGAATGCCCCACACACTTGAATGGGGCATGCTGGGACTTCTCGGGGCTGGGAGGCCCTGATCTCCATCGCCCTAACCCATGACGGAGCTGGTAATCATGTGGGCAGTTGATTTGGCCACCCAGGGTGAGCTGCCCGCTTGTCCATAGGGAGAGCAGATCCGCTCTCCCCACAGAACCCACTTAGGGGTTCATATGGAGAACCTTATTCTTAGGGGTTCATATGGAGAACGTTATTCTTAGGGGTTCATGTGGAGAACCCTCTTAGGGGTTCATATGGAGAACCTCATATGGAGTTCACACTGCTCATATGGAGAACCTTATTCTCTTTAATATCCTGGACCTAAGATGTTTAGGATTTTATAGGTTATAACCAGCACCTTGTATTTTACATGGAAACCTATTGGCAGCCAGTGTAGTTATTTTAATATAAGAGTAGTATGGAGGCTATTCCCACGTTCCACAGAAAGTGGGCTGAGCTCCCTTAGCCCATTTTCCATGGATCATGGGAACTATTGAGCTTGCAGGTGAGCCCAGTGCTCCCAAAGCAGCCAGCCCGCTTAAAGCAGCCTCCCCTTAAATGAGGTTAATGGAGCGAGTGCTCCGTTAACCACATTTGATTGCTCATGTGTCACCATGGCACACAGCAACACATGAATAGACCCCTGGCAAGCAATCCCCCTGGGCTTGGGGGTCTCTCCAGGATGTGCCCTGCGCTCACATGGAGTATTCTGGAACTTCCAGGGGCTGTGCAGCCCACAGCCCCCACCAGGTCCGTGACAGAGCTGGCAGCTATGTGGGTGGCTGATCCGGCCGCCCAGAGAGGAGGCAGTAATCGTCTGTGGGGAGGTAAGCGCTTTCAGGCTTCCTCCCTGCAGATGGTGGTAGCCTCCTGCAGCGATCGTGAGGATCTCTTCTTGGTCTCTTTGAGATGACCCAGAAACTAGGGGTGTCCACGAACCATTCAAACCTGAACTGGTTCACCTTGAACCAGGCTGATTCGATGGTTCAATCATGAATCAGACCAGAGGCAGTCTGGCCCGCAATCAAACCAAACTGAGCCTGGTCCATGGTGGACCAGTTCAGTGGTTCAAGGGGCTGTGCTTGTTAAGGGGAATCCAGTGAGTATTCGCCTTTCCAAGCAAAGGGGTTGGGTAATCCTTGAAAAGTCTTCTAAAGGGCAGCGTGATAGCACCTTTAAAAGTATATTATGGTTCTTACTGTCCTGGCAGTGCATGCAACCACTCCTTGAAGCCCCCACCACCACCACCGGCGCAGCCCAAGTGCACAACGCTCCCTCCAGCAACCCGCCCACATGGCAGTAGTGCGGTTCTGGCCTCCTCAGATACATGGAGGACAGTTGTGTGGCCTCTGTGCATGTGCAAATGGCCTCCACACATTAGTAGAGGCTGGAACTGTACCACCGCGTGGGTGGGTTTCTGGAGGGAGCGCTGCATGCTTGGGCTGCACCAGGGGATCTTTAATTGAGCAGCAGCTGCTACTGCTGGCTCAGTAAAGACCTTAATCTATTTTTAAAGGTGCCCTCTTGCTGCCCCCTAGAAGACTTTTCATGGATTCCCCCACTCCATTATTTGTGAAGGGGAATTTTCACCAGATTCCCCTTTACAAGCATAGGCCCTCGAACCACTGAACCTTTCCAACATGAACCATCAACCAAACCATTTCACTGACCAGTGGTTCAGTTCGCATTTGGTCTGAATTTGAACCAAACTGCAAAATTTGGTTTGTGCACACCTCTACCAGAGACCAACCTGGCTGCCGCATTCTGTACCAACTGCAGTTTCTAGATGATGTACAAAGGCAGCCCCACATTGAGCATATTGCAGTAGTCAAGTCTGGAGGTTGCCAGCCTGTGTACCACGGTTCTGAGATCTTTTATCTCAAGAAACAGATGCAGCTGGCATATCAGCCGGAGCTTATAGAAAGCGCTTCTGGCCACTGCCTCAACCTGACAGTTTAGCTGTCTGTATGCACACCAATTGGTTTCCCAAGTGGTTACATGCACATTGTAGTAAGTTACTATTTCAACAAAAAGTCCTTTGTGATTGGAAGTCTGGAAGTAGGTATTCAACAGCAGCTATGACATTTTCATTCCATCTTTCCCTTTGACATCCAAAGAAGAGTGGGTATAATGTTTGGAAGTCCACTCCATGTTTCCTACTGGTTCTAAGATATTAGAACCTGGGTGGATTCCCACACAGTTTTTATTTATGGTTCAGTCTTTCCACATGAACCCTAAGCTTTTCAAAACAATGGTCTGTAAACAGATAAAGGCAGAATCAGCCAGTCAAGTAAACTTCACTGTTTACAGTGTATCTGCCTCAGAAGTAGTCCAGCATCCTAGCCCAGCATCCTGTTTCACATAGTAACCCACCACATGCCTCTAGGAAGCCCACAGGCAAGAGGTATGTGCATGCCCTCTCTCCTGCAGTTGTTCCCCTGCAACTGGTTTTGAGAGGCATCGTGCCTCTGAGGCTGGAGGTGGCCCACAGCCACCAGACTGGTAACCACTGATAGACCTGTCCTCCGTGAATCTGTCTAAGCCCCTTTTACAGCCATCCAAGCTGGTGGCCATCACCACATCCCATGGCAAAGAATTCCATAGACTAATTATGTGTTGTGTGAAAAAGTACTTCCTCTTGTTGGTTCTAAATTTCCCAACCTTCAGTTTCATGGGGTTACCCCTGGTTCTAGTGTTGTGAGAAAGGGAGAAAAATTTCTCTCTATCCACCCTCTCCACTGCATGCATGGTTTTATACACTTCTATCATGTCTCCCCTTAGCCACCTCTTTTCCAAGGTAAACAGCCCCAGATGCTGTAGCCTAGCCTCATAAAGAAGGTGTACCACGCCCCTGATCATTTTGGTTGCCCTTTCTGCACATTTTTCAGTTCTTCAATATCTTTCTTAAGATATGGTGACCAAAGCTGTATGCAGTACTCCAGATGTGGCCACACCATAGTTTTGTATAAGGGCATTATAATATTAGCATTTTTATTTTCAATCCCCTCCCTAATGATTCCTAGCATGGAATTAGCCTTTTTCACAGCTGCCAGGCACTGAGATGACATTTTCAATGAGCTGTCCACCACGACCCCAAGATCTCTCTCCTGGTCAGTCACCGACATCTCAAATTCTATCAGTGTATATGTGATGTTGGTGGTTTTTGCCCCAATGCACATTGCTTTACACTTTACACTTGCTTACATTGAACTTACTTACTTAAGTAAGTAAGTTCAATTAATTACGTAAGTACTTAGACTTACTTACAATGAACATTACTTAGCGAACCTAAGGTGACATAGCACACTTTGGGAAGCAAGTCTATTTTTAAAAATAACTGTTATTCCCCAGTTCATACATTCAGATTTGGGAACCAGAGGTGAAGGACCACCAGGTTCCCATTATCTCATTACATATGAACCGGGCCTCAGTTTCCATTGAACTGGAACTGAACCCAAATCTTACGTCTCTTGGATGCCTTGAACCTGAAACAGAAATGAACCCCTAAACAGAAAGGGGATATTAACATGATGGGTGGGCAGGCGGTGGGGGAGAGAGGCAGGATTCAACCTTCCTTGCCCCAAATGAGCAACTTTCATTTCTTCAGTGTGTGAGCCATGCACCCACATGACCCTTGCTGCCAGAAACAGCACGGATCACCCCAGCAGCACAGATCAATAGTGGCCAGGACTCATTTTCCCAGCCTCTGGATATCCCACAAGGCACCCCACAATGAGCATGGTGTCTTGGGGGATTTACCCATCAGACTGGTGCTCTAGGTGCCCATCTTGTGTCTCCTAGGGCTGCATGGAATCTGAAGAGACACATGATCCTGCAGCTGGGTTAAGGGAGCACTTGCTCTGTTAAGCTTGGCTAAAAGAAGGGTTTGGGAGCAGGGTTAGGCTGGGCAAGAGCACTGCGATCCACATGGATCCCGACACTCCACATGAGCAGCCTGGGCTAGGCTGCTTGTGAGAACAGCCTCAGAGAGTGGCAACTGATTCAGAATAAGTGGTTCAGTAATCAATTACATCATTTTCAATTTTGTGACTAATGTTTTCTTTTCCTTATGGTGTTTTTTTAATTTTGTTGCATATATATTTTGTTTCTTTAAAAAAAATCAAAAATAGTTCTAAATGTTTTCCTCATTGCAAGCAAAAGAAGTTGATATTTTTCTGCATGAAATCTATCTAAACAAGTTCCAAAATGCTTACATAACTGTTTTTGAAAGCTAGTGACTGAACTTGCACTGAACAGAAAATTAAAAACTTTTGAATCTGAACTGAAATGGAACCAAAAATGTTAGCAGTTCTCCTCTCTCCAACTAACCCACCACCCACCACTTTTCCTTTCCTTTCTCTCATGTATTTTTCCTCCAGGACTAGTAGCTAGATCAGACAAACACCAGCTTCATGAGATCACATCAGGGTCACAGTGAGAACATGCCCATTCTGACATCACCAGAGGCCATGCTGACATATTCTCATGAGGCATGTGTGTTATCATCATAACTGATGTTCAGAGTAGTGACTTAGGATTTGTCCCTTTGGTTTGGGTGTTATAGAAATTTTGTTCCATTTTTAAGATACTAGTTGGAAGTGGAAGGGGGGCCCAGCCCCTTCCCCTGGGGTGAAAGCATGCTCGGTGCCGGCCAAACTTCATGAGCAGAACTATCAGTCTAGAGCAGGATTCCAAAAAGCACAAGATTCTTCCTATGTAACAATGATGGCTAATCCTTCTCTGGGAATGGACCGCTCTTTCATAATAGTGCCCAGCTATAGAGATATGCATGCGGGCCAGAGGACTTTTACCACCTAGTCCAGCTGAAAGTTCCATCCAAGCCCCCAGGAAGGGTCCCTCAGCAACATCTCTCTCAATCCTGATGAATACCGCAGAATGAGAATGCAAGTGCCCCTTTTAAGATTCTGAACTTCTAGTAATGCTCCCTCACGTCCAGTTTCACTGTTAACAGTCACTTAGCTAGCCAGGAACTCGTACCCCATCCCAGAGTTCCCCACTGTGGCTAATTTGCATGCACAGCAATTTGGGGCCAAACCAGACCTGATCCACTCCTGAACATAGGATTCATCTCCGTCTTTCTGATTTGCCTGTCCGAAGACAATCTGACACCTGAAGTGGCCCAGACCCGGAAGGGTTCAGTGGAAAGAGGAAGAAACAGTGCATGAGTTCTATTGTTAAGCAGAAGTACTGGGAGCCCCACATCTGCAAGGGCCCCTATAGTTGAAAGAACCTACCTCATGCGAATGCAGTTAAATGGAGAGCTGAAGCACATACTACTGCTGCTTCTTTCTCCAGTGGACTGGCCCTCTCATGAGAAGGCTAATCCCAAGCTGGCAAGCTGGCATGAGGCTAAGTGTGTGTTAGGTTTTCTGGACTGCTTGGCCTGGGTATGCTGGTCTAAGAATACCCTTAGTCACAGTGAACCAAACCCTAGGATCCTTTGCCTTCCTTCATATGCATATCCCCACTTAAGAAGTGATTACAAGCCCTTCCTGGAGTGCTGGATAACCAGCCCCAGACTTTCTTCTGGCCTGACACCCATGGTCTTTCCCGGTGAGTCTTAGATGCATTCTTAAGTCTGCTTCCCCCCACTGCCATGTACCCTCACATCTGAGAATCTAAATCACATTTGTTAACACCAGAGAATCTACTGATAAGTCACATACATGAATCCACTTTAATTTATTAGCAGTTAAGGTTTTTATTAGCAAAAAGTGTTAAGCTGTAGAAAATAAATATTTTGACACTCTAGTTGATACTTGTGTACACCTGTCATGTGGGAAATCCCATTCCTCTATTGTTTTTGATCTCCCTTAATAAAATGTTGGTTATTGGAACTTTTGCTGTGTCTGTAATTATCTTAGAGAACCCTGCAAACTCCTCCGATCTTGGAGTGGGGGAGACCCCTCGTAGTACCCCCACCCCTGCTTTGCACATCAGAAGCAGATACACTGTTACTGGCTGCCAAATATCTAGTTCTGGCTTAAACCTTGTGAAATTAAAAAAGAAAAAAAGAAACTGTAAAATGAAATAGCATAAAGAATTCTCTTTAAAGAGACCTGTTCTATTCCCCCCTACTAGTCTGAAGCCCTGTTGCAAATGTCTTTACAACAGTGCACACTTCACACCTGCTGTGAGTCTTTATTTTCCACCAGCAGGACTCTTGTCCAGTTCCTTCTCATATTTATCACTTCCCTTTGTGAAAACTCCAGGATCCATTAGCGGAATCAGGTTTATTATGATGATTCATCTTTTACATGGAACTTTTAATACTCAAGGAGCATTACAATCTTGATCTGACTTCTCTTCAGAACAGCTCTATCCCTAAAAAGTATGCCACTACTATTTCCACTTTATCAGTGTGAAATGGAGACAGAGGAATGGCAACATGACCAAGGCTGTACAACAAACAGAAACTTGAACCCAGTTGAACCCAGATTCACAACTAGCAGAACACCAGCACTTGAGCCAAGCAGATACCAGCATTTCTTGAATTGCACATCTCAATAGGGGAGAATATGAGCTCAATTGCCAATTTTAGCCTACTTTCCAGTAGACTTATAAGATCACCCAGCATTCCGTGTGTGTGTTTGTGTGTATGTCCATGCATGTGTCTGCCCCCACCCTCAACTTTGCAATGTCTGGACCAATATGAACCAAACTGGGTACAATTGTAGAGACACAAGGGGACACCTCAGTGCCATAGCTTGTGATGATGTTGTCAACCTCAATTCAAGATGGCAGATGTGTAAACTTTTGATGCACAGGTGGACTTTGTGAACAACTTAGCCAATTTCAACCAGATTTACTATAGTTGTATGGACACATAGGGATGCCTCAGTGGCAGAGTTTGTGGTGATGTCATCCACCCCAATTCAAGTTGGTGGATGTGAACATTTGAGGTGCAAGTAGGCTAATTTGTGGACCATCTAACCGATTTGAACCAAATTTGCTACAGTTATCATGAGTGACACATAAGGACACCTCAGTGACATTGTTTGTGGTAACATCACCCACCCCGATTCAAGATGGTCGTTTTTATGCTACAGCTGCAGGGACAATCTGCTACAGCTGTAGGGACACATAGGGACACTGTCAAGGTCTGGCCCACGGCCAGGGAAGTTCACGGCTTGGCTGGACGCTGCTGACTGAATGACGTGTGTTGAATCTCAGCAATGAGTAGGAGTCTGGTGCTGTAATTTATGGAGCAAGCCGAGAGCTCCCAGCTGGTAGGAATTTACGGCTTGTCAGCCCTCAGCGATAGGCGTTTGCTCCTCCTAACAGCTTCTAATTGCGTCCTGTGTTTAGAACACCTGCGTTGTTGTGGTGTCAACGGTGTTTCAATGCCTAGTTCTCCCTCCGATTGGTCTCTCACACTTTCTGCTGACTCAGGCTGCTGTGCCTGTTCTAAACCATCAGCTGGATCTATCACAGCTGTCTCAGGAATGCTGACAGCCGGGCTCTGCCCCTCAGATACTCCTGACTCGTCCAGAAAGCTGCCAGCTTCCCCTTCCTCCTCGCTGTCAGAGCTCAAGGGCATGACAGACACCTCAATGGCATAATTTGTGATGATGTCATCCACCCTGATTCAAGATGGCAGATGCATAAATGTTTGAGGTGCAAGTGGGCTAACTTGTGGATCTTCTGACTGATTGGAACCAAATTTGGTTCAGTTGTAGGAAGTGGCATGTATGGACACCTCAATGGTATAGTTTGTAATGATGTCATACACCCCAATCCAAGATGACTTCATATACCAAGCTGGTTAGGGTTAGGGTTATTATTATTTTATTTTTTTATTTAACATATGTTTATACCACCCAAAACTTATGTCTCTGGGTGGTTTAGAACAAAATTATTGTGATCTGCAGCAACATCAGTAGATCAGATCAATCTGCTTCAGCACGCTGTCTCCAGCAGTGGCCATGCATGACCCTGGGAAGCCCATGAGCACAGCATGATGGAGGCAGATACCCCTTATTGTTTGCCCAACATCTTACAATCAAAGGTGCATTGCCTCTGAATATTAGTCATTGGCAATGGTAAGATTCCAATCCCCATTCATCCTCAAAGTTTAGGTCAGCTTTGCATATACATGAAAATCAGATGCATGACTGACTGACTTGTGCATTTGATTTAATGTGGGAAGTGAGAATTTGCATATCTCCTCTGTGATCAGATCCATGATACTATTCATTACTTAGGGTTTACAGAATAGCTTTGAAGAGACATTTAACTGTGTGATAGGTGGTGCAATTCCCTATCTTCACTGCAGAGGGATTCTGCATCCAGATGATAAAGTAGATTACGAATCAAAGATATTTGTGGAGACTCGCATACTGAGGCAAAAGAAGATATACATTTGCCCAGAGCATTTTGAAATGTGTCCATATTATACATTGTATTTCTATTAGCATTGCTACTAACAAAGACTTATATTGACCTAAATCAGCAGGGGTTTTAAAAATTTATTTCTGAAGCTGTACTGAGTAAAATATATGAATATTATCTATAGTTGATGCTATTAGTGACTGAGAGTTGGACACGACTGAACAGATAGATAGAGAGAGAGATGCTATTAGTGACCTTATCTGGGTACTAAATTGTGGATTTCATGTAGATTTTGGCCCAACCACTGATCATTTTGTATGATATGTTTGTGGCTAGAAGTTCTTGTGGGGTTTTGCATTTGAAATACAGATGTGCAGAAACACTCTGAGAAATTGGAATTTTCCTATAGAAATTTGTTTGGCTTCCTTTGAAAATTGTCAGATGTTTTGGCTTGGGAGGAACTCTGAAATTCACTTCAAATTTCACTTTGGGTGAAATTTCAGTGCTAACCTTAGGGACATGCAGAAACTCCCTGAAAAAATTTGCTTGTATAGCAATTGTCTTGGTTTCCCTTGAAAATTCTCTGGTTATTCATCTTGAGAGGAACCCTGATATTTACTTCCAATTTCCAATTTCACTTTTTTATTTTTGGTGCCAACTGTAATTCTGAAATGCATGAGTTCTTGTTCCACATGTTTTTCGAAATTTCACAGAGATATGTGCAGATTCCTCCATTGCATATTGCATTGAAAGAGTAAAAGCAGGAAGAAGTCACTCATGGAGGCGAGTCTCACGATCAGTGAGACTCACCAGGAAGGCGTTTGCTGGGAGAGCTGGCTTAGCCTGCTTTCCCCACAGACGAGCAGGAAACATGACTGCCAGCTTGGCCACCCACACAACTGCTGGCTCTGTCACGGAGCCAGGAGGGGCTGCAGGGATCAGGGGCCTCGCGGCACCTGGAAGTTCCAGGATGCCCCGTGCGAGCATGCGGGGCATCCTGGAGAGATCTCCAGGGCTGGGAGGCTGCTTTTCAACCTCCTGGACAGGGGTCTACTTTGTGTTGCCATGGCGTGAACCTGTGCCGCGGCAATACACAGTCGAAAAGTTGGGGTTAGCAGAGCACTCATTCCGCTAACCTCATCTAAGGGGAGGGGGGGTTAGGAGGGTTTGCTGCCAGGAGCCGTGCGGCTCCCGTGGTAGCATACAATCAGGCAAAAGCGGGCTAGGCTCCCTTAGCCCACTTTTGCCTGATCATGAGAATCCCCTCAGTGTTCTATTTCTTGCTGCTTCTTGAAACATGGAAAGAAGATGCTCATAAGCATGCTAGTTTCTCCACTCCAACCTATATCAGAGAGTTTCTCCAGGGGCAGCCCTTTCATGAAGAGAAGTGAGGTGATCACTTCAGGCAGCAGATTATTGGGGCACCCATGAGGTGACAAGATGCCCTTCTGCCCCCTGTTATTTAAAAAAGGAGGGATGGTTTACAATGGTGGAGATGGCATTCTGCACACTCCTCAGGTGCACAGAGGCCTTGAGCCACCACTGAGTTCTTGGGATAATCAATTAGAAAAGTGTGGCACACAATGGAAAGTACTATAGAAATGAATAATAATCATAGAGTATTTTCAGATGGAATGACATCAAGTTTTCTCCCATAGTGTTTAAGATAACTGATTAGCTTCTGCTGCTGTGAAGACAAGGAATAAAATATTTGCTGACAAGTGGCAATCCAGAGAAAATTCAACTGCAACAAATTAAAAGGAAATAATTATATTATGCAGACCTTTCCTCCAATATTTTTCCTCACTTATGTCAGAGTAGATCATAGTTTAATTTAATTTAATTTAAGGACAAAACCAAGAATGTATGATTACTGAATACAGATACACAAAGAGAAGACAGACATTGTTATGAAGTGTGCTATAAAATATGTTTATAATGCTGTGCACCATTTGCTATGTGTTTCCATAGGATTTGCTATGCTATATGGCTGTTCTCATGAGCAACCTAACTAAGGCTAGGGAAACCCAGCTTGGATTAGGCTGCTTGGGTCGAGGTCCAGGATCACTCCCAGTCTTGGCACTCCTTCCCAGCCTGACCCAACTGTAAATCCTGGCCAGGGTTAAGGGCACAGATGCACCCTTACCCCAGCACCATGGTCGTGTGTATGCTTGGGCATACACAGAGTAGAGCACCTAGAGCTCCTAACTCCTGGAGGAATCTCTGAATGTACCATGCTCATCATGTGGTGCATTGTGGGATTCCTGGAGGCTGGGAAGATGAGTCTTGCCCCCAGCAATTGGCACTGTATAGAGCAGCGCGGATTGTTTGGGACAGCATGCTGGCACATCGAAGAGGACATTGACAGTCGTCTGGTGGGAGGAAAGTAGGTAGGTCCATCCCTGCCTTACCCCACCCTACCCACAGCTATTTCAGTTATGTGTATGACCTCTATCTGTTTAATTGTCCCTTTGTTATGACCTTGTTGTTACAGAGGGATCCTGGGACATAATGAACAACTTGACTACACAGGAAAGGTCATGTTTACTTGCAGTGAAGAAGCAGGATGAAATTAATATGACAATTTTGAGACGGGGGGGGGTGGCCTAACTCACACAATGAGGCTTTGCACGTGAGCAGCATGGAAAACCTGCAGGGCTTGTGCAGGCAGAGTGGGCTTGAGCCACTCTCCTTGCACACAAGGATTCTGCGCTCCCTGGGTGACCAGATCTGCTGCCCACACGATTATCAGCTCCATCACAGAGCCAGCAGAGGTGGCGGGGATCGGGGGCCGCCCGGACCTGGAAGTCCCAGAATGTCCTGTGTGAGTGCACGGTGCATTCTGGGGAGACCCCTAACTCCAGGAGGCTTGTTTTAGCTTCCAGTCGGGGGTCTCCTTGTGAGTCGCCGTGGCGCAGAGCCGTGCCACAGCATCTCATGGTTGAGAAAATGGGGTTGGCAGAGCACTCACTCCACTAACCTCATTTTAGGGAAGGGCTACTTTGGCAGGCTAGCTGCCGCTGAATCACCAGGCAAGCCCATGAGCCCGGTGGTTCTCATGATGGGGGAAAACCAGGCTGGGTTCCTTTAGCCCAGTTTCCCTCCATCGTGAGAATAACCTCAATGCCTTGAATCTAGGTTTAATGTGGGTTACTGATATTAGTGTGCATGTGTGAACCCACACAAGCTTGGTTCCTGCCCAAGATGAATCTGAGATTCCCATCTTGGCATGGGTGCACACAATGACACTAATGTCGGCAACCCACATTAAACCTAGATTCAAACCATTGTGTGAATCAGGCCTATGTTATAGTTATAGAGCAATGCTGGATTTGGCAGGGTAGCTGCCT
The DNA here is from genome assembly GCF_027244095.1 of Hemicordylus capensis. Taxonomy (NCBI): domain Eukaryota; kingdom Metazoa; phylum Chordata; class Lepidosauria; order Squamata; family Cordylidae; genus Hemicordylus; species Hemicordylus capensis. The sequence continues at coordinate 329,970,444 of NC_069659.1, read as the reverse complement.
GGGAGGAAAAGGTGCTTCCAGTCAGTGAGTCCACAAACCGCTGACTGGGGAAAGGAAGCTCTGCCGGGGCTGAAGTGCCTTGGCCTTGACATTGGCCCTGATCCCTTTCATCTGATGTCAAACACAGGGGTGTGGCTTTGGGTGTGCACACTTTGCACATACATCCTCAGCATTGGCCCAGTTCCCTTTCATCTGATGCAGAGGGTGGGGCCACTATCCAGGAGATGATCCATTTGGACCCTCTCTTATCCCTCACCCATTAGCATTTCATTTAAACACTGACTGGCTGGGCTTTTCGCCACAGCACAGCCAGCATTTCAGTGAAACACTGGCTGTGGAGGAGAGGCATGTGCTTCATTCACCAACTGTGAACCAGCTAGTGCTTCATTCACCAGCTGGGTGCAGGAGTGGCAGGGGGCTGCAAAGGGTGCCTTGTCAGCCCCCCTCCCGACCCTGGCAGCCAGGGAACAATCGCCTCCCCTTGCTCTATAGTCCCTATGCCCCTGACTTCAACAGGATGATGTTTTGAAAGTAACATTGCTTGCCTGTATGCTTGCTTCTGTGCCCATACAATGCCTGCTCAAGATGTACATGTGTCCACAAGTCCCCAGTGTTCTCTCATTGAAAGGAAATATGCACTGTAAGGCTACTCTGAATTGCACTGAAAGTGCCATCCTTGGTAGAACGGAAGCCTGAAACAATATCTTCCTAAGTGTAAAACAGGAGAATTATCAGCATGAATGCTTCCAAAAAGGTTCCAAAAAAGACACTTAAAAAAAAAAAAAAGACATATGACAAGGGTGTGTGGGTGTGTGTTTACTCCATATTGGGAAAGGGACTTTTTAGCAGGCAGTGAATGTCCTCCTCTGAAACAAAAAATGGATGAAAAGATAAAACCTGCAAGACAAATGCAGTAGAAAATCCTTTTCAGTGCTAATGTATATCAGACATTGTCCCACAGTTCATCTGTGACCCTTATAATACCACCAAGGTCAGGGAAGGCTGGTCATGCAAGTTAAAGTTGCCTGAGGGAACTTTTACCTTACACAGCGAAAAATTTATCTAAGACTTTGTAAAAGTTGAGCGAAGGAGAGACAGATGCATCTTGAAATGGCTAGGCCAGCGCACTACATCTTTTCCTTTTTTCAACTTTTGCTACCTGTTCTGAGCGATGTACTGTCCTCTGTGTGTCATTTTCAAAATCCATACAAATGCAGGATGTAGATCCTGACATTGCAGAGCTAGACCGAGGGAGACATTGTACACTCTCACCTGACACTAATATAGTTGAAGTGAAACCAGATTTGAACCTCAAGGGCCCAGCTGTCCTCTAGTTGTTAGGCATAGTGTCCATTGGGATGATGGACAACTGCATCAGTGTTTCAGAGAAAAACAAAAGTGGGAATAAGATTTAGGATCCTGTCATGGAGTCTCAATTCAGTGAAAGCTTAAAGATTGGACACTTGAAACTACAAGCCACTGTAGTTTGTAGCGTTGTGTAATGAGGGTCGAGTACCAACACAAACTTTGGCTAGTGGCTTTGCTCTGCTGATGGACCAATGGTCTGACACTTATACTAAATCAGACCATTGGTCCATCTAGTGCAGTATTGTCTACACAGACTAGCAGTTGTTTCTCCAAGGTTAAAGGCAGGAGTCTCTCTCAGCCCTATCTGGAGATGCCAGGGAGGGAACTTGGAACCTTCTGCATGCAAGTATGTAGATGCTCTTCCCAGAGTAGCCCTATCCCCTAAGGGGAAAATCTTACAGTGCTCACATGTAGTCTCCCATTCAAATGCAAACCAGGATGGACCCTGCTTAGCAAAGAGGAAAATTGATGTTTCCCACCACCAGACAAGCTGTCCTCCTAAATCTAAACCCTTCCTAAACCTAACCCTATACCCAGCCCCAGCGGGTATGCAGCAGTTGCACTGCGACGAAAATGGCTGACTGCTACTATCTAGAAATTGGTATATTTCACCCAATCCAACTTGTATGTTGTTTTCCTTTTGAAGATGAGCTGGAAGAAATTGAAGCTTTGGTGCTCACTTATATTCCCTTACAAGCTGAAGAAAAATAATGGATGCATTGAATGTTGAAGGGAAACTGAGTACCATCTGAACGGTAGGGATGTGCACCAGTGTTCCCTCTTAACAGGGATTCCCAGATGTTGTTGTCTACAACTCCCAGAATCTCCAGCTGCAATGGCTTTTGCTTGGGGATTCTGAGAGTTGTAATCAACAACATGGGGGAATCCCTGTTAGAGGGAACACTGGTGTACACAAAACCAGTTTGCCCAGTTCGGTTCTAGTCCAAGACAGATTCGAGCCAGACTGAGCAAATTCAGTTTTGTGGCCCTGAACTAGAACCCCAACTTGGCTTGAATTTGAGCCAGTTTGGGGTTCAAAAAGTTAAATAATAATAATAATAATAATAATAAATGTAAGACTTACCACTGGGTTTGGCTGCCTCCTGGAGGTGCTGCCACAGCTGCAGAGAAGGGGGATCTCCGGAGATTCCTGCCTCCCCCCCGTTGGCCTCCCCCCAGTCTTCTTTGGACTGGTTCAGCCCATTTTCAGGCCATTCTGGCCCTTTCTGAGGTGGAAGTGGCCATTTTGGAGGCCACTGCGCATGTGCCCTGGCCATTTGCATGGACACACTGGCCATTTGCATGGACACAAGCAAGCTAATATACAGTATAACCATGTAGCTTCTTGGGGCCTTTTATCAATCCCTCCCATTCTGTTCTAGCTTATGCTTAATTGTTTGATCCTCCTTGGGGAGGAGAGCTGGTCTTGTTGTAGTGACAGGTCTGGGGAGGGGGCTGAACTTCTAAATCAAACAGTTTAAGTGTTGGCTATTGCTCTCTGGATAGGAAGGGTTTGAAAAGTGGATGGGTGGATGGATGGATGGATGGATAATGAAATGAAATGAAATGAAAGCCACAGTCTACCAAGAATTCTTACTGTGCATGCCACATGTGGCTCAGCAGGGAAATGCTTGACTAACAAGCAGAAGGTTGCCAGTTCAGATCCCCGCTGGTGCTATATCAGGCAGCAGTGACATAGGAAGATGTTCAAAGGCATCGTCTCATACTGTGTAGAAGGAGGCAATGGTAAACCCCTCCCAAATTCTACCAAAGAAAACCACAGGGCCCAGCGGGCACCAGGAGTCGAAATTGACTTGACGGCACATTTTACCTTTATGCCACATTCATTTCAATTGAACTTGTACTAAAATTCTCAGCACAAGGAGAAGCATTAAGGTACTGTGAAGGGTAGCACCCACACCCTCAAGGAGACACAAGACACAAGCATATGGTAAAAAGAGGCCACAATTCTATTGAAATATAATTAATGTAATTTTAACAGAATGAACTGGGATTGGCGCTCCACCCCCCACAGTGTGGTTCCTAAAGGCCGGTCCGCACGGGGCCACCTTAGCCTAGATGACACAGGCGAAAACACCTTGGCTCCAGGCAGCCCCAGGGCTCTAGAGCAGAGGCTGCCCATCTCAGCTGACCTAAGGTCAGGTATCTGTTGTTGGTGACGTCCCTAACCCGAAGCTGCCTAGACTCTCAGAAGGATGTAGTGGATTGGGCTAAGGCAGCATCCCTGATGCACCAAGCCTCAAGGGATCTGACTGCCCTCCATGTAGCTAAACACTTACCTCAGGTGCTCATCAAAGCTTGGTTGTTAATTCCCTGCCCTGCATCTGCTGTAGTGGGAGTTAGCCCCACACCGCCCACCAACCATGAAGAATTTCCACCAATCGCAGTTGCAAGTCTTCCACAAAAACCTTCATGCCAACTCACGAAAGATGCACCCCATCACCTCTGTAGAGGCCAGGTTTGGAGAATCTTAAATCAGGGTGGGTTAAACAACCCCCGCCCTCTGCCTCCATGAACTGGGCCAAGGCCATATTGACCTTCTTTCTTCCTAGTTTAAATGCGCCTCTCCATACCCTGCGCTGGATGATGTCAGACCAAACAATAATCAGGGCCAGAAACCAAGATTGTACCATGCCTAGGTCAGCACACACCTTGTGAATGAGAGAGAACTCTGACTGACTCACTCGGTCATTTCCCCCTAAATGGACGATGAGGATACCCATAGGATACTATGGTCGATAGCCAGCGTGGTGTAGTGGCTAGAATGCTGGGCTAGGACCGGGGAGACCTGAGTTCAAATCCCCATTCAGCCATGAAACTAGCTGGGTGACTCTGGGCCAGTCACTTCTCTCTCAGCCTAACCTACTTCACAGGGTTGTTGTGAAAGAGAAACTTAAGTATGTAATACACCGCTCTGGGCTCCTTGGAGGAAGAGCAGGATATAAATGTAAAAATTAATAATAATAATAATAATAATAATAATAATAATAATAATAATAATAATAATAATAATATCAAAAGCCACCGAGAGGTCCAAAAGGACCAACAGAGTCACACTTCCTCTGTCAATTCCCAATCGGAGATCATCCATCAGGCCGACCAAGGCAGTCTCCCCCCCATAGCCCGCCCCAAAACCAGTTTGAAATGGGTCTAGATAATCAGTTTCCTCCAAGACTGTCTGGAGCTGAGAGGCCACCACCATCTCAATTACCTTGCCCAGCCATGGGAGGTTGGAGACTGGCCTATAATTGCTCAACTCTGAGGGATCTAGTGCAGGCTTCTTTAGAAGAGGTCTAATAATTGCCTCCTTAAGACAAGGAGGCATCCTGCCCTCCCTCAGAGAAGCATTCATGATTTCTACCAGGCCACCTACAACAGCCTCCCTGCTAGATAGAATAAGCCATGTTGGACAAGGGTCAAGAGAACAAGTGGTAAGCCTCACCGATCCAAGCAGCTTGCTGACATTCTCAGGAGTCACAAACTGAAATTGATCAGTTGAATTGTATAAGAGGAATTATTGGACACCTCCAGTTCAGACATCAAATTAATTGTGGGGACTCCATCTAGGTCGGCCTGAATCCGAGAGATTTTGTCTACGAAAAATTCATTAAACACATTACAGCGGGTGACTGATGCTTCCAAATTCTGGTTCAAGGGAGAGGGGCAGATACTAGCCCCCTCACAACCCTGAACAGCTCTGTCAGACATGAAGTTGCAGAAGCAATACTGGCAGAAAAGAATTGCTTCTTTGCTGCACTTATTGCCTGAGCATAGATCTTTAAGTGTGCTCTCTGTCGTAATCTGTCAGATTAGAGTCGAGTCTTTCTCCACTTGCACGCCAATCACCTACCTTGCCACTTCAGCCCCCATAGATCTTCTGTATACCAAGGGGCCAATTATGAAGTGGGTCGGAGGGGACGCTTAGGAACAATCATGTCTACTGCCCTGGTGAGCAAGTTGTTCCAATTCTCAACCAGGACATCAACAGGATCACCGGCAAAACCAACAATAAATCCTTCCAAGGTTTTTGGGAATCCTGCTGGATCCAATAACCTCTTTGGGAGGACCATTCTAATAGGCCCCTCACCCCTGCGGAGGTGGGAAGTGGTTGTAAGTCCAACCTTAACCAGATGGTGGTCCATCCATGACAATGGGGAAATCACAGGAGTCCCCACCCATGGAACACCACCCTGATCAGAGTAAAAGACCAAATCAAGAGTGTGACCTGCAGTGTGCATCAGTCCAGAGACCACTTGGGATAAGCCCATAGTAGTCATGGCCTCTATGAACTCCTGAGCTGCCCCGGACAGATTGGTCCCGAAATGAACATTGAAGTCCCCCAGCACCAAAAGTCTGTGAGACTCCAACACAAGTCCCGCGACCAAGTCCGTGAGCTCAGTGAGGGACTCATTTGGGCAGCGGGGCAATCGGTACACCAACAAAAGTCCCAATCAGTCCCTGGTCCCCAAACTTAAATGCACACATTCAGTATGATCCAATACCCTAACAGGCACCCTGGTAAGGGAAATGTCATCTTTATAGACCACAACCGCTCCACCTCCCCGCCCACATCCCCTCACCTGCTCCTCTACAGAATATCCTGGAGGAAGAAGCTTGGACCAAACTGGACCACTAGCTTCCCCCAACCAAGTCTCAGTAATACATACCAGGTAGGCCCCTTCACCCATAATAAAATCTCAGATGAGCTCTGGCTTATTTTGGACCGACCTGGCATTGCAGAGGAGCAATGTGAGACTATGTGGGTTGTTGGCAATGCTCCCCGAGGTCAAAGAGCTGGCAAGACAGTTGGAAGAGGAGACAGCAATTAAATTTCTGACTACCCTTCCCCTGGAACGGCCTGCTGACCTGCCAGTGTTACTTCTTCTATTCCCCACCACCACAGGAATAGCTGCCACACATTCAGTGAAGGCACCCCCTGTCTCCCCATCTCCAGGCAGACCCAAACACATTACCCAATTTCAGTGACAAAGCTGGCACACTTACTGCTACAACTCTGCAATGCATATCTGTTTGATGTAAAATGTCCTGCTGGTGATCCTGCCATTCCCTGGCAGGCACGCCTTGCCAAACTTGATTACGGGCCGCATAAGGTGTGGGCTGCCCAAAAGCACCAGGGTACCATCCATAAGGGCCAGGTGGGACTCCATAGGTTTGCGTGCACCAGAGCTAAAAATGCTGAGGGTACTCACCTAAACCAGCAGCTCCCATCTCACATTCATCACTGCCAGCTCCCAGATCTTTAGGCACACTGTTGTCAAGATCATGACTTGCCTCCAGGGGAACCAGTACAGGATTTGGGGCCACATCAACAAGAACCAGTGTTGGAGCTGGTCCCACCCCCACCCCCACCAAGAACAGACAGACGATGAGAAAGGGCCTGCATTAGTTTGGCTTGCTTGACTGCCCTAGTGTGCTTCCGTGGTGGTGACAATACACCAGAAGGGCCCCCCCTACCAGTCCCCTCCTGAGGCGCCTTACGCTCCTTCTCCAAGGCCTCTAAGCGAGCAATAAGAGCCCTAATGGTGCCCATATCTCCACCTTCCTCATCTGAAGAGGAGGATTCAGGGGGAGCAGGCCTTCTAAGAGAGAAGAATCAGCCTCCCACCAGTCTTCCCAGTCGCCTTCTTGGGACCCATAGTGCCAGCCATTCCACCCTGCTCAACCAATATGAGCTCAGCTCCCAACTCAAACAGCCCTCACAGAAACAGAGCAACGTGCACACACAGCAGCCCCAGCTTCCACAAAACAGCCCCGAAGCACCAGCCCCCAGGGGCCTGAATCAGCTCCCCACGGCCACCCCTTAGAGCCTGCTGTCAGCCAGCTTCCCCCAACTCTCCAAACCTGGGCAGGGACAGTCCAGCTGATGGTACCGCACTTTGCCCACATGTGGCAAGCCAACGCACTCCCACCGAACAGCTGCGGCAAGGAGCAAACCCAAGCAGTCTCCCTGCCAAGTCGTGCCACCGCCAAAGCCCAGGGGCGTAACTACCATTAGGCAAAGGGAGACAGTCATCTTGGGGCCCCACTGCCTCAAGGGGCCCCCCAGAGGCACATCACATGACTCCCCACCCACCTGTGTTGTACCCCCTATGAATTATGTTGAGTCTCTTGGAGATCGGCAGGAGCAGAGAGTAAAAAAAAACAAAAACAGATTCAATGTGAACCAGATATTCACCGTATTCATAATGGGGATGTGAGTGTGAGTGCACTATATATTGTGAGTGTGTTTGTGTGTGTATATCAGCGAGGGACCCATTTTAAAATCTTGTCTCTGGGCCCCCTCCAACCTTGCTACGCCCCTGCTACAGCCCCCAGGCTCATGCCCAGGGTCTTCAGAGCGATCCCTGGCATGTCCATCCTCCTTGCCTGCGAGAGACAGACTGCCGGGGAGAACACTAATGCGGCCATTGCTGCCTAAGCACTGCCACCCTGCCCCAAAGGAGCCAATCGGAGGCTGTCTAAGCCTTGTGCTCTAAGCATCTGAACAAGCCCCCAGCCTATTAAGGCAGTGAGTGGCTGGATTGTGTTCCCTTCCAAACAGATATGGGAAAGTTAATATATTAAGATTGCCCACAAAGAACATCGCCCTCACTAAGCAACTTGCCATGGGCTGCCTCTGCTGCTGTACAATTATTTTCAAGAAGTATTTATTTTGAACACAGCTCACCCTTAATAGAAAATATCCACACTCCTCTTGTCCTCAACCTCTCATGACATCATCTTATTTCTGCCTTAAAATCTCTTCCCTTTTTTGCTAGTGCAATTCCATCTTTTATGGTCTTCTGTTTTTTAGGGAGAAGGGGTTATAACTCAGCTATAAAAATTTTCTCCAGCTGCATCTTATAAGAGACTCTCAAGCCTAGAAGCAATTTTCAAGAAATATTAAAGAAATTCAGGATAGTTTTTAAGTTAACAGACTTTACTGGCCTCAGATCTATTTTGTACTTTGATAACTCAGAAGATATATTGATTTTTTAAAAACTGAAATTGTACAGAAGAACTAGCCCATTTTATGGTCTTTTAAATAATAAACTAAATGCAATATGGATGCAATTAACACTAGATACATCAAACCAAGAACCTGGAAACAGCCCTGTTGGCTGAATAGATTTCAATTAGTCTCCTTCAGAATAGATTCTAAGGTAAACTAGTTTTGTTTTTTGTTTTTTACATGTTAACATTTGTAGCTTAAATTTTGGGTTTCCATAACATTATTTCTCGTACGAGAACCATATCTATATATGTAATTCTCTAAGGCATACCCGTGGCTAATCCCACGCGTGGCAGCTCTCGCGAGAGTTTGGAGAGCTGCCAGATAGGCTAGCCACAGGACAGGTGGGAGGGAAGAAAATGGCGGCTGCAGCAGCAGCAAGTCAATCATCCAGAAAGTGGCGGTGTGGGGGGGAGAATGGGTGGGCATTCAGAAAGCAGGGGCCGAGAAGGGGCAGGCATGAGGAGAGCAGGGGGGTGGTTGGCTGGGTGGTGGGGAGAAGAAGTGAGCCAGCTGGCCCGAAATCCATGGGGGGGGGAGAAAAGGGGGGCGGGGGTGTCCAGGCTGGTCAGAGGCGCAGATGATCTTCGCACGGCCCAGTTAGTACTTTTATATTTCAGCTGACAGAGTAATTTGAATTATTTCTTTATTCATTCATTTGTTCATTTGATTTCTATACCACCCTCCCAAAAATGGCTCAGGATGGTTTACACAGAGAAATAATAAATAAATAAGATGGATCCTTATCCCCAAAGGGCTCACAATCTAAAAGGAAACATAAGATAGACACCACAATTAAGGAGTAATTTAAGAATGCAAGTTCTTAACCCTTTGAAATCTACATCTATATAAAAACCTTTCCCAGGTTATCTTTAGTATGGAATAATTTTCATGTCTGGCTCTAATTATATTGGCACAGACATGCCAGCATAGTTAAGACAGAGAGTAGTTTCAAAATGCCACCATTATAAGGCCTCAACATTCTATTGCTTATAAAAGCAAAACAATTTGTCTGATCTGCCTGGCCAGCAGCACAGATTCACCAGGCGACAAGAAACACCTGCCCTGAAAATGTGGCGAGGATCTGTTGAAACATGGCTAAATAGAGCAGTTTACATTCTTTCTCTTTTGAACAGGGTTTTAAAGGGTTAGTAATGTTCTTTCAGTCTGAGGAAGTGGTATTTAAATTATTTTGTAGTCCATTTGCATAGTTTCAGCTGTTAGACTGCAGGCCAGAAAAATGCCTTTTATATATCCCTCTGGGAACCAGTCAACGGTTATTTCACAATGGATCCTCAAAGTTGTGTTTTAAGAGGCTGAAAAAATGCAACTTTACTGCTAAAAGAGTCTGTGCAGTAGGACTTTTGAAGCTGCTATGCCCACAGCACTGTCCAGAATCAGTATACTGGCCAGCAGCTTCCCTGCCCAAGCCTTGGGAGCACAGCCCTTCAGTGTCCATGGCAAAATCCCAACAGATTTAGTTTTACATCATGAGCCCTTTCTCACTATCAGTAAGACAGGGCATGAGGGCGGGCAGGGAGGAAGGCTGCTAAAACTTACATCCCCTGCAGATGATCGTTGGGTCCATGCTGAGCAGGCAGATCACACACCCAGATGGACACCAGCTTTTCTAGGCAGTACGGAGGGTTGGAGACTCAGACATGTCACCCTGGCCCCCAGAAATCCCATAATGCACCATGTGATTGTGCAGTGCATTTGGGGGATCCCCCCAGCACTGGCTGGGAGGCTGCTCCTGTGTTGGTGCTGTGCAACACAGCACCCACACACGATCACTTAACCTGGGTTAGGGGTGCACTAGTGCCCTTAACTTTGGTTACTGGGCGGCCCTCTTTGGTGGGTTTGCCATTGAGACGCCACCAGCAGCCACACGGCTGCTGGCAGTTCTCATGTGCAGCCAAGCCTGATCTTGGCTGCCTTATCCCAGTCTTGGCTGTGCATGAGAACAGCCTCCATGTGTTATATTTATTGAGGCCTCAGTGTATTTACCATTGATGTAACTGCAGTTAGGTATTTTAGGTTTGTTATGTTTATAGTTGTGTTTTATTGATTAGTTAAGGGTTTTCCCCCCTATTCTCTTTATGTTTTATTTTATATTTCTGTGTTGTGTTGTGGTTGTGTGTGTTGGGTTATAACCAGTAGTTACAATAAACTCTGTAAATTGTCCATGCAAGGGGTGTAGCAAGGCTGGAGTGGGTGCTGGGACAAAATGAGAAGATGGGCTCCTTTCCCTGTCCTTCTTTTTCATACAGGCAGGATGGGGAAAGCAAAGAGAAAATTGTTGCCCAGCTGCAGATCCTTCTCCCTTAGGGGCCCAGGGCCATTTATCTGCCCCTGCTCAATGTATGCCCCTGGTCCATGCCTGGGTCCAGCAGGACAAAGCAGCAAGTGGCAGCTGGAACCAAGAGTTCACTAAAGGAGTTGTTTTACTGAAAACATTAGGCTGTAAATTGAGAGGTTATAGAGGACTCAAGAGTCCTGCCCCTTCCTAGAGCCAGCCCCAATCCAAAGCAGATGCCTGGGCTGGCCTCCCTCTCCTCCCAAATAACCCCATTGGGAAAGAGGCCCCACAGCAAGCAGGCATGCATTTCACTTCCAGTGCTGGAGTTCAGCACTGGCATGGTGCCTCCTATGCTCCTGGGGTCCCAAGGGTAATGAAGAGGGTTTTAGGAACAGGATAAGAGTGCTGACCCCAGGGCTCCTCCTCCTGCAGAAGAGATGGCAAGCTCTGGGTTTCGATGGAGACTCTAGGATAATAGGAATGAGGGGACATGCATTGGGGATGAGGATTTTGGATGGAGAGTGCTCTTCCACGGACTTAGTCTCATTGGAACATAGGAAGCTGCCTTATACCAAGTCAGACCATTGGTCCATCTAGTTCAATATTGTCTACACTGACTGGCAGCAGCTCTCCAAGGTTTCAGGTAGAAGTCTTTTCCCTGCCCTATCTGGAGATGTTGCCAGGGATTGGACCTTCTCTATGCACCTTATCCATGCAAAGCAGATGCTCTTCCACTGAATGATGGCCCCATTCCCTAAGGAGAATATCTTACAGTACTCACATGTAGTTCCTTATCGAAATGCAAACCACGGCAGACAATTCATGCTCACTACAACAAGTAGCAGTATAGGTAGCAGTATAGGAAGGTGCTGAAAGGCATCATCTCATACTGCGTGGTAGATGGCAATGGTAAACCCCTCCTGTATTGTACCAAAGAAACCACATGGTTCTGTGGTCGCCAGGAGTCGACACTGACTAGAAGGCACAACTTTACCTTTACCACAAGACCAGCTTCCTCCTCATGGTCAGAATTCAAGCGGATCCTGACCCACATGTGTAAGGGGCAGTATGTGGCTGTCTGCCAACATCTGAACATTTGCTAAATGTCAAATATTTGTGTCAGGATTTCTTACTCTCCTCCATGAGACAGGGTTGTTTACCCAGTCAAACGGCAGTGTGCCAAGAGATGCAGGGTGCTCCAGACACCAGGACAACTCTAGTAATTACCTTTCAGAAGTCAGCGGCACAGCTGTAGATGGGTGTAGAAAAGCTAATGAAGGGGGTTGAGTTGGAGAACAAGTCCCCTTTGGAGGCCAGGGATTGGGTGGCCAATTCACTTGCCTGGCCAGGGAAGAAAGAGCATGCTGGAAGGGGGGAGGAGTGTCCTAAATGTAGGGCTTTATTTAAGGCAGGGGCTGCCGAAGATGAGAGGATCAGCAAGGATGGGGTTTGTTGGTCTGGTGGACTCCCAGAGAGGAGCTCAGACCTTTGCTTCCACTGATAGGTGAAGGAGTGGAGTGACTATACCTCCCTCCTCTCCCAACTTATTATTATTATCATTTTACATTTATATCCCGCTCCTCCTCCAAGGAGCCCAGAGCGATGTACTACATACTTAAGTTTCTCTTTCACAACAACCCTGTGAAGTAGGTTAGGCTGAGAGAGAAGTGACTGGCCCAGAGTCACCCAGCATGTTTTATGGCTGAATGGGGATTTGAACTCGGGTCTCCCCGGTCCTAGTTCAGCACTCTAACCACTGCACCACGCTGGCTCATTATAGGCAATGCCCGTACCTATAATTTAGTCTGAGAGGGTGGGAAGTTTAATTATAGAATTCCTCCTCCCTAAACACGGACAATTTGCATGCATAAGTTTCAGCTGTATTCCAAAGCTTTTTTAAAAAAAATACTATGTCTTTTGATGCAAGTCCACTTTAAGCCACTATAGTCACATTGAGCCCAGTGGAATGAAATTGGTTGCAGTGAAAATACATCAGCTTTAATGAGCTGCCTATCATCATTAGGTCAGTCATCGGGATCTGGGTTCCACTTTGCTTATTCACAGAGGATCTCACAGCAGCATCTTCCAGCTTGTGTCAAGCACCCTGTGCAGCTCCTTAAAATTCAGTTCTCTGTAGTTAGGATAGTCAGATCTAAAACTGATGATACAGTGGGTGGGGGATAAATATAGGAACAAAAAATAAAACTTCAGGAAATTATTAAAAGTCTCATGCTGTTCATAATCAAATAATTTCCTTTTAAAAAAAATAACCCAATTTCCATATTATTTGAAAAGATTTCAGTCCAAGCATGCACAAGCTGAAGCTTCTCAAGTAATGCAAGTCTAGAATTATCTCCAAATAATTTTTATCTACTGGTAAGTAGCGAGCTGCTTGGGATATTATTAGTTATGTGTTATGAGCTATAATTAGTTATTCATGACCATCACACTGAAATTAATACACAACATCTGTATTTAAGGAATAGATTGCATGTCACAAATCAGGAAAAGACAGCAATATTCAAAAAGGATTTACATACAATTATAACAACTAGCTGAACTCACACAGAACATCTGTGCGGTAGTACACTGAGCCTGTGGCATCCCCCCGCTCTCCTCCCACAACTCACTCTTTCCACCCCACAACTTGCTCTCTCTGTCTGTCTCCCCCCACAACTCTCTCCCCTACAACACTCTCGCTTGCACTCTCTGCTTCCCACAACCCTTTCGATGACACTCTCTGCCCCCCACAACCCTCTCACTCGTGCTCTGCCCCACAACCATTTCACTTGTGCTCTCCCCCACAACACTCTCAGTTGCGCTCTCCCCCCAAACCCTTTCATTGTGCTCTCCCCCCCACAACCCTATCGCTCGCTCTCTCCCCACAACTCACTTCACTTGCTCCCCCCCCACCACAACCCGTCCCTCATCCTTGGCCCGCCGGCGGCTGCTTTCCTTCAGCCCAACGGCAGCCACTCCCCTTCGGCCTGCTGGCAGCTGCTCCCCCTCAGCCCACTGGCTTGTCCGGCAGCAGCTGCTTCTCCTCGGGCCGCCAGCTGACCTGGCAACAGCCACCTCCTCAATCCGTGCCCTCTTCTCAGGCCACTGGCCAGCCTGGCAACAACCACCTCTTCAACCCAGGCCTACCACCGCCTCCTCCTGCCTCCTTCTTCCTGAGGCTGGTGGGGCTTTGTCCGCCAACTGGGCTTCTCCTGAGGCCAGTGGGGCTTCTCCCCCTCTCCCCACCAGGCGCATCTCCCTGCTCCCTACTAGGCCGCTTCTTCCCCACTGCCACCACACCTCCTCCTAAGTCCGCCAACAGCCTCCTCCGGGCGGCGGGGCCTTGCCTGCCACCCGGCTCCCTCCCTGCCTGCCTGCCAGCCAGGCAGCCATTTTTGGGTGGCCGTGCCGCCACCACATCCCCTCCTAAGCCCGCTGTCTGTCCCAGCGCTGAGCAACAGTTCTGCCCCCGCCTTTTCATTGGTCATGGCTGCAGCGGGGGCAGGGCATGCCAAACATCCCCACGCATCCCCACATCCCCAAACAGTTCTCTCCTCAGTCAGCCATAAGAGAATTAAATATATAGATTACGTCTGAGTGTTGCAGTAGGTTAGTTCTGTGTGAGCTTCCTCCCTCAACTCCAGTTGTGAAACAGCCAGACTGTGGAGCCATGTTCAGATGTAAACCAGAGGTTCAGGTGGCAAAACTCATTACAAACTGAAGGTACAAACTCGAGTCTGGGGAGGGAAACCGTGGGTCCATTTTCAGTCGGAACTTCAGTTGCCTGCATTTGGATGTACACAAATTGTAACTGGAGGCTTCTTCAACTCCAATTTCATGTTACGTGTGAATGCACCCAGTGATTGTTTCTTTCAATAGACATTCTGGATTTTCTTCATAGAGTATGAAAGAATGAAATTCACAGAAGCATTCAGCAATTGCTCTGCATTTGTAGCATTTACTTAACCATAGTGAACTGAAGTAAGAAGATAATACCTGAATTGAATGAATAATTTCTTTAAACATATAGGCCAAAGATCATTCTCTCTTCCTCCCTTAGTCTCAGGATGTGACTTGGTTTCTCATTATTGCATTTAGCAATTTGGAAAATAACTGTTCAGTTGCCTTAATAAAAAATTTGCATTTAAGATTTAAATATGCAGGTTAGACATATGTATGGATAATGAGAAGCACTTTGTGAACCATAATAATGTACTTCACACACACAAAAATACACACACACACACACACACACACACACACACACATGTCCAATGGCTGAAAACAGAGAAAGATTGAATGAATCAGATATTCCACTACCTCCCCCTTTTTCATGCCAACATTTTTTTTAATATGAGAAAGGGGAAATCTCATGTCCATCTCTTTTTCAAATTGTTCCTCTTGCCAGAAATCAAAGATGGCCTTTTAATAACTGGGGAGTATACAATAGCTGGTTAGCTCTGCAGGGATGAAAAAAAAATTACAGGAACATTTGCTATAGAAATTTGCTAAATGTAGATGAGGACATTAGCATCAAAATCATATGAGCAGATAGGAATAAGGAAGGCATGTTATCATGTCATAAAAAGATCCCCTCCTGCATTAGTACTTGAGGTAGGGAAATGCATTTTGTAGCCATCAAGGTGTGATATAGTTTGAATTATGAGGAAGGATTTCAAGGATTGTTTTTCTGAAGAGCAAACTTGCTTGATTCTTCTTCCAAGTTCTACATAGGCACCCATCATAAAAGAGAGAGAGGGGTGTGTGGAGGTTCATGATAAAAACATAAGAGCCCTGCTAAACCAAATATCCATCTAGTTCTGTTTCCCACAGTGGCCAAGGAGATACCAGCAGCAAAAGCAAGGAATGAAGGCAATCACCCTCTCGTATTGCTGTTTCCCAGCAACTGGTATTTGGTAGGGATTTGCAAATTGAACAGGTACAAATCAATTTGTACCCAAACTAGATGATTCATGTAATTTGGAGACAAAAGAAATCACCCATGTGGTCCATTGGCTAGATTTGGGTACAAATTGAATCGTGCCTGATTCAATTCGATCAAATTGTGCCTGATTCGATTCGTTTAGATTACTATTTGTCAAGTGTTTGGATTCTTTGGTGTATAATAACTTTCCCTCAATGAATCCTTATGATGATTCATTACACACCTTCATTCCTTCTATTCATTTTGACTGTCTTTACAACAGTGCCAACTATCAACAGCCATGTGCCAACTACACCCCCCTCCCACACTCAAGGCACCTCCCACTGGGTACTCAGTTTATGTTCTAGGATTTTTTTCAAGTGTTTAGGCTCTTTGGTGTCTAATAACCTTTCCTCATAATGAATCCCTATGAGGATTCATTACACTCCAAAGAGTCGAAACACCTCAAAAATTCCTAAAAAATAAACTGAGTACCCCAGTGTGTGTGGGGGGGTGTGTAGTTGACACATGGCAGTTGACAGTTGGCACTGTCCAATGATAGTCAAAATGAACAGAAGACATGAAGGCATATAATGAATCCTCATAGGGATTCATTATGAGGAAAAGTTATTGGACACCGAAGAATCTAAACATTTCAATATTTCTAAAAATTAAAATGAGTACCCCACAGCCTTGCAGGTGTGTGTGTGTGTGTGTGTGTGTGTGTGTGTGTGCGGGGGTATAGTTGGCACATGGCAGTTGACAGTTGGCACTGTCTAGTGACAGTCAAAATGAACAGAAGAAATGAAGGAGTGCAATGAATCCTCATAGGGGTTCATTATTAGGAAAAGTTATTATACACGAAAGAATCCAAACTCTTGAAAAATAATGACTGTACATTTTGCTCCATAACTCCACTTCTACAAGGGCAAGAGCTTAGCTTTTTAAAAAGAAAGAAAGAAAGAAAGAAAGAAAGAAAGAAAGAAAGAAAGAAAGAAAGAAAGAAAGAAAGAAAGAAAGAAAGAAAGAAAGAAAGCTGGGGATCCATATTAGGGTTAGGATATGGCAACTTTGAATCCCCATTGTTTCCTATGGCAGAAATGTTCAAAATCAGTTAAAGCTAAAAAAAAAAAGTTCATTAAAAGTCAACCAAGTGTCCCACTGCCTTGAAATTTGGGTGGGTAGGTGAGAGTCATGTGGACCTACCCATCACCCAAATTTGGTGCCCCTGGGACCTTGTTAAGTAGTCTGAATCAGTCTGAATCCAAATCAAATCAAAGCAAATACAAATTGAATCTGGTCTGGGGGGTAGATTTGGACACAAAACAAATCAGGGGTGCACATCCCTAGTATTCTGTGGCTTACTACTTCTGAATCTGGATGTTCCATTTGGCAAACAGTCTTTGATAGGCCTGTCCTCCATGAATTTGTCTAGTCCCCTTAAGGTTATCCAAGCTTGTGACCATCACTGCATCATGTGGTGGCACATAATTGAATTATGCATTGCATGGAGAAGTATTCTCTTTTGTCTGCTCTGGGTCTATTTCACAGACTGTGAACCCTTTGGTAACAGGAAACTACTTTGTTGTTGCTGCTTTTGTTCTTTATAAACTGCTTTGAGAACTTTTTTGTCAAAAAGTAGTACAATAGTAGTATACTACTGGTGCCTGAAACTGGGGAGAGCCACTACCAGTCTCTATAGACTTGGCCTGCACAACATAAGGCCATGGGGACTCTTTTGCTGATACCCAGGAAGGAATATACTGCAGCAAGAGCCATGAATAGCTCTTGGCCTGTCCCATGGATTCAATGAAGTGTTTCAATGAAGTTTGCTGCTTGAGACCAGATGTCCCCTGACCCGGGACTAGAGCCTACTGACACTATCCCTCTTTCCCTTCACCTTTCCCCTGGACTCCACCCCTCTGTGCTTTTATTAATACTTAATAAAATAATATTTTTAATATTAATAATTAATATTAATACTTTTATTAATATTTTAAACAATTAACTTTAATGTTATAATTAATGTGCTGAGAATTAGGGATGTGCGCAAATCAATTTTTTTGCTTTTTGATTCAAGGTTGAATCGAATCAGCCAGATTCAATTTGAACTCGAATCTGCAAACATGAATCTGACCACATTCAATTCACATTGGATTTGATTCAATTTGTATTCAGATTGATTCAATACACTTCTAAAGGTCCTAGGAACACCACCAAGGCCGTGGGGCACTCAAGGCAGTGGGGCACTCCTGCCTGTGGGCTTCCCAGCGGCATCTGGTGGGCCACTGTGTGAAACAGGACACTGGACTAGATAAGCCATGGGCCTGATCCAGCAGGACTGTTCTTATGAGTCCAAAGGATCTTCAGAGGACTTCTATTTCTCACTAGTATTTTTAAGCCCGTTTCAATAATGGGCTCTAGTGGGGGGGGTGCTGCTCTCGGCCTCACCTTGGGCTGCAAGTGGGCCCAGTCCCCCTGACTTGGGGTGGTTTTGTTTCAGCATGGGGGTGGTGGGTTCTATTTAGGGCGGGGGGGCTTTACTTACCCCTCCCGCGCTTGAAGCCCCCTGTAGCTGCCACCCCCTTAAGTCTTGGCCCGGACCGACCGGGCGCTCTACAAACGGGTGGGCAGTGCGGCAGCGGGATGTACTCCCGCCCGCCCCCTTCCCTGCCGTGTCTCTGCTCTGCAAAAGTGTTTTGGAAGGAAGCCTTCTGCGCGCGCACGCGCAGAAGGCTTCCTTCCAAAACGCTTTTGCAGAGCAGAGACACGGCAGGGAAGGGGGCGGGCGTCCATCCCGCTGCCGCGCCGCCCGCCCGTTTGTAGAGCGCCCGGTCGGTCCGGGGTGCTGGATCAGGCCCCCCTGGATCAGCCCCCCCCTTCTTCCTCCTCTCGGCCGCCAGCGGGGCCAGTTTTCTCGGCGGCCGCCGCCACCGCCAGCAGGGCCAGTCTTCTCGGCGGCAGCCGCCGCCGTGAGCAGGGCCAGGCTTCTCCGGCAGCAGGGCCAGTCCTTCCTGCCACCGCCACCTTTCCCGACTCAGAGCCAACATGGCCGCCCGTCTCTGGGCGGCCGTATCTTTTTGGCCCGATCTGGGCATGCGCTCCGCTCCGCGCATGCCCAGAACGGGCCAAGAAGACACGGGCACACGAGAACACGCCCTAGCCTTTTATTATATAGTAACCCTTCTTACCACAATACTTACAAATCACTTTTAGACGGGAATGGAATTTCAGAAGCAGTTGTTATGCAGCATGTAGGCCTACAGTACCAAGACAAATATGAAAAAGCACACTGGATAAGTGCAGGTCTCTGGACATGCATGGATCTTTCCTGGAATTTCAGCCACTGTTTATCTTGCATTGGGGAGCTAATCAGAAACCAAAAGTCAATGGTCAGCTACCAGAAGAGGAGTGGATACTACAAACCCATCCAGCTTGGACTCAGACGTGTCAGGCTGAGTCAGGATAAAGGTATAAGATAGCAACATTCAGGTATCAGGGACTTGTTGAAGAACTAAATATTAGAACTGGCTCAGTGTGCTGAAGCAGACCCAGGCTCCATTGAGTCTGTCTCCAATAATACCCAACCAGACTAGAAAACTGTGAATCAAAGCAAGGTGGTCATAGAGATTACCATTTGCTTATTCCACAACATGATAGTCAGAAATATGCTACCTCTGTATTAAAAAGATGCATTTTATTAGCATGGCTAATAACCACTGAATGTGTTAAATTCTTCTAAAAAGACATCTAAAATTAGCCACAAGATAATTAATATCATTATTATTATGATATAAGTATTATCTTATTCTTAAGATAATTAATATCATAAGTATTGTTCTACACTCCTGAGCAGTGGGAAGATCCAGGGGCAGCAATTTTAGAGTCTGGCTTTCTTTAAGTGAGAGAATACTGGAGATTTATGTAAAATTTGTGGAATATTGGCTTTATTTACAGTATACAAGTTGGGCATAAATGGAGGCAAAGAGGCAGCCTTTCAAGGCAGCTATCCCACATTAGATTCCAGACAGAGTCCTTGAGCCCTCAAGATGTGAAGAGGGGTCCAAAAGAGTCCAGCACTTTTATCCATGACCCTAACCCCGCCGCCAGTGGTCACTATTAGACATTGCAGCCCCATAAGTGCACGGGGGGTGCTGGGGTGGCCCAGAGCAAGTGGTAGTGTAGTGCACATAGGGTGCCAACCACCCCAATGGGTTTCTAACCCATGGGGTACAGGGTGCTGTTGTTTCAGAGGTATTCTGAGTGTGGATTCTATGATAGCAAATTAGAGTGGATTCATGGGGTTTCATTGAAAATCTCATTAGTTATCATAGAATCCACACTCAGAATACCTCTGAAACAACAGCACCCTGTACCCCATGGGTTAGAAACCCATGGGGGTGGTTGGCACCCTATGTGCACTACACTACCACTTGTTCTGGGCCACCCCAGCACCCCCCAAGTGCACTTATGGGGCTGCTGAAAGCTCCATGCATACCCTATGAGGAAAAACCTTAAAGATGTGTAAACTTTAACAATTCCCCCAAAATCAGCCCTCTGCCCAAATCCTTTGAAAAAATTCAGGTAGCTTCCTTGACCCTACCTGGCACTACCACCAACCCCACACTGCTCTAGGCCACCCCTTTGCCCCCCACGTGAAGCTATACATTTGCTGACACCGCAATGCTTCTCTATGGGGAAAAACCTTAAAGACGTGTAAACTTCAACAATTCCCAAAAATCATCCCTCTGCCCAATCACTCTGAAATTGGGGTGGTAGCCTCCACCCATTAGGCACTACCACCCCACCCCACTCTTTTTGCCCAGATCCCACGCTATGCCCCCGATCTGCCCCAAAGACACTAAAACTTCAAAAATTCCCCAAAAATCTGCCCTTTGCCCAATCCCCCTGAAATTTGGGTGGTAGCCTCCAACCATTGGGCACTACCACCCCACCCTACTATTTTGCCCCTGGGACCCATTTTTCATACCTGAATCAATTCAGATTCAGATTTAATCTGAATCCAAACCGAATCGGGGTGATTCGGGTAACCCAGATTCGGGCACAGAACAGAACGGGGGTGATTCGGTTTGGGTCCCGAACTGAATCACCGAAAACCCAAATTGCACACCCCTAGTTGCTGCTAGGGTCCTAACTCCAAAAGCTCAAACATACAGAACATTTCCGTCCATCTCCTAGCCATTCACTTCCACCAAAGAAGCATCATGGACTATGAACCAGAACATAAGAAGCTGCCTTATACTGAGTCATACTATTGGTCCATCTAGCTCAGTATTGTGTACACTGACTGGTGGTGTTTCTCCAAGTTTTCAGGCAGGAGTCTTTCCCCAGCCTTACCTGGAGATATGAGAGATTGAACCTGGGACCTTCTCCATGCAAAGCAGATGCTCTTCCACTGAGGTATGGCCCCAGAAATCTGCCTAAGAGAAGGAATAGTCAATCAAGAACCCATAACACCATGTTTTGGACAAAGAAATACTTCCTTTTATCCATCCTGATCATGTTTGAGCTAGACCCAGATATTATGGTAGATATCCAGGATGAAGTTTTAGCTTTTAAAGTATCATTAAAAATCTTTTTGATGGAGGGAAAATGCTCCGAAATACAAAATCTGAAACTCAACTTACTTAGTGTACAGCGACAAACACTCTAATGAAATGCTGATCCAGCAAAGGAGCAAAAAGCAAAGCTGACTTCACAGCCACATTTAATTTGGAGAGCATTAACAATTGTCAAAGAGTTTATTATAGCCAAGAACCATTAATAGCCTTGAAAACTGTATTCATTTAAAGGGATTCTGTCAAGTACATGTTTATTGTTCTGATTATGTTTTACTCTGAATAATTTGTTAAATGCAGCTTTCCAGTCTCCACTTAGAAATAGGGAATCATGTTTATTTTGTTAGCAATGCTCTTTTTTCCATTTGACAGAGATTGATTTTTTGGAAGAAAAAAAATTCTTGGTGTCTTCAGTGGAGGTGCAACAAGAATGTCTCACTTGATTTTGCATTGGCTACATTGTTTACTGCACACCAGCATAATCAATGCATACTGTTAATTATTTATATGCACCCATAAAAATGTGTGGTATTTTATAGAGTTTGAGCCTGTTCTCATGAGTATGGCGTTTTTGAGGCTTGCAGTATCAAAATGCTTTATAGTCAGTCGCATTCTCACAGCTAGTTACAATAAAGAAAGTTATAAGGGGGAAAGTTTCCACACCATAAAATGTGGCTTAAAGCTTAATGCATGTTAAAAAGTGGACCTTAGTCAGTCCTGGAACAGTTTTTCAATGCTGCTAAGGCTCAATCCTGGAACATACAGAGAAAAACATGGAAGTATTCATAAGCAGGTCCAGTATAAAGACGAATACAACAAATATTTATAGACCACTTTTCAATAGAAGCTCCCAAAGCAGCTTACAGATAGATAGATAGATAGATAGATAGATAGATAGATAGATAGATAGATAGATAGATAGATAGATAGTCTCCCTGTCCCCAAAGGGCTCACAATGTAAAAAAGAAACATAAGATAGACACCAGCAACAGCCACTGGAGGGATGGATAGGGCCAGTTGCTCTCCCCCTGCTAAATATAGAGAATCACCACTTTTAAAAGGTGCCCTTTTGCTCAGTTAGCAGGGGATATTCATAGTGGGAGTTACAGCATCATAGCAGGTTCCACCCACAGCCTATGCATGCTCATTGTAGGGTCTGAAGAGAGTTCCCAAAGAGAACTGCTCTTTGTAAGTGGAAGGTCCTCCCTGCACAATCAAGAAACCTGGGAGGTTCTTGGGAGGTTCTTGGAGGGTTAGGAAGCAAGATTTTTTTTTGAACTCTTCAAAAAAAAAAATGGGGGGAAGAGCCCTCTGCAAATATCAGGATTTGGGGGAAAATTCTTCTCCAACCAGTCCAACCACATTCAATCAGGTTTCCATGCCATGCACACATAGGGTGGAGAGTCTACCTTGTGGTAGTGAGCATGAATTGGCCCCTTTGCTAAGCAAGACTGGCCTTCCATTTCGATGGGTGACTTCATGTGAGCAATGTCTGCTGCTGTGGGATATTTTCCTGTGGGAGTGAGGTCATAGGTAGAGCATCTGCTTGGTACACAGAAGGTCTCCAGTTCAATTCCTGGCATCTCCATCCTGAGCTGAAACTTGGGAGAGCTGTTGCCAGTCAGTGTACTGAACTAGATGGACTAGTGGTCTGACTTGGTATAAGGCAGCTTCCAATGTTCCGATGTTCACACACATTTTTCCTACACCCTGCCCATGAAGGGGTACCTTTCCTTAATTGTGTGTGGGCTGGCTCATCCAAACCACTCCTCTACATGTACTACAAATAGTAGTAGTACGTGCAGAGGGATGAGTCAGAGAAAACCAGTGATGTAGTTGCAAATTTAGAAGTGCAGGTGCGCTGTATGACAGCCCGCATAGCTACACGCACCCTGACAGCTACACCCATCTCAATGGATGTCTGTTTGCATGGCCTGGGTCAGGCAGAGGCCAATTGCAGGTGTGGCGGCCTCCAAAATGGCCACCGCACCAGAGGGGGAAGGCCCCCGGGTTCCTCTGTCTCCTTCCCCTGCCAGCATTCTACTGTCTATCCATCCAGTGCAGAAGCCAGAGGGGAGGTTCTGCTTCAGTGGCAGGTTGCACAGTCATGTGATGCAGGAGCATGAATAGTTACTAAAGCAGTCACTAAACTAACTTTACTCTGTGAGCAGTTAACTAACTAACTTCACTCAGCAGTTAGCTAATAAGGATGTGCACAAATCGATTTTTTTATTCGATTTGTGCACAAATCAAATCACCCCTGATTTGTATTGTGTCCAAATCAAGCCCCCATCACCCCAGATTCGATTTTGATTTGATTTGATTTGGATTAGGATATATTTGTACCACTTAACAAGGTCCTAGGGGCACCTAATGTGGGTGGTACAACTACACCTCTCCCCCCCCCCACATACACACACACCTGTAAGGCAGTGGGGTACTTGTTTATTTTTTCAGGAATATTGAAGTGTTTAGATTCTTTGGTGTCTAATAACTTTTCCTCATAATGAATCTCTATGGGGATTCATTATATGCTTTCATTTCTTCTGTTCATTTTGACTGTCATTGGACAGTGCCAACTGTCAACTGCCATGTGTCAACCACACACCCAAACCCAACCCCCAACCCCCAACCCCCCACACACTGGGGTACTTAGTTTATGTTTTTAGGAATTTTTGAAGTGTTTCATTACACACCTTCATTTCTTCTGTTCATTTTTACCCCACTGCTTTGCAGGTGAGGGTGGGGAATTAGCGGCATCCCATGTTCCAACTACCCCCAACCCACAGGCCACTAGTTACTCAGTTTATATTTTAGGAATTTTTGAGGTGTTTCGACTCTTTGGTGTGTAATGAATCCTCATAGGGATTCATTATGAGTAAAGGTTATTAGACACCAAAGAGCCTGAACACTTGAAAAAAATCCTAGAACATAAACTGAGTAGTGCCCCACTGCCTTGCATGTGAGAGGGGGGTGTAGTTGTCACATGGCAGTTGACAGTTGGCACTGTCGAAAAGGCAGTCAAAATGAATAAAAGAAATGAAGGTGTTTAATGAATCCTCATAGGGTTTCATTGAGGAAAAGGTATTATACACCAAAGAATCCAAACACTTGACAAATAGTGACCACACATTTTTGCTCCATAACTCCACTTCTACTTCTACAAGGGCTAGAGCTTGGCTTTTTTTTTTTTAATGAAAGTTGGGAATCTGAGGGAATTAATAGGATGGATCCAAATCTTAAATTGATTTGAATCAAATCAGGCATGATTCGATTTGTAACCGAATCTAGCCAATGGACCACAGGGGTGATTCATTTTGTCTCCAAATCACCCAAATCAGCTAGATTCGGGTACAAATCAATTTGTACCCGAATCGATAAAGACATCCCTATTAGCTAACTAACTTCACTCAATTAGCAGGTACTCCTGATAACTGAGTAAAAAGGCATCTTTTGAAGTGGCAGGGACATAGGAAGCTGCCATATACTGAGTCAGACCGTAGGTCCATCTAGCTCAGTATTGTCTACACAGACTGGCAGCTGCTTCTCCAAGGTTGCAGGCAGGAATCTCTCTCAGTCCTATCTTGGAGATGCCAGGGAGGGAACTTGGAACCTTCTGCTCTCCCCAGAGCAGCTCCATCCCCTGAAGGGAATATCTTACAGTGCTCACACATCAAGTCTCCCATTCATAGGCAACCAGAGTGGACGCTGCTTAGCTAAGGGGACAAGTCATGCTTGCTACCACAAGACCAGCTCTCCTCTCCTCGTGAATCTTTTCTGCTTATCACGGGGAGAGCAACTGGCCCTATCCAGCCCCAGTACAGCATTCCTTCAGTGGCTGATGCTGGTGTTACCTTGCATTTCTTTTTAGATTGTGAGTCCTTTGGGGACAAGGGAGCATCTTATTGTTTATTTTTCTTTGACAACCACTGTGAAACCTTCTGTTGAAAAGCAGTCTATAAATGTTGATAGCTATAGAGAACAGCAAGAGAGTGGGAAACCCAGCACACACCACTGCGCCAGCATGCAAAGAGGCTGGCTCGGTAGCTAGCTGGCTGCCCTGCCTTGAGCCAAGAGCTGAAGTTGCTGTCCTGGATGGGAAGAGCAGGCTGGGTCACCCATAGGAGAGGATGGTGTGTGTGAGATAAACCTAACCTGGAGATGAATTTACGGTTAAGAAACAGCGGCCTTGAGAACTCTGCTCCTAGACAGCAGACTGAGGAGACATACAGCTCACCTGTTCATCGGCTTCACAGTGTTGAGCTGTATTTATTCTCATATTATAGCAATAGCAATAGCAATAGCACTTACATTTATATACCGCTCTATAGCCAGAGCTCTCTAAGCGGTTTACAATGATTTAGCATATTGCCCCCAACATTCTGGGTACTCATTTTACCGACCTTGGAAGGATGGAAGGCTGAGTCAACCTTGAGCCCCTGGTCAGGATCGAACTTGTAACCTTCTGGTTACAGGGCGGCAGTTTTACCACTGCGCCACCAGGGGCTCCTTATCCCATTTTTCTTATGCATATATAATACCACTAAACATATTCCATTCTTATGCAAAGTAGAGACTGGAGATATTTTGTTTTGTTTTGGTTTGGTTTGGTTTTTTGGTGAAAAGTGTCCTCTATTAGGGGTGTGCATGGAACCAGTGCCGGTGGTTAGGTTCAAATTCTAGCTGAATTCGAATCAGACTGCCAGACCTCAATCTGGTTCAATTAGAACTAGTTCCCGGTTTGGTCTGAGGGCTGTGCAGGTTCGGAACCAGTTCAATTCTGCTCAAGGGACATGATTGTAAAGGGGAATCTGGTGAGGATTCCCTTTACAAGCAAAGGGGGTAACCCTGCCTGCCTTTTAAAAAATTGCTAATGGGGCACCTTGTTGACATTGAAGGTGGCAGTGGCAGCGATGGCACAACTCCTCCAAAATTTGGACCAGCTCTGGCTCCAGCTCATGTACAGAGGTTGGTCTCCTCACCAGATTCGCCTTTACAAGCATACTCTCAAACAGCTGAATTGGTTCCAAATCAGTTCAATTTGAACTGGGGCCAGTTCACCTCAAACTCGGACCAGCACCCTTCTTTTTGGGTCCAGTCCGGTTCGAGTCCAAACTGGTCAAACTGTACCAGTTCTATTCAAATCAGGTTTGAATAGAACCGGTTCTGCATACCCCTATCCTCTATTTCCACTTTTTTTTATTATGACTACCAACTTTTTGCACCATCTGGACTTGGTAACCCTATATAAAATAGAAAGTTCCTAATGCTCTACTCATTTTAAATCAGCACTGTATAATATGCATTGGGAAATAATTGATTCAGATAAGATAGCAATTTTAGAATAATGTCAAAGCAATCTTATGAATAAAATTAATTTCAAAGAAACAATCAACAAGATGAGAATTATGACTAAAGTAAGAAATGTCAGTTTGACCATGAAGGTTACTGACAGATTTAAAAATAATCTTTGTAATACCTAGATTGCAAGTCAATCTATTTCAGCTCCCATCTTAAGGCCTCCTTTTTGTGCCTCAGTAAAGCCAGTAAAGCTATCTTGAAGAAGCAAGATAGAAAAAGTATTGACGATTTTGAACTTTGGTGCTGGAGAAGACCTTTGAGGATACCATGGAGAGCCAGGAAAACAAACAAATGGATCCTAGAACAAATCAATCCTGAATTTTCACTCAAGCTATAAATGACCAGGCTCATACTTCGGACACATTATGCAAAATCCCAGCTTCCTTGAGAAGTCCATAATGCTGGGAAAAGTTGAAGGAAAGAGAAGAAGAGGACAACCAGCAGCAAGGTGGATGGATTCGATTACGACAAAATGAATGCACCTCTGAGAGACCTTAAAGGCCAAGTTGAAGACAGATCATCCTGGAAAGAATCTATCTATGTAGAGTTGACACCAGCTTAACAGCACTTAATCAATCAATCAGTCAGTCAATCAAAGCCACATACAAAATGGCAGTAAATTTAACTTTATAAAACTGGAGCATTCAGATTGTGAGGATAATCTCTCTTGTTCTTTAAAATTATAGATAGTGGCCACTCATACAATCTTCTTCCTCCTTTTGGAGACATCCAGTCCCCCTATAGATACAGTACCCATGTATAAAGAATTTTCATAAGGCTCAAGAAAGCCCCCCTTCCCCCTCCACCCATGCTGCACATGCATTGGCATATGTGCAGGCAGCAGTGTGAGCCACTATGAAAACTTGGAGATCTGCATTATTCCCATCCAGTGATGCAACAAATTCATGATCAAAGTTCAAGTAATTTGTATCTAGGCAAGAGTGGACAACATGGAGTTAAGGAAACTACACGCAAACTCCTATTCCCCATAATGATCCATGAAACAGTCAGAACTGTTAGAGATGAAGTACTAGTGACAATTCCATGCCCTTTATATGTTATGTTAGCCCCATGGGTGGCATTCCTCCATGGATTCATCTCACAGCAGTAGACCATATCAGAAAGACCAATCCTACTTTGGTAGATGAGGAGGCAGTTCCATAGGTGATCCCATCCAGACTTCTCCTCTTGAAAGAGGAGGAAGCGCACAACCCAGCCAAGGTGTGTCCTGGAAGAAAACCCTGATGAAACCCCACTGGATCCAACAAACGCTGTGCAACTAGAGTGTCTCACCCCTCATGCAGTCACCCCTGTGAAGGAGCCCTGGAATCCCAGTGTCCCTCAGCAAGGCCCCAGGACCGCAAGACTGGTGCCCTGTCTCCATTGCCTCAGGACTCCAAGAGCAGAGATGGCATTGTGCTGAAGCTAAACTCCAACACTTGAGGCAAAGTTCTTGGGGACTCCTTCTCAATGGGCTTACTTGGGAGGAGCAGGAGATTAGCTTCGACACCTGTTTTGGATTAGGGCCAGCTTGCACTTCAGGAAGGGATGAGGATCCTGATATGTGCATAACTCCTCCATATGCAGCCTGGCTTTGCTAGTTAGGGCTGATCTGGACTCCAATATTTCTGCAGGACCAGTTATGGAGGTCTCCAGCAATCCCTCGTACAATATTCGATTGGATCAGTTTCAGTTTGTGACTCCTGAGGATGTGGAGAAGTTGCTTGGAGCAGTATGACCTACCACCTGTTCTTTGGATCCTTACCCAATATGGCTGTTTTCATCTTGCAAGGAGGTTTTTGGAGCTGGCATAGTTGATATCATTAATACCTCACTGAGAGAGGGCAGGATGCCACCTTGTTTGAAGGAAGCAGTGGTTAGGCCCCTTCTTAGGAAGCCTATTCCAGATCCCCTGGTGATAAATTATTATAGGCCAGTCTCCATCCTCCCATGGTTGGTTATGATGATTGACCAGCTCCAAGCAGTCTTGGAGGAATCTGATTATCTAGATGAGCATGAATCATTGTTTTTGTTTCAATTTGTACCCAAATCAAATAACCCCCGATTTGTTTTGGGTCTGACTCCCCACCCCCAGTCACCCCAGATTCTATTTGTACCCGAATTCAGAGCAGAAAAGGAGTTTGGGGGAAGAAAAGTGGGTCAGGTGGTAGTGCCCTAATAGGTGCCTGCTACCACCCAGATTTCAAAGAAATTGGTGAAAGGGGTGATTTTTCGTTGAATCCACGCACATTTCCTACCACTCTCAGAAACAACAAAACTCAGTGCCCCATGGGCTTGTCGTTTGGGGGGTGGCTGGCACCCTATGTGCACTATACCACACTCTGCTCTGGGCTACCCTGGTGCCCCCCAAATGGAGTAATGGGGCTGCTGAAATTCCCCATTATTCCCTATGGGGAAAGAGCTTAACGATGCACAAACTTCACAAATTCTTTAAAAATCATTCCTTTCACCAATTTCTTTGATCTGGGTAGTAGCAGGCACCCATTAGGGCACTACCACCTGACCCACTCTTCTGCCCCCCAAACCCCTTTTCTGCTCCGAATCTGCCCCAAAGACGTGCCAACTTCAAAAATTCTTTAAAAATCACTCCGCCCAATTTCTTTGAAAACTGGGTGGTAGCTTCCTTGCATCCATTGAGCACTACCACTCACCACAACCCACACTGGGCTACCCTGGTTCCCACCCACCCCAGAGTAAGGCTGCTGAAATCCCCATTATTCCCTATGGGAAAACGCTTAAAATGTGTGAACTTCAAAAATCATTTAAAAATCACCCCTTTGCCCAATTTCTTTGAAATTTGGGTGGTAGCTTCCTTGAACCCATTGGGCACTACCACCCACCACAACCCATGCTGGGACACCCTAGTGCCCCCCCCCCACGGAGCTATAAGGCTGCTGAAATCCCCATTATTTCCTATGGGGGAAAGCTTAAAGATGCTCCAAAAATACTTTTAAAATCACCTTTGCCCAATTTCTTTGAAATTTGCATGGTAGCTTCCACCTATTGGCCACTACCAACCACCCCACTCTTTTGCCCCGAATTGATTCAGATTCAGATTCAGAAAATTTGGGTACAAATAGAATCTGGGGTGATTCGGAGGGGGATTCTCTTCCTTGGAGGCCTTCAAGACAGCCTTCAAGACCCATCTTTTTATCCTGACTTTTAATGATATCTTGTTTTAAATTTAATTTTTTAATTTGGTTTAAATGTGTGTGTTCTTAATTATAATTGTTCTATTATGTTTTCTTTTTTAATGTAAACTGCCCTGAGCCAAGTCACCTTAAGTGGTGCAGCGGGGAAATGCTTGACTAACAAGCAGAAGGTAGCTGGTTCAAATCCCCACTGATATATTTCCCAGGCTATGGGAGACACATATATTGGGCAGCAGTGATATAAGAAGATGCTGAAAGGCATCATCTCATACTGCATGGGAGGAAGCAATGGTAAACATCTCCTGTATTCTACCAAAAGAAAACCACAGGGTTCTGGGGACACCAGGAGTCAAAATCAACTTGACAGCACACTTTACTTTGCCCTGAGCCACTTTAGGAATGGTGGTAGATAAATCGAATAAATAAATAAATAAAGCAGCTCCTTCGTTGAGCCGCTGCCTTGCTAGACCTAGACACAGACAGCAAGTTAGACCTACACAGTAAACCTTATTCATACAGTTGCAGGCCTTTCATTGTTACAGGAGCACCATGGATTCGACCCACATAAATGTGTTTCCTACAGTGCTCCTGTCATGTTTAAAGAGCTCCTAAATCTAAATCCACTTCTTAATGTTGTAAAAAATAGTCATTTTATTTTACTGTACAGACAGCATCAATCAGTTGCCAGCTTATGTGCAATAATAATTAAAGTTTTAGAATAAAGGCCATTTTAAAATTCAGGAGGGTGGGGAAGAGAAGTCCTCAGTGCCCTTGATACAAAGGCACATTGTGATTAATAAACAGCAGGGAACAGCCTAAACCAGATTATTAGTATTGTCGAATGTGAGAAAGTTTGAGACACGGAAGGTTTTTCTCATATTAATTCACAAGCCATGGAGTTTTATTCTGCTTTAATATTTATATGCTATTTCCAAAAGCAAAAGCTCATCACAATTTGCAAAGCCCTTAAAAACTCAAATGTTGTACAATGGATGGTTTTTAAGTCTGTTCCTTTACATAAAAACATCAATCTAGTCTGAAACAATTTAGTCAAAGAATCCCCTGTTTCCCATTTACAATTATATGGAATAATTTTAAACACCTTTACCACATCAATAACCCATGCAGTGTAGGATTCGATAACCTCCTCTCATTTCTCCTGAGACACAAACTAACTTTTCTATAGAGCCCTCTTAATTAGATCTCAAAAAGTTCTCCATAATGAAGATTCCTTTCAACTTAATTCAAGGTGACAGTTTGCATTCTGTACACTGTGAACAATCTTCCAAATGTAGCAAAATATTTGTGTTAGAAACATCTGCCTGGGACATGCCTGCAAGGATGATTCGTGGACTTCTGCCATGAGCCTCAATTTGCTCCCAGTGAATCCAATAGTAACATTCCTTCCGACTAGGGGCACAATCCCCTGACATTTCTGCATATGCAGAATGAAGAGGATTGTGCAAGAGTGTCCCGCTGCAATTACATCTCCTTGCAATAAAAGTTAAACTTAAGAGTTCTTAGCCAAGGTTAGACATGGTGAGATAGAGAGTGCTCTGTGGGTCACATAATTGCTTTGGAAACCCATGGATTTCCTGGAGTCCAAGTAACTTTGCCTCTTTGCCTTGCTCCATCCCTTCTCCCTGTAATTGGTCCCCGAACTTTCCCGTGTCTATATAACCTTCTATGTTTTAATAGAGATGTGCAGAGAAACTGAGATTGAAGTGGTTTTGACAATGCATATTTTAACTCCCTCAGTGATGGGATCACAGAAGCATTCCTAAGCAATGTCTCAATGGTGGAATACTCAGGTGCCTGAATATCTAGAGATATATCAACACATCACAGCTGGCCCCCTGTTGGATGGAAGGATGAACACTGGGGGAAGAATTTGAAAATGCACATTAATATTCCAAATGATGAGGAGAAGAATCATCCCATAGTAATTCATTTTATATTTAGGCTAGGATTAAAAGGGCATTTTGAAGTCTAATAACCCAGTTCTATGTTTGATTATTTGGAAGGGCTTTCACTGTGTTCAGTAAGGCTTCTGCCCCAGCAGGTATGTATAAGACATGCACTCCTTAACTATCTATGAATTATCGCTCTAAATTGAGCTTATATTCTAATAACCATTTAAAAATAAATTGGTTGAGTTTTTTGTACTATTGTATTCATTTCAGAACAGGCTACCTACAGTATGTTATACCTAAAAGAAACAGGATGCATTCACACACAATGTGGAACCTTGGTTGAATTTCAGCATTCCCTTTTTTTTGTCCCATCTGAACACACCTCTCAAATTCAGCCTAGGTTCACTTTGGCCCAACAAGCCAACCTTTGTAACCAAGGTTTGAAGTTGGCTTGTTTGTTTTAACTGTGTTTCAATTCGCCATCCCCATTGCATCCAAACTCACTGACAGTTTTTATTAACATTTCAAATACAAAGTAAATTGCTCAGCCTGAATGCTCCATCAAGAGTCCAGATGCAAAATTTATGATGCCACAGTAAACATCTGTCAGGAAATAGCAATGGCACGCCCTAACTACAATCCATCACAGAAGGGCACAAATCCATTGAAAGAAATGGGCTTGAGAGCCCTCTTAACTTTCTGTTTGATTGTGGCTTAAACCCATACCTGTAGCATATGGTGGAGCACTCAGGGGAAAAATATGGTGCATTCAATATACAGCCATCACAGATAGAAAATAACCCCAATAGGTGGTGGTATGAATTGTTCCTTTAGTTGTATGCAATTTGAGCAAGGTCAGAGTTACTTCTGTAGTTTATACAAACTAACAGCAATTCTTGCACGGAGAACATTTGTTGTTGTTGTTGTTACAATAATATTCCATTTCTTAATAAACATGTATTATGCATATAGTAATTCAATTTATACTGAAGAAACATTAGGTACTGATAGTAATAGCATATTGCTTCAGAATAGGAAAGAATCTTGTTAGCGAGCAAATGTTTACTGATGTCACAATTAGGCCCAACCGCCCGACCCCCTGCATTATGGGTTGAGCAGTAATCTGCCCACCACCTCAGTTCTACTATAAAACTGGTCTGTGGATTGTGGACTGCTTGCAGCATTGATCAAATTAGTATTTGGTGACTGCTGGATGCCCTGTGCCCTATGCAGAAGAAGAGCAGGTTGTCAGATGAAAGATTGTGAGCAAAGTGACACATCCTTTAAAAAAAAATAGTTTCCTAATTTCTGCGTTAGCTAGTGAGTGAGCTAGTTTCTTTGCTGATAGTTTCCTATGTTCTCAGTGCCAGCCAGTCCTCAGAATGGCACTGTGAGGTGCCATTATAATCAGATTTGGAGGTCTAATACAATTGCGTGGCTGGAACACTTTGATATTAAGAGACACTGGAGCCCATGGCTACCCGCTTTTGCTTTGGGAAAAGCTGCCAATTCATCAAGATCACTCAGCTTGCCGGGTCTGCAGGCTTGGTGAATAGACTGGCTGATGAAAACATTTTATTTATTGGTTTTTCAAACCCAGGAGCAATGCAGCCCAACTTCAATCAGGAAACCACCCTTCCTGCTTTTTAATCTACTCCCAAACTATGAAAAATAATAATAGTAAATGACATGTTTATGTCTCCAGTTGCAATCCATTACCGAAGAGCTCCTCCCTGCCATTTTGTACTACATCATGATGACAAGCTTCTCTTTTTCATATAACATGATTCTGCAAAAACTACACGCTCTAGGGAGGGGGGGAAATAATTCTTTTGAAAAGCACTCGCTAAAAAATGTGCATTAAAAAGAGCCAGCTATCCTACTCAGGAGAGGTACAGTATATTCTTCTGGAGAAATAGACAAAGTATAGTATTGATATGGAACTTATATCTTAAATATATAGGGCTGGATCTCACAATCGGGCCATGTTAGTTATGCCACCAAAAGTTGAGAGACAAGATGCACACACTCCTATGAACGCCGGTTAAAGTGGTCGTGTGCCAGCTGGAATGTCGCTGGGTGCCATGCCAGCTGGCATTCAACCACAATTCGTGATCTAAGGTCCAATCTACAGAGCTGATTGTGGTTGTTGGTGCAACACCCAGCTGACATTGAAGCTGGCACATGATCACTTTAGCCAGCTTTCCCAGGATTAAGCATGTCACTGCCTCCTGACCTTCAGTGGCAGAACTAACATCACCCAATTGTGAGAACCAGCCCATACTATAAAGACTCTCAGACCCTTTTAATAATAAAAGATAAAGCTATAGACATTATTTTGCTAGACTGAAAGCTACAGCCAAGAGAAACAAGCATGTTACAAACATTTTAAATGTGAGACGTGCTGGTATCCTTGCCCTCTGCCCCCAAACCCTACTTTCTTCTCCCCACATCTTCCCAATTATTAAGCTAGTAATCTATGATGTCTTGCTGAGTATAAGGAGAATGTTACCACTCTCTGGCTTCTCTGGATTACTGATCAGGGATGGATGTGGTATATCACAGTTCATGTGTCAGCAAGTGGGGACAAAAAATGGGGCCTTCCACTGGAATGGACTTCCTGAGCATACTGAAGAGCATAATCTCATGTTGGGAAGCATGGGTTTTGTCTTTTTCTTTACCTCCTGATTTAAAAGTAAGTTGTTGGGAAGGAGGAAAAGGAAATTGGAGTGAGGGCAAACTAGCAATGAAATGTAACAGGTAAAGCCCCATTTCAAGCCAGACTTGACTTTGAAGGGATCTGGGACTGACTTTAAATTGAGTGAAGCTTTTCAAACTGGGGGAGTACATGTTATGAACTCTCCCAACTGCAGGATTGCCCATCACTGGGCCAGCATGGAACTTCTGGCAAATGATTGCATGTAAATAACTATTGTCAACCAATACAAGTGGAAGACAGAGGTGCACCAAGGTAATTTTGGAGCCTGGATTTAAAGGCATTTCCCCACCACCACCATGTCATCCCTCCTCACCCCTCAGCATAGCGTCTGATTTCACAGAAATCTGGAAAAAGTGAAATTCAAAGTGAAACTCAGGGTTCCTTTCCAGGAGAAATATCTGTGCATTTTCAAGGAAAGTCAGGTGAATTTAAGGGGGCTTTGAGAGGGCTTCTGATAGCCTTAATTTAAGCATCACAATTTCAGAGAATGTAAAATTTGAAGTGAATCTTAGGGTTCCTCCAAAGATGAAACATCTGAGAACTGAAAAGTAAAGCTAAACAAATTTTTGTAAGACAGGTGAAATGTCTCATGGGGGTTCTGTTAATCAGAGGCAGCTCACCAATGAGGCAAGGTGGGTTGAAATCATTCTAAAAAACTATCATCTGCCTCCAGCCTTAATGGAGACATTTATTTTAAAAATCGGGCTCCAGGGAGAAGTCAGGGTGGAACTTTTACTTCTATGAATAATCCCAGCTCACATGTTGCGAACCATAGCTTTTCAGATTTCTCAGCTATTAAAATTAATAGCCCGATATGATACAATTAAGAATGGAAAGAATGAGACAAATTAACAAAGTTGCAAGTAGAAGAAACTGCCGTTGTCTTATCCAGAAGTATGTTAATGGGCGCTAAGTGCTACACCACACTGTTCCTGCTCATGAGTGTTTTGACTAAAGCACTAAGTGTTTTCTTTCTACCAAGTCTTTTCATTTCTGCCAACTGTTCCAGCATTCACTAAGTGCTGCTAATGGAGACATGGTGATGACACTTAACTTCTGTACCTTAATAAGGAACCCAGTGCTCAGTTTATTTCACTCCAATTACAATTAGGGACAAATGAATGTTTTATGTCTAAATACTCCAGTGGCCCTTACTTTCTCCACTTAACTTCTTCATTTTCTCAAACATTCTACTTTCATCTCTTCTATTACCACTGTTGACTTGTACTTCCTTCTACAGTCTCTTTCTGGCTCTCCCTTTATGCTACCATCCATCTAAATTTTTTCACCCTACCTTTTCTAGATATTTATTTCTACCTTTTCTAGATATTTATTTCTAGATCCAGCATAGGACTGAAATGGCTATCTGTATAAAATCTAGCAAAATTGTGTCTGTTCAGTGCTCATAAGAAGATAAGAACAGCCCTTCTGGATCACGCCCAAAGCCCATCTAGTCCAGCAAGCATCCTGTTTCACACAGTGGCCCACCAGATGCCACTGGGAGCCTACAGGCAGGAGTTGAGGGCATGCCCTCTCTCCTGCTGTTACTCCCCTGCAACTGGTATTCAGAGGCATTCTGCCTCGGAGGCTGGAGGTGGAGGCTTGTGTAAGAGGCCAGCATTACTATCACTGGACCCTGGGTCTTACTATGAAGAATTCCCCTGCTAACTGAGCAAAGAGGCACCTTTTTAAAGTGGTGGTTCTCTTTATTTAGCAGGGGGAGAGCAACTGGCCCTATTCATCCCCAGCATGGCATCCATCCGGTGGCTAGGACTCGTAATCCTAACATCCTGGTTAGGAATTGAGGGAGTTTGTACATGGCAGAGAATTCAAATATGGGAGCATCCTAACGTGTAGTCTGAAGTGATATTGTCTTAGCAGGGTTGTATTACAACTGTGTTCATAATTGGATAAGTGCAGTATGAAGTGGCTTCTTGTTTGTGTGAATGAGCTATCTTAGATTCAGCACTACTATAGGATTTTTTTGGGGGGGGATAATTGGATAAGTGCAGTATGAAGTGGCTTCTTGTTTGTGTGAATGAGCTATCTCAGATTCAGCACTACTATAGGATTTGGGGGGGGGGATAATTGGATAAGTGCAGTATGAAGTGGCTTCTTGTTTGTGTGAATGAGCTATCTTAGATTCAGCACTACTATAGGATTTTCATCTCGCCTCAAACACATTGAGGTCATACTTATGGTGGTGGCAGGGAGGACAGGTGGAGGAAAAAGGTAGGGTCAAACCTACATTCTCCCAGACAATGGTCGAATACTGTCTGGCATGCAACATACTCACCCATATGATAGGCCACCTCCAACCTCAGAGTCAGGATGCCTCTGAATACCAGTTGCAGGGGAGTAATAGCAGGAGAGATGGCATGCCCTCAACTCCTGCCTGTAGGCTTCCATTGGCATCTGGTGGACCACTTTTGAAACATGATGCTGGACTAGATGGGCCTTGAGCCTGATCCAGCAGGGCTGTTCTTATTTTCTTATGATCCATGCTGCTTTGAGCACTGCAGATCTCTGGAGGCTAGGAAAATGGAGGCCAGGATCTCTGGAGGCCTCCCACAATCTCAAAATGCACTGTGTGAGCAGAGTGCTTCATTCCCCCTCGAGCCAGGCACTCTAGGTGCCTGGCTCTGTATATGTTTGGGCTACCTGCAGGCTGAGCATACACACAACACTGGACCTGGTGTAAAGGGCGCACTCGCCCCCTCCAACTCAGGTAAAAGCCCAGGTTAAAACTTGAGCTACTGGGTGAGGCAGCATTTAGATCAGCCTCGATCCTGGTGCTGCCCTTACCTGGGCTTTTAACTGAGTTAGAGGGCTTTTACCTGGGGAGGGCTGTCCTTGTGCATAGCCTCAATAAGATTTCAGTGAAGCTGATTCATACATTCATTTATGATTCATCCAATACTGAACCATCAAGTGGTGAGAAATAAAGTTGGGTACATGCATATGTGAACCACCTTTTGACAACCATCTACAGAAAAGGGAGTCTGAAGCCCTATTCAGACATTATGTTCAGAAGTCCCTACACATTTACATGTTTTTGTGTGAATGTCTGTATCTGCATTTATTTTAAAAGTGATTTTAATTTTTTTTAGTTATTTAGTTGATTGATAAACCGCCCTTCTAAAAATGGCTCCGGATTTGATTTAAAAGTACAGGTTCTTCAAATGCATGGGACAGATATGCAGTGAACTGCTGTACAGTACCTGCATTACTGTGACTAACTGTACCTAAATACAAATCTGTACCTGTGTACACAGTGCTGAACATAACATGTCCTAGTGCTGAAGATAACATGTGAATAGGCTTTGAGTGCCAGCAGAGTAGATGGTTGCACCCTGGAGAGTAAGAATGTTCCCCTATATTAAAACCAAATCATTTAGATAGTTAGCAATTGAGCTGTCAGTACAAGCATGTTCAATTGTTGTAGCAGAGTCCAGAGTGCAACAAATTGCAGTCAGACAAGAATATCTTGTAGCAATCCACTTTCCTTTTGCATTTCTAGCCATTCTTGTGATTTTTTAAAAATGTGTTCTACAGTGCTGACTATTTATATGTAAATCAAAACTGCCGGAATCCTGCATATAAATATCTATGCACACATCCAATGTCTATAAAAGGGTGCTGCTAAGCCACTTCCTTGAGTTCTAATTATTTGCATCTGTAGTCTGCATGCTTACCTAATTTCTGACACCCACATTTTCTCTTATGTAACTGCAAAAATAAAAATAAAAATCACTTTTGCCTGCCTTTCCCCCCCTTTTTCCCCGGGCACATCAATTGGAAAATGGGGTGGGGGGGCAGCATAATGAATAATTTATTGATGAAAGCCTTAAGCTCTGTGACATTTATTTAATCATAGCTTAGTTTATTGAAATTCTTCTCACTGAAACCAATGGAAATGCTCAAAACAAGGTATGGTTTCTTATCTGTGTACAGAAGGCATACCTGGGATCAGTACATCTAAATGGCACCTTTTTCACAGGCACAGGGCCAGCGCTCAGTATCAGATTATGCTAGCAAACTGCCCTCCATGAGCCCCCTCCTACCTTGGTGGGCCCCGGGAGAGTTGCTCTGCCGCCACCACACCATGATGGCTGCAAAGCTGGTCAAGGGTTAAGTCAACCCCCAGACACCAGTTCTGCATTGGTATCATGCATGGTTGGGGATGGGGCCATAGCTTGGTGGTAGAGCCTCTGTCTTGCATACAGAAGACCCCAAGCTCAATCCCTGGCTTTTCCAAATAGGGCTGAGGACCTTTCCTGCCTGAAGTCCTGGGGAGCTCCTGCCAGTCAGTGTAGACCAGGCTTCTCCAACCGGCGGCCCTCCAGATGTTGCTGAACTACAACTCCCAGTACCCCTAGCCACAATTTATTGTGGCTGGGTATTCTGGGAGTTGTAGTTCAGGAACATCTGGAGGGCCGCAGGTTGGGGAAGCCTGGTGTAGACAATATACTGAGCTAGCCAGACCAATCTACTGTAGCTAGGTGTGACTTGGTATAATGCAGCTGCCTATGTTTCTGGATCCCTATGAGGTGCAGAGTACTCAGTTCCTTAAAGGAAGGAAAAAAGACAGTGGACTCTCCAACAAAAGTTGAAAGGACAGAGAATTAGGCAGGAGCAGGATGGAAGCCTCAGAGGAGGAGACCTGGGAGGAGGAAAGGAGGGAAGATCCCCTGCCCATGGGGAAGGTGGAGAATGCAAAGCCCCACCACCATGTCCATGGTGCCCTATTTATTTATTTATTTATTTATTTATTTATTTATTTAACATATTTGTATATCATCCCAAACTCATGTCTCTGGGCAGTTTACAATAAAAACAGTAGAAATCAAAACAGAAATAAAACATTGGCATATTAAAACAATTAACAGTGTAACACAATGTTAAAATGGTTAAAAACTGTACAATCTAATTAGCAGCCTGGATGAATCGATGTGTCTTAGCTGCCCTTTAAAAAGTTGACAGAGATGGGGAGGCTCTTATTTCAACAGGCAGCACATTCCAAAGCCTTGAGGCAGGAACAGAGAAGGCCCATCCCTAAGTAACCACCAGATAAGCTGTTGGCAACTGTAGACAAAACTCTCCAGGTTATCTCAAAAGGCGGTGGTGGGGATCATGGCGAAGAAGATGTTCTGTTAAATACACAGGACCTAAGCTACTCAGGGTTTTATAGGTTATAACCAGCACCTTGTATTTTGCTTGGAAACTTATCAGCAGCCAATCTACAACTGTTCTGTGGCTGTTTATTTCGAGAAACGGATGCAGCAGGCATATCAGCTAAAGCTGATAGAAAGAACCTTTGGCCACCGCCTCAAACTACATAAGAACAACCAAGCAGCAGGATGCCTCTGAGTATCAGTTGCAGGGGAGTAACAGTGGTGGGGAGGGCATGCCCTCAACTCTTGCCTGTGGCCTCCAGCAGCATCTGGTGGGCCACTGTGCAAAACAGGATGCTGGACTAAATGGGCCTTGGGCCTGATCCAGCAGGGCTGTTCTTATGTTCTTATGGGTCATGAGGTCAAAAGATGGTGGTGGTGGTGGTGGTGGTGGTAGTGCCCAATGGGTGGAAGCTACCATCCAAATTTCAAAGAAATTCGGTAAAGGGGTGATATTTAAAGAATTTTTGAAGTTTATGCCTCTTTAAGATTTTCCCCATAGGTAATAATGGGGATTCCAGCAACTTTATAGCTCTGGGGGGGGCACCGGGGTGGCCCAGAGCAAGGTGTGGTGTGTAGTAGTGCCCAATGGGTGCAAGGAAGCTACCACTCATATATCAAGGAATTGGGCAAAGGGCTGATTTTAAAATTATTTTTGAAGTTTGCGTGTCTTTAAGATTTTTCTGATAGGGAATTATGGGGATTTCATCAGCCGTAGTTAGAACTCCCGGGGCGTGGCACCAGGGTGGCTCAGGGTGGGTTCTTGTGGTTGGTAGTGCCCAGTGGGTGCAAAGAAGCTAGCACACAGATTTCAAAGGAATTGGGCAAAGGGCTGCTTTTTTAAAGAATTTCTGAAATTGGCATGTCTTTGGGGCAGATATGAGGCAGAAAGGGGGTTTCGGGGCAGAAGAGTGGGTCAGACGGTAGTGCCCCAATGAGTGCCTGCTACCATCCCCATTTCAAAGGAATTGGGCAAAGGGCTGATTTTTAAAGAATTTGTGAAGTTTACATTATTCCCCATAGGGAATAATGAGTATTTCAGCAGCCCCCTAACTCCACTTGGGGGGCACCGGGGTGTCTCAGAGTGAGTGGTGGCATAGTGCACACAGGGTGCCAACCACCCACATACCCACAAGCCCATGGGGTACTGGGTTTTGTTGTTTCTGAGGTATTCTCTGGTAGCAAATGAGAGTGGATTCATTGTTTTTCATTGAAAATGACATGCCATGGGCTTGTGGGTATGGAGCTGGTTGTCACCCTATGTGCACTATGCCAGCACTTGCTCTGGGCCACCCCAGTGCCCCCCCCCCCGTGGAGTTATGGTGCTGCTGAATCCCCCATTATTCCCTATGGGGTGAAGCTAAAAGATGCACAAACTTCACAAATTCTTTAAAAATCAGCCCTTTTCCCAATTCCTTTGGAATCTGTATGCTAGCAGGCACCCATTGTGGCACTACTGCCCAACCCACTCTTCTGTCCCTGAAGCCCCTTTTCTGTCCCAAAGATGCACAAACTTCACAAATTATTTAAAAATCAGCCCTTTGCCCAATTCCTTTGGAATCTGGGTGGTAGCCCAACCCACTGTGGCACTCCTAGGAGGCACCCACAGGAAGCACTGTCTGTCCCTATTGTCCCATAGGGTGGATGCAGCACACATCAACAATAACAGCAGAGCTTTGCAACGAACAAGGTTTCCAAAGGTCACACACATCCACTGTGTTACACACTCACCACATCCATTGTGTCCCACCATCCCCCCTCCAGTGTGAAACAACAACAATGAAATGCACTGCCCCACGCATCCCCTCCCAATGCAGGGTAACAACAGCAGTAGTCAG
Organism: Hemicordylus capensis; assembly: GCF_027244095.1. Taxonomy (NCBI): domain Eukaryota; kingdom Metazoa; phylum Chordata; class Lepidosauria; order Squamata; family Cordylidae; genus Hemicordylus; species Hemicordylus capensis. Next base: position 329,929,063 of record NC_069659.1, on the reverse strand, counting down.
TAACAAGCAAACAAGCAAGCAAGTGAGATATCACAGATGCAGCAGACTAGGGCAGCAGACTAGGTCCAACAAGAGCACTAAATGTGCTCTGCCCTCCCTCCCCCAAGCATTTTTCATCCACAAACAACAGACATAGCTACATCTGTGGCACCCGGCCGTAAAAGCAGGTCAAGTAAGGAAGGATGCAAAAAACAGCCTTCTGCCAGTGGAACAGCGAGGTTTGGCCCCCCTCCCACCTACTCAAGTAGAAGAGTGATGATGACAACAATGGCACAGAATATTTGGTGCCTTTTTCTTTTCTGTTTTACATTTCTGCAACAGATCGGAGCCTGTGGCACCAGCACAACCTATTGTAGATGCAAGCAATCTAGTTTGAATAAAAATGATGATGATGCTAGAAGTCACAATATGACCCAATCTTCATTGCAAAGAAGTTCCGAGAGAGAGAGAGAGAGAGAGAGAGAGAGAGAGAGAGAGAGAGAGAGAGAGAGAGAGAGAATCTGTCCTGTGCCCATCCATGAGGTCCCCAAAATACAGGGACAACAACAAACCATCCAAGGCATTTGAACTGCGTAATATATATACTGCTAGACTTGAGATTATGTAGGGGGAAAGCATAGTAATAGTATACCTGTGCATGTGTGCTCTGTGAAAGGGTTAGTGGGTTTAGGGTTAATTTTTGCCATGGCCTCAAAATGCTACAGTTGGGGGTGGGGGGTTAATGGGCACAGGGAAGCAAGGTACTCTAGGCCCCTGATCATCTTGGTTGCCCTCTTCTGCACCTTTTCCAGTTATACAATGTCCTTTTTTAGATGTGGTGACCAGAATTGTACGCAGTTCTCCAGGTGTGGCCGCACCATAGTTTTGTATAAGGGCATTATAATATTAGCAGTTTTATTAGCTAATAAAAGTTACACAACGTTGCAGGTAGGACTCTCTCTCAGCCCTATCTTGGAGATGCCAGGGAGGGAACTTGGAACCAGAGCGGTTCCATCCCCTGATCACAAGATCAGCTCTCCTGATTGAACAAACCAATTATTATTTTCCCATATTCTTAATAAATATTAATGAGATTAAAAGAATTTGGGACAGATTATTCCAGGTTCCTCATTCTTTACCACAGTTGGAAAATGAATAATTTTAAAATATCTTTATAAAGGATTATGCGTGGTGGAATATTTCAAACATCTAAACCCATTATTTTGCTTTCTGTGGAATTTGGAGCCCTTTCATACAGCTTATATGAGTCAGAAGAAGAAAAATGATTTTTTGATCTGATCTAAAGATAAGAGCACAAGAGAATGGGATGAAATGGCTGATGCTCATTCCTGCTATAACAGAAGAGCCTTATGGATATTTAGCATGCTAATAATAGAATTTTGATAGTATGAAAGGGGGAATATTTTCCTTTGGAGGCCCTGATGGGATTTCTCTGCCTGACTCATTGCATGACCTTAAGGATGTCACTTTATCTCTCAGTTCTCCATGGGAAAAACTGGGATAGTCATTCCTCTTGGCATTATAGAGAGGGGTAGTGATGACTGATCAAATAATTCTGGTGAGATGCACTGAGAACACTAAAGGGCAGTGTATTCAAAACTACAATAATAACACAGAAGCTAGGAAATAAATTGGGCATATGCCTCTGTGTAGGGGTGCCAATGTTTGTGACTTCAAAGATGCTGGTATCTGGATGGGCACAGGTAAGAGAGATAGGAACAGGCCAGGAAGCAGAGCCTGGAAATGGCTGCAGAGCTAATAGCAGAAGCTTTAAGTTTCTGCCTATGGCTAGTGCTGGTAAATACAGTGGTCAACATGATGGGCAACCATCTGCTGCTGTTAGGGGGCTCCATTCCTCTGCCCTGAAGCTACTCCAAGCTCAGCCAACATATTGCTGAGCCACAGATTGCATGTGGGGCAAGGACAGAGTGATCTTTACTTATCCCCCCTGCCCCCATTTGAGCTCATTGCCATTCAGAAATATGTACCCAAGGGTCAGGCAGCCCCTGGAGACAGATTTCTGGATGGCAAAGAGTACAAATGCAGCAAGGGGGGTCAGCATAAATCACTCCATACTTGCCCTGCATGCACTCTTCTGCTCAGCAAGACATTGGCTGAGCTTGAAGCAGCCTCAGGGCCGAGGAATGGAGCTTCCTTCTGGCAATGGATGGTTGCCCATCATGTTGATCATTGTCCTGAGCCTGGAACTTTGTCCTACTGCAGGGTAATAGAGTTGCAACAAAAAGTGGGTGTGAAATAGGGGTGTGCATGCACCGTTGGCTGCGGTTCAGTCCAAATTCGGTCCGAACTATGAGTGCCCGATATGGTTCAGTCAAACCCACTGGCTAGCTGGTTGGGGTCGATGAACCAGCCTGAACTGGTCTAAAGTGGTTTGTAGTCCTTGAACCTGCTTGAACCGGCTCAGTTCGCAATGGACCGGTTCGCAGTCGGACCGGTCTGTGTATATCCCTAGTGTGAAAGCAGTCTCCACAACTGCTGCTGCTTTGTTAATATAATGGCATCAAAAAGCATGGCATTTTATAGAGTAAAATTTTAAAAAATGAGAGGTGTGTGTATCTGCACAGCAGGGAAATTCTTGACTAACAAACAGAAGGTTGCCAGTTCGAATCCCTGCTGGTAATATATTGGGCAGCAGCGATATAGGAAGATTCTGAAAGGCATCAGCTCATACTGCACAGGAGGAGGCAATGGTAAACCTCTCCTGTATTCTACCAAAGAAAACCACAGGGCTCTGTGGGTGCCAGGAGTTGAAATCGACTTGACAGCACTCTTTACTTTACTTTTCAAATACCCTCTATCTATTTTATAATTACCTCACTGCAACAGCCTAGTAATGATTAAGTCAAGTACTGTCTATAAACATCTGCGTGATAGGAAAAGCTCTTGTAACCACTAAGAAGCTATTCTTATTTGCAATAGCTATGCTTGAAGTCCTAAATCTGCTTTTCTTTTCTTTTTTGATAGTAAATCAATAAATGGTTTTCTTTGTTTACAAGCCCTCTTAGAGTGTTTGACTGACTCTGGGAGAGCGGGGGATTCTAGTCCACACAGCACCAAAAAGGACCGCAAAGCCTGCTATTGCCCCTCAGTCTGATCTACGATCATAATAAAGTTTATCTGATCTATTTTCCCCGCTTAAACATATATAAGTGGAACCACATTTTTACATTTTCCTGCTAGCCAAATAATGAGGGGGCTGAAGGAATATCGCTCTTTTTCAGTCAGAAGAATCCTGCTAGCTAAGGAGCAGTTGGTGGCAGCGATACAATCTACTGGAGATTCTTTTTAATTAATTTTAAACCCAGTCAGCCCATGAGGCTCAGTGAGGTGTGACTAAACTGTAGGCTCCTCTCAGGTAGGCTGGGCTTGGGTTTGGGTTTGTTACAATTTAATCACCCATTCAATTGCAAACAGAGTGGACCTTAGCAAAGGGGACAGTACATGCTGACTTCTGCAAGATCCGTTCTCCTCCCCATGGATTCATATGAGTAAATGCAATTTCATCTCCGTGGACTTACTTTCAACTAGTGATGAAGACTGGGGGAAACCAAATGCATTGCATGAAACCTGGATTTGAGGAGGAATTTGATGGATGAGAGAAAGAGTGAACACCACAGAGATGTTCTGAGAGTTAGTTCCAGACAAAAGGAAGCCAGGGAGAATGGTGACTCAGCTACAGTCAAATCACACACAACAGGGGACAGCAAAGGATGTGTTGAGGAAATATTTCAACCAGCCACTTGTGGGGAAGTCAGAAGGCTAACAAATTAGGCATTCAGAAGAGATACATAGGCCAAACAAAGTAAACTTTAAAGATCAAACTGCAGCAAACAGCAGTCCTCATAACAGAAACAGCAAGCCCATTGCCCAAGGCAATACCCTGATACATTGCTAAAGTAAATTATTCATATGATCAATAGCTTCTCCCCCCTCTCCATCCCTGCCGAGTAATTTCACTGTTCAAAGCATCTTTGTGTGTACTGATGATCTTTAACTTGGCTCTTTTTGTCTCCTACTCTGGCTGACTGATCACACTAACAAGCAGTGGATTTAGCTCTCTGGAAAAAAAGAAAACCCTGGAACTCATGAAGTTAAAATCTGGGCCAATCCATAGTTTGATTTTTAGTGTGAATCCAAAATACTTTTGGCATTTAGACCAAAAATGTCCAGTTGGTGGTCTGTGGGTTACATTCAGTCCCCAAATAATTGCTTTGCACCCTACCACATTTTAATCAAAGTGAAGTAAAATATTGAAGTAACCCCAAGAACACAAAAGTTGGCCATTTAGCTATAGATAGAAAAGACAACCCTGATAATAATAATAATAAGAATTTAACAAAGCAAAGAAAGGATCATGCATTAGGAACCTACGCCATCAGTATTATAATAAATAAAACATAGAACCCTCTTGTTTGATACTTCCTAATTATATAGAAAAACTCATTGGGGCTATTTTCACAATCAGGCAAAATCGGGCTAGGGGAGCCTAGCCCGATTTTGCCTGATCGTGTAAACCACCGGGCTCGCAGGTGAGCCCGGTGGCTTACAAGCAGGTAACCCGCTCAAGTAGCCCTCCATAAAGCCCGGGTTTGCAGAGCAAGCGCTCCACAAACCCAGGCTTTCTGATCGTGAGTAGCTGCGGCGCAGCTCCATGCCACGACTACTCATGAGAAGACCCCCGGAGGGGAGGTGAAAAGCCACTTCCTGGCTCCGGGGATATCGCCAGCATGCCCTGTGCACTTGCGCAGGGCATGCTGGAGCTTGCGGGAGCCAATCGGCCCCCTCCTCCCCCAGCCCCTGCCGGCTCTGTCATGGAGCTGGGAATCTTGTGGGCAGCTGATCCGGCCACCCAGGGCTCCTGCCACGATCATCTGCGGGGAGAGCAGGCTTAGCCCGCTTTCCCCGCAGTATCGGCAAAAGGGGGTCTCACTGATCATGAGACCCACCTCATTGACTGATAACATCCATTCATGGTTACAGCACCAAAGGAGGTCAGACATCCTGGCCTGGTGTGTCACTCATCCCCTTGATTTAGCCACTCTTAGTTATGGCGGCATTTGTTTGCACGGAGAAACACTGTAACGATGATGGCCAGTGCTTCTGTGATCAACAGCCTGGGTTCAATTTGATGCAAAGCCTTAGCTATTGCATATGCCAGACTAGGCCGATTTTTAAAGAGGTTAATCCAAAATTTGTTTCCCAGAATTACAGGTACTTGCCAGAAAACTACTCCTTACAATCTTTTAAATACAGAAATATCCCAAATTCTTATGTACAGCTTAAGTCACAGTACAATTCTGAAAGCAGTTCAGGATGATGGCTTGATGAAATGCATATCCCCAGGGTGCGTCCAGCCTGATTGGATGAAAAGAAAAGTGACTGGAAAGTTAGATGAAGGTAAACAATTTTACAAAAACAGATGTTTTGTCATTTTTATTATTCTCTGTGGCAGCCTTCGGAAAATAAAGCTCAGTCACTAGGTACAAAATTCTGTTGCAGACTGCAAGCCCCAAAATGATTTCTTCCTCTGTTTTCATCATTGTTTGATCAGACTGAGAAAAACAACAAGAATAATCACATTCTTGCACACACACATGAATATCAACACACCCACTAGTTCCCATCATTCCATCACACGCTTTTGTGTTATGAAGATAGGAACAGGTTGGATTCTCAATGAATGGGGTCTCCAGAGGCAGGGAGAAGGTTTAACCATTAAAAATTTGATCTGAAAGCTTGAGTCCTGGATACCTGAAGGACCACTTGACTCAATATGAAACTGTACACCTCTGATGTCAGCTGAGGATGGTGAGTTCTTCTGGGTTCTATTGTCAACAAAGGTGAAGGTGGTCAGGACCTGGGATAGGGCATTCTGGGCATGCAATTTCAGTGGGCATGCCCAGGCAATATATAACTATTTTATTACATGAATGAACCATCCCTCCAATTGCATCCTTAAATTTTGCTTACTGCTTTCACTACTGTACTTGGAGACATTCTTGCAATGAGGTCAAAACTGCCCTACACTCTTGACACCAGGTAACCCAGATCTCACTGACAGAGATCCCACAGGTCAGGTCAATAAGTTGATGAGCATGGAGCATACATAAATGCACTGTAGCTTCCTGTAGGTTTTTGCAGTATACAAATCGTCTCTCCACAAAAATCCCACCCATCATACTGATGGGCAATTTGCTGTGAGAGATGTCCTTTAGCTATTCTCCCTGTATCTACTGAATGTGTGGAGAGTTATGTGGCCTTATCCATTCCACCTGAAGCTGATGCACCTGCTAGCCACATCCCTGAGTGTCTGGTTGTCCAGCATTCTTGTGCTGAACACTCAGCCACTGTATATCATGGAAGCACCATCCTCCAGGTTCCTTCTCTTTTAAAATGGAACAGAGCATCAATGTTATCCAGTATCCTGGGTGGTTAGGATTCCAGCTTCCATAGTGCACACAGGTATCACTGTTTGTGCTGAATATGCATAAACATGGCCAGTCGGTGTGTCAATGTCAGGGGATGGGGCCAGTGAGTGCAATCCTGCTCCTCCTCCCTGTTTCAATGAATAAATTGAAGATAGGTCTAGTATGTTAAGAAAGCAAACCATCCCTTTGAGAAGATATAGCTTGTGTTAACTGTTGGGAATTCTCTCTGGTAGGAGAAACCCTTTTTCATTATAGCAGAGTGCACAGAGGCACAACACAGCGGAATTTAGTTAGGCATGCGTGTATGCTAAGAGTAAAGTAACTTGGAGCCAGTTCATAGTTTCAAATCAATACAAATGATATTTATTAGAGAACTCCATTCTAGATAGGAAAGTGAGGAGTTAGGATCTCTAATCTAGCTAGCTAGCTGGACGCAGATGGATTCTGCATCTCTGCACACATGGTGCAGGGGAGAGGAGCTTGAATGTTGCAAGATAGAAGGAACAGGAAGGGGGGAAAGGGAGAGAGGAAGTGCAAAGCAGGAAGGAAGTTAGTCCCTAAGAGTAGCAATCTACATTCCAAAGGGATAGTGTCAGAACAGTAGAGAAGGGATGACCAATGTCTTGACCCTCTAGCCCTCTGACTCACTAGTCTGTCCTCCTATGTCTTTGAGACAAGAGACAGCGCAAAGTCCTTCACTTCCAACATTAACAGACTAAATCGGCTCTAGCCAGTGATGGTCAGCTACAAGAAATCAGTCTGCTTTACAGCAGACAGGTATCGTTGCCTTAGAATAAACTCAGTGTTATTTGAAGGCTGTCTTCAGATTAATCAATAGACAAAGAGAAAGACAATGAATATTTATAAACTGCTAAGGATGTGTGAACTAGCTCAACCTTGAGCCGGTCCAACATCGAACCAGCCCAGTTTGGCTCAAGCCAACACCCACCCACCCCATGAACTGGCTCGGGGCCGGTTCAGGGGTTCTACAGCTCGCTCTCTCTCTCGCTCTCTCACTCTCTCTCTACACACACACACACGTGCGCTGTGGGGGGGGGTCCTCCGGTGGCTTCCCCTCCCCCCCGCTGGCCTCCCCCTCCCTCACCAGTGGTCTCCTCCAAAGGACCTGTTGGGCCCATTTTGGTCCTCTCTAAGCTTGCCGTGACCAGTTTTGAGGCCACCATGCGTGCATCCCAGCCATTTATGTGGCTGACCCGACCATGCAAATGGCCAGGACGCATGCGCGGTGGCCTCCAAAATGGCCACTGTGAGCTTGGAGAGGGCCAAAATGGCCCTAAAATGAGCCAAATTGGCGCTTTGGAGACCAGGGTAGGGGAAGCCACCAGAGACACCCTCATGGCCACAGTAGCACCCTCCCGGGGCCACTGAGGCAGTAAGTTTTTAAATAATAACCCTCCATCCCCGACCCAGGCTTGAACCAGTCTGGACTCGAACTGGACCAGGGCCTAGCTCACCATGCACAAAACTGGACTGGACCTATTTTGGCTTGTATCTGGTTCGATTCAAGCTGAATTTTGTACACATCCCTATATCTCGCTTTTCAATAAAAGTGCCCAAAGTGGTTTACATAGAGATAGATAGATAGATAGATACATAGATAGATAGATAGATAGATAGATAGATAGATAGATAGATAGATTTTTTAAAAAATGGCTCCCTGTCCCCAAAGGGCTCACAATCTGAAAAAGAAACATAAGATAGACACCAGCAACAGGCACTGGAGGGATGCTGTGCTGTGGATGGACAGGGCCAGTTGCTCTCCCCCTCCTAAATAAAGAGAATTACCACTTTTAAAAGGTGCCTATTTGTTCAGTTAGCTCGGTTATATTTTTAATATAAAACTTGAGTAGACCATAATAATGTATAATAATCACCAATTATGTGACTAGACACTTCCTGACATGCATCTTTCTTTCATAGTTTTCTATGCAGAGCAACTTTCAAACATCCATTGTATGGTATTTGTGTTATCAGGAGGGAAAGAGTGGCATACTCTGACCTTATCATTATAGGACTTGTTTCACTGAAGCCTTTGATCATGTCTCATCTCATGAATGGGACATTCTTTTTCATTACATGTCACTTTAGTTTGGCAGACAAGTCGATGAATGTCAGACTTTGGAAGAACAAGATAAAGACAGTTGGCACTGAATTAAAGAGTCAATTGATGTCGACTCGCTAAAAATGTTTTACTCAGGGTTACGCTGAGGGACAAAAGAGATATTTGGCAGAGACCAAGGTCTGGGAATCCTTGGTTGGGAGAGCTGGTAGCTAGTATGGAGAGGATCGAATTGCCCTCTCTGAACTGCAACCTCTTTTAGATGTTTGGAAAAGACCTGGGTTCCCAGACTCCTGCCATACATCTAGCAGGACGATTGCCGATGTAACTGAGAAGTATTTTGGGTGAGCCCTGTATACAAAGTGTTCTGTATTTCTCCTTTGTGATATTGCCCATCTTTATAATTATTTGGTTCAGAAAACACATTTGCCTAGCTTCTAAATTAGGCTGAGCTGAAATAATCCCCCCAAATTCACTGCCCCATATGCAGGCGGTGAATGTCAAGCAATATTCCATCAGATTTTTTAAATAATTTGGGGAGAGGACTTAAGGGATACCATTTAGTGGCAGAAGTAGTGGCAGCAGTTCCTTTAACTTTTTTTCTTTAAAGCTTTCTGAAAAGCAGTAGTCTTTGTCAGCAGCTGCCGACTAATGTCACTATTCTTTTTATTCCAAATGGCCCCTTAGATTGCGCTATATCATAGACGCTATTCTCACACACACCTTAACCCAGGCTAGGGAAGCCCAGCCTGGGTTAGGCTGTGTGTGAGAACTGCTAGGATTGGGCCTGATCCCGGTGGAGGCAGTGCTGCCTGGCCCTGTTTTGAAACCTGGCTCTTAGCCAGGGTTAAGGGCTCACGCGCTAAAAACAATGGTGGCTTACAGATGATTGTCATTCCCTCCCCTCCCCGAGAAAGCCTCTTGATTGGCACTACATTCTTCTCATAATTGCTGACACAGTTCCAGATCAAGTTGAGGGGAGTTTCACTTTCTCTGTGTACAGCATAACTTCCATGGTTTTATTTGTTCTGACCACAGTTCTTTTCACCGTATCAGATACTGAACTGAGAGTAAACAGAATGTTTCACAAGTTTTTAAAATGTTTGTCAGACACTTTTATTGTATTGCGAGTTATACTCATATGAATCTGCCTTATAGTGAAGCTATTATAGTACCCCTGCGGTAAAGAGGCACCTTTTATGATTCTCTTTATTTAGCGGGGGGGAACTGGCCCTATCCACCCCCTCCAGTACCTCCAGTGACTGTTGCTGGTGTCTATCATATTTCTTTTAGATTGGGAGCCATTTGGGGACAAGGATCGATTTTATTTATTTATTATTTCTTTGTGTAAACCGCCCTGAGCCACTTTTGGAAGGGTGGTATAGAAATCGAATTAAATAAGTAAGTAAGTGTGTAAGTATGTAAATAAATAAATATTCTGACGATCACGGAAAACCGGGCTAGGGGAGCCCAGCCTGGTTTTCAGTGATTGTCAGAACCACCAGGCTCAGAGGTGAGCCTGTTGGTTCCATGGCAGCTAACCTGCCTGACATCCCCTCCTCTTAAACAAGGTTAACGGAGTGAGCACTCCATTAACCTTGTTTTTCTGCTCATGTCAAAAAAACATGGCACACTCGCGGCGGGGTGGAGAGGGGAGAGGTGACCCCAGGAAGGCACCGAACACGTGCACAGTACCTTCCGGGTGTTTGAGGGGCTGGGGCACCTCGCAGTGGCGATCCCCTTCCCCCAATCTCCAGAGCTCCCGGCGGAACTACGGCCGGTATGGATGATCCAGCTGCCCAGCGATGAGCAACTGCTCATGTGCAGGGAGAGAAGGCTAAGCTGGCTTTCCCTGCATGGACCCTCCAGGCACTTCACACTAATCATGTGAAGTGCCTCAATGTGTCCTGACTATAGGCTCAAGTGATGTCTCTTTATGTGGCTCTCACATAAAGAGAGACAAACCTAGATAACGGGAGATGAGGAGACAGGAAGACATATCAATAAACGGTGATATAGTAAAACAAATCAAAATTTGGTGATCATCTGTGGAGCAACCCAGGTTTGTTAAATAAACTTAGTTAAAATAAACCATGGTTTCATGTGATGTTTGAATCCACCCAATGGATATACAAGTACATTTCTGGGTACTCTGGGTTCAATAATACTCAGTATAGCACCAATTTTGTTCTTACACCATATATAGCAGCAATAGCAATAGCACTTACATTTATATACCGCTCTATAGCCGGAGCTCTCTAAGCAGTTTACAATGATTTAGCATATTGCCCCCAACATTCTGGGTACTCATTTTACCGACCTTGGAAGGATGGAAGGCTGAGTCAACCTTGAGCCCCTGGTCAGGATCGAACTTGTAACCTTCTGGTTACAGGGCGGCAGTTTTACCACTGAGCCACCAGGGGCTTTTTGACCAATATTCTCACAAAGCAGACTTCACTTATTTGATAAAGAATTATCAAGTGCAACCCTACAAAAGCTTCAAATAAATTTGATTGCCAAGTATCATTAAATTATTCAAGACTTTTTAAAAAAATAAATTGATATAATCCAGATCACATGACAATATTCCAATTGATTGTAATGGTTCTTGATTGCACGCTATATCCTCATTAACCTGGTTAACCTCCGCTTACGTACTGAGATCCCAATTCAATTTCCTTCTAATCAATTTCCTTCTAATCTTGGTGCTTCCCCTGAGGAGCAAAATAAAAAATTGCATTTCCTTTCTATAATCATTAACTGCTTTGAATTCTGGAGAACTGGAGTGAAGAGTAAGGTGGCTCAAGGATACACTTAAGTGTAAAATGAATTAGAAGGAACTGAGGTGAGCAGCCCAATTAAAGCAATCCTAATTTAAGGAGACTGACTCAAGATGCAAAATTCAGACTAGTCTCTTATCCAGATAGATTACAGCCAAATTCCTAATATATACGTAGCCACAACATTCTAAGCTTTGTGTTGCAAACCTTTAGGCATTTGTTTGATATGATAAAACATGCAGTAATACAAATGAATGTGGCTTGTTCCAAATTTAAAACCTTTGTTGCAATTATAGAATTCTAATGTGGGGTCATATGACCTATTTTTTCCTCCCTAGAAACAAATTTAACACCCACCCACACCCTTTTAGCTCAATAAGGGAGATGGTTCCTATTTTCAGTGCTTGCTATCAACAGATCATTCAAGTAAATATGTTTATAGGAGTAGGAAATGTCCCTTTGATTGCTATTCATTATAAATTATTTTCCTCCTCAACTGGAAAGAATCCAAGTTATTTCCAATACCTAACAGTGCACACTCCAAGACTGGTGAATGAAGCTGCTTCACACTAGGCTGCTTCAAAAGATCATTAATAGGGTAGGACAAGCATCCTACCCAAGTTCAGGAGCTGTGCTTGCTGATATTTTGTGATTTTGTGTACTGGTAGAAACAAAGTAGGAGGTGCTGGCAGTGATCATCTGCTAAGCCTCAGCTGGGTAGGAGAACATTTCCGTCTACCTCATTAAACAGTTGGGTACAACTGCTGGGTAGGAAGCTCATGCCTCCTACAGTACCTTATTCTTTTTTCCTTGCACATGATCACAAAATGGGAGTGTGCACAACTCCTGAGCTTGGGTGGGAATGGGATGCTTGTCCTGCTCTATTAATGATTGTGTGAACTAGCCTACTGTGTCACATCATTGGTCCATCTGGTCAATATTGTCTACAACAGGACTACTTAACATCAGCCTTCCAGCTATTTTGGGGGGCTACCACAACCAACCACCCCCCCCCCGCCTCTCTCTCTCTCTCACACACACACACACACAATAACCCTTGTCAATAGCAAGGGATCATGAGTGTTGTAGGCCAACATATACTGGAGGGCCAAAGTTGTGCAAACCCCGGCTTCCAACATATCTCAAAAGTTTCTGGCAGAAGTCTTTCCCAGCCCTGCTGTGTTAGGTTCTTTTAAAGTTAGACACATAAGAAATTGAAACTGGAACCTTCTGCACAGGAAGCATATTCTCTAACACTGAGCCACAGGCTAAGATTATTCACTGGAATGCATTGAAAAAGTTATTACATATTTGAACTGAGTATCCAGAAAAACTCCTTCTATTATGATGCATCTCAATTCTGTGGCTTTTAAAAAATATGTCAGAGTAAGAGAATTTTCGAAGTCCCAATGAACTGATAATGTTCAAATGCCCTAGTATAGTCTTAGAGAATTAACTGAGCATCTCTGCCTCCCTCCCTCCCTCCCTCAGCACAATCCTGGATATATGCCATGTATTTACGAAAGCAACAACAAAAAGAAGGAAGTATATGCTTCAGTGTTAACATTTATTTTGGGTTACCAAGCTCATACCAGATGGAATGTGTTTTCTGCTCTACAAATCCAAAACAATACACAATTATCACTGTTCCCCACTTTGATTTGGTCTCATCTTTTTCAGCTTTCTGATTCACTTCAAAGAATTTATTCCTTCTAAGGCATTGGTCTGTAAATGTTTCAGTTCAACCACAGTGATAATTTTTATCTTTGTTTTAGGTGAGAATAAGATAATGACAAATCATAATCCAAAATGAAAACCTCTCATGTTCTACGCTATACTTTTTTTTAAAAAAAGCCCAATGGTGATCTCCAATGAATCTTATTCCCGGTTAAGCCAGGTGTCTGATGGGACAGAGAACTTGGAGGAATGCAGAGATCTGAGGGGAACACAGACCCTTGCCCCGCAATTGTGGGGGTTATGGATCCGGGGTCACAACACCATTCTTTTAACATGGTGACACAACCAGCCCTATAGCCAGAAATTTTCTGGTGAGATCTAAGGAGGCAGCAAAGAATTGCAAGACATAAATATGGATAAACTAAACATGCTTAAAATTCTACCTATATTGCTTCTTGGTGAGCAATTGGGTAGAATACCCCCTGCACGCACTTTTCAAGTTAAAAGAGCTAGAAATTTATTCTTTCATGAAAACTGAACTCTCTCTAATGATAGACAGTGGCCTAAAATAGTCCCCCCATAACAGATTGGCTGAATTCGCACATAACGTAGAACCAGAGTTGAATGGGACAAAGGTTCCCCAAGTTTTAAGTGTATGTGTGCAAATGTGGATCTGCAGAGCAACATGATCGAGGTTTCCATTTTCTGACTCCAATGTGAACCCTTGAGTTGTAGTGAGTTTTCTCAGTGAGGTTGGATGCAGCCTGCATTGAGTCCAAATTCAGAACTGCAGGCTGCTTTCCCTTCAACCAGAGTTGAGGGAGGAAACTACTCCCTCAACTCTGGCCGTGATTAGCTTCTAAGAAGGAAGCCCACACAGCCAGTTCCTCCTCTACGCTGCAGTCTCACTGACTGCAGAGATATCCCTCTCCAGTATGTCTGAATTTGGAAGCGAGAGCGGGGGGGGGCAGATCAGAGGGACTATTGGACCCGTGGCACCACATTACATGCGAATGCAGCCAATTGTGTTAGAGTCATGGACACAATTTGGACTACCCTAGGGATACATCATTTGGGAATCCCCTTTGCAATCAGATACCTAATAGGTAAAACACAGTTTCTAAAGTAAAATATGTATTCTAAGGACTCACACATTATTTCCAGAGGAAGTATAAGAGCTTGACATTTCCCACTGTGTGTGAACCAATACTAATAGCCTGACACCATTACATAAGTTTATCTGTACTGGCTCAAGTAAGCAATGGCATGTATGACTAAAGCCTGAGACAAGAGGGGCAAAACCCTCAACAAATGCCTCTTACTGCTAATCTGATGGCACAATATTGGGGGAAAGAGGTCTGCCGACATCCCTCACGATTCCTCATTGCTGGTTATACTGAGTCTTTAATCAAATTTGATAGCACTGATTATGATTGCTTCACCAGTGCAGGAAATGACTAGACCCCAGCACTGAAGAAAAGGAACCAGTAGTCCCCTTCCAGTGCTGAAACCAACATGTTAAATCCTGTCCTCCTAATTTACAATCAAGCCGTGAATCTCCTCTCATTGGTGCAAGGCCAGAGACTTTGTGCTTCGTTCCTTATGTTGATTAACAATGAAAATTGTTATTTGAGAGGAAAATTCTATTAAAACCAGCAGGACCTTCTTCGAAGCATATGTCTTGAGCACTGTGATGTATATTAGTATACCTAGCAAAAAGAGTCATTTTCTGCAGGCAGGTAATCTCAGGAAACCCTAAATTAACAAATTAAACTGCATGGAGACTGAGGCCCTCTCACTTTTTGGATTTGGACACACAATAAAAGAGAACCATTTAGCTTCTGAAGGTGGGGCAGCTCTATAAATCATCACACAACAACAGTACTGGGACAACTGTAGCCAGTGTGATGTCACACTATTTAGTGGGCACAGAGCCTACAGAAGCAGCATGGATGGAGTGTACAATGGATCAAAAGCAGTGAGCATGTCTCTCTGTTGCATCGGCAGCTCCCTGCACAGGGTGTAAGCTGTAGTAAATATATAATGTCATCTGAGGGTGCAATGCAGAATGCACACTTCCCTATAGAGAAAATGTGCATCCCTGACTTGCAAATGAGACCTGGAAGTTTGGGCAGAGGAAGCACAAATCAATCATGTTTCCTCTTTTGTTGATTTTCTATTACATTCACAGCAGCTCTCATTATCTGATCATATCATGCCAGGGTGTTATACACCAGTTTTGTCTACAAAGGTGTACCTATGGCCACGTCCACACATACTGCAAAACCGCAAGTTCAATGGACCCATGATTCCACTCTCCAATCCCAACCCACTCTCCTGTCCGAATTCAGATGTAATGGAGAGCACAAGCATGAAGTGCTCAGCATTTCTGTCCTTCTGGCATAAAGAGCAGTCCACACAGCCAATCATGGCCAGAGGGAGGGAGGAGCTTCCTCCATCAACTCTGGTTGAAGGGAATGAAGTCTGCAGTTCTGAATTTGGATGCAATGCAGGATGCATGGAACATTGGGTTGGGGCAATGAAACTCACTACAACCAGAGGGTTCAGATTCAAATTTCAAAATCAAAAACCTCAGGTTGGTTACCTATGGAACCAGAGTTGCACACATTCAGGCATCACGGCAAGACTACCTCTGCCAACTTAAACTCTGGTTCTGCATTATGTGAGAATGTGGCCAAATACAAATAATCAATATTCACTTTTTCAAAGCTATCTTTATTCAAAAGCAAAACCAGGAAACCAGGAAGAATAATATCTTTATAGGAGAATTTCTGTCAAGCAATTCTTCTTTTCCTCCTGCAGTATCTCATTTTCTTAGCAGTCGATTAGAATCCATTTGACTCCACTGGGATACACCCAATGACACTCCCCTGATAAAGAGATATTCAGGAGAGATAAACGAAAACAGCATATCACTTGTGGTGCTTAGAAAGTTGTTAAAAGCACATATTCAACATCCACTTACCTTTTATGTATACAGATATTTTTTGTGATAAATGGCCCATTATGGAAAGTGATTGTCTGAAGGGCTGAAGCAGGCCATGGGCCTGCATACTGAGCAACTCCTTTGACCATTTACTGCTCATCTTTTCTATTATTCATTACGTCACACCATTATGTTACGTACTTCCAATTTGTCAGCATATAAGCATAATGGAAACAAATTTGGCATTAAAAACAGCCTACAGTTGACTGCGGCTCAGAACATTTCAGCTTCTTTTCTGGTCTGTGGTGGGAAGTGAAGGAAACTATGGAGTGAGCCATCTAAGAACATAAGAACAGCCCTGCTGGATCAGGCCCAAGGCCCATCTAGTCCAGCATCCTGTTTCGCGCAGTGGCCCACCAGATGCCGCTGGAAGCCACAGGCAGGGGTTAAGGGCATGCCTTCCCTCCTGCCATTACTCCCCTGCAACTGGTACTCAGAGGCATCCTGCCTTGGAGGCTGGAGGTGGCCCACAGCCCTCCGACTAGTACCCATTGATAGACCTCTCCTCCAGGAAGTTATCCAAACCCCTTTAAAAGCCATCCAGGTTGTTAGCTGTCACCACATCCTGTGGCAGCGAGTTCCACAAGTGGATCACCTGTTGTGTGAAACAATACTTCCTTTTGTTCGTCCTGGCAATCAATTTCATAGAGTGACCCCTGGTTCTAGTGTTGTGTAAGAGGGAAAAGAATTTATATCTCTCCACTTTCTCCACAGCATGCATGATTTTATAAACCTCTATCATGTCTCCCCTCAGTCGTCTTTTTTTCTAATCTAAAAAGCCCCAGGTGTTGTAGTCTTGCCTCATAAGAAAGGTGCTCTAGGCCCCTGATCATCTTGGTTGCCCTCTTCTGTACCTTTTCCAGTTCCACAATGTCCTTTTTAAGATGTAGTGACCACAATTGTACGCAGTACTCCAAGTGTGGGCGCAACATAGTTTTGTATAAGGGCATTATAATATTAGGCGTTTTATTTTCAGTCCCTTTCCTAATGATTCCTAGCATGGAATTGGCCTTTTTCACAGCTGCTGCACATTGAGTCAACACTTTCAATGAGCTGTCCACCACGACTCCAAGATCCCTCTCCTGGTCAGTCACCAACACCTCAGATCCCATAAGGATGTACTTGAAGCTGGGATTTTTCATCCCCATGTGCATCACCTTACACTTGCTAACACTGGACCGCATTTGCCATTTTGTCACCCACTCCACCAATCTGGAGAGATCATTTTGGAGCTCCTCACAATCTGCTATGGATTTTAATCCCCGGAAGAGTTTGGGATCATCTGCAAATTTGACCACATTGCTGCTTACCCCTACTTCTAGATCATTTATGAATAAATTAAAAAGCACCGGCCCCGGTACAGATCCCTGGGGGACCCCACTTCTTACTTCACTCCATTGTGAAAACTCTCCATTTATACCTACCCTCTGTTTCCTGTCTTTCAACCAGTTAGCAATCCACACATGTACTTGTCCCTTTATCCCATGACCGCTAAGTTTCCTCAGGAGTCTTTTATGAGGAACTTTGTCAAAAGCATTTTGGAAGTCCAAATACTATGTCAACTGGATCACCTTGATCCACACACCTGTTGACACTCTCAAAAAACTCCAAAGGGTTTGTGAGGCAAGATTTACCTTTACGGAAGCCATGCTGGCTCACTCCCAGCAGGGCCTGTTCTTCTAGGTGCTTTACAATTTTATCCTTGAGGATGTTTTCCATCGATTTGCCTGGAATGGACATTAGGCTAACTGGCCTGTAATTTCCCGGATCGCCCCTGGATCCCTTTTTGAAAATTGGTATTACATTTGCTACTCTCCAGTCCTCTAGTACAAAGCCCAATTTCAGGGATAAGTTATATATTTTAGCAAAGAGGTCAGAAATTTCACATTAGAGTTCTTTGAGGACTCTTGGATGGATGCCATTCAGCCCTAGTGATTTGTTAGCTTTCAGTTTTTCCAGACAGTTTAGAACATCATCTCTTGTCACTTCCATCTGACTCAGTTCTTTAGTCTCCATCCCTAAAAAGACTGGTTCAGGAACAGATATATACTCAGTATCCTCTGCTGTGAAGACAGATGCAAAGAACTCATTTAGCTTTTCTGCAACCTCCATATCCTCCTTAATAATCCCTTTCACTCTCTCATTGTCTAATGGTCCAACTGCCTCCCTGACAGGTTTCCTGCTTCTGATGTATTTAAAGAAGTTTTTGTTATTCCCTTTTATACTTTTGGGTAAATGTTCCTCAAACTCTCTTTTTGCCTCCCTTATTGTCACCTTGCATTTCTTTTGCCAGAGTTTGTGTTCCTTTCTGTTCTCTTCATTTGGACAGGCCTTCCAATTTTGGAAGGAAGTCTTCTTCCCTTTTATGGCTTCCTTGATGGTACCCGTTAGCCATGCTGGCATCCTCCTGAACTTAGTGGTACCTTTCCTCCTTTTGGGTATACAGTCTAACTGGGCTTCTAGTATTGTGGTTTTGAGTAAACTCCATGCACTCTGGAGTGAAGTGACTCTCCTGATTTTCCCTTTCAGCTTTCTTTTCACCATACTCCTCATTTTGGAGAAGTTTCCGCTTCTGAAATACAAAATATCTGTGTTAGACATCCTTGGTGATTCTCTCCCCGCATGTATGCTGAATTTGATGGCACTATAGCCGCTGTTCCTAAAGGGTCAATGACACTGATATCACGCACCAGGTCCTGGGTGCCACTCAGAATTAGGTCCAAGGTTGCCTTCTCTCTGGTTGGTTCCAAGACCAACTCTTCTAGGGCACAGTCATTTAGTGTATCTAGAAATATGACCTCTTTGTCCTGACCTGACTGTGAATTTACCCAGTCTATGTGTGGGTAATTGAAGTCACCCATAACTACAGCCCTGCCTCTCCTAGACGCCTCCCTGATTTCCTCCTGCAACTCCCAGTCACTGTCGGCATTTTGATCTGGAGGGCGATAGCACGTCCCCAGTAGCATGTTCCCTTTCAGGCCTTGTATTGTCACCCACAGGGTTTTTGTGGAGGACTCCAGTCCACCTAGGTTTTCTAGCTTGTTAGATTCTATCTCTTCTTTAACATACAGTGCTACCCCTCCTCCAAGGCGCCGCTCCCTGTCCTTTCTATAAAGTTTATATCCAGGGAGAACAGTGTCCCACTGGTTCTCACTGTTCCACCATGTTTCTGTTATGCCCAACTATATCTATTTCTGCATTAGCAACCAAGCACTCCAGTTCACCCATCTTTGCTTGGAGGCTTCTGGCATTGGCATATAAGCACCTATACGCTGAATCTCTCACCTGATGTATGGTATTCTTTTGACTCTTTGACCTGCTGGCACAGGCTCCCGTCTGCTCTTTATGTGGCTCTGCTCTGTCTCCTTCTGTTTTATCTGAATTCTTTGCACCCTCACACTTTAAAGGATGGCCTTTGCCAAACGGGATACTGCCCAGCTCCCACTGGCTGTTCCCCAGGCATCATTTTAAAAGCTGCTCTGCAACCTTTTTGATTTTAAGCGCCAGCAGTCTGGTTCCATCTTGGTTCAAGTGCAGCCCATCCCTTTTGTACAGGCCTTGCTTTCCCCAAAATGTCTCTCAGTGACTAACAAATCTAAACCCCTCCTCCCGGCACCAACGTCTCATTCACACATTGAAACCCCTCAGCTCTGCCTGTCTCACTGTACCTGCACGTGGAACAGGTAGCATTTCTGAGAATGCTACCTCTGGGGTCCTGGACTTCAATACACTACCTATCAGCCTAAATTTGGTTTCCAGGACCTCCCAACTACATTTCCCAACATCATTGGTGCCAACGTGCACCACGACAGCTGTCTCCACCTGAGCACTGCCTTGGAGCCTGTCTAGATGCTGCGTGATGTCCGCAACCTTCACACCAGGCAGGCAAGTCACCGTGCGGTCATCATGCGGGCCACATACCCATCCCTCTATCCCTCTAATGATAGAATCACCCACTATAAGGAGGCCCCCACCCCACAGAGGAGTATCCCCTGTGTGAGAGGATATGGGCTCATAATCCATGGAAGGGGTCCTTTCTAAAGGAGCATTTCCCTCTTCCTCAGACCGATGTCCTCCTTGCCCAAGACCTTCATTCTCCCTGACAGCAGAGGAGCTACCAGCCCTGGAGTGGGATGCCTCTATCACATCCCTGAAGATCTCGTCCACATGCCTCTCTGTCTCTCTGAGCTTCTCCAGATCTGCCACCTTGGTCTCAAGGGAACTGATTTGTTCCCTGAGTGCCAGGAGCTCCTTGCACTGAGCACACACCCATGACTTCTGACCATGGGGCAAATAGTCATATATGTGGCACTTTGTGCAATACACTGGGAAGTGCACCTTCCCTTGCTGACTTTCTATCTTCATACTGTTTTTGTTGGCTGTTTACAGTATTTAGAGATAGTTTATTAGAAGTAGTTTATTATCTAGTTATTAGATAGTTTATTAGAAGGATAGGTCTCAGCTGTAATGGTCAGCTATTTATCTGTCCAAACAGCCTTTCCCAAGAATATGAGGGATACACAGGAGGAATTTGTACTTATGTTCTCTTCTCCACCAGGCTCCTTGTGATCACAGGAGCTTGTTCCAGGCTCCCCTGCACACTTCCCACTAAACTCCTGCAAAACTCCTGCAAAACTCCTACGTCCTGTTTCCTATCCCTGTCCGCTATGCTCTCAGGCCTTCACCTCATATGTAGAGTAGCCTTCCAACTGAGACACAGGATGTGAGTCAAAGGAATGTGGGTCCTCTCCCAGGCCTAGCTGACTCCACCCCCTCCAGGCAGGAATAAAATAAACACTGGAGTTTGGTAGCCCTAGCAAATCCTAGCCCTGGGAAATTCTAACCCTAGCAAATCAGAGAGAGAGAGAGAGAGAGAGAGAGAGAGAGAGAGAGAGAGAGAGAGAGAGAGAGAGACTAAGACCTACCCCTTAAAGATAAACAGTCCCTGAAAACCTCCCCTCTTCCTTTTAGTTTATTTGAAGGGGGAAAGGCTAAATGTTTAGAAAAGCTTGTTCACCTTCTCAGCTGTGTCTGCTCTTCACTGAGTAGCCTTCCAACTGAGCAATCTTTATTTGCAATCTTTATTTGTGAGATGATATCCTAACTAATGCTGCACACGTGCAGCCAATTAATGCACACCCTCAGCAGCTTTGCTATCACTTCTGAAGTGTGGGTGCTCATGCACAAAGACAAAATTTTGCCACACTCTCCTTTCCCCAGAAACATTCTGTGCTTGCATAGAGTACTCCAAGGGGAAGGGGAGATAGGAGTGCTTGCATAGAGTACTCCAAGGGGAAGGGGAGATAGGAGGAAATGGTCCTCATGCCATGTGTGAGTCCCCAGGAGCAGAGTGACTGCAGACATGCATCCCATGACTGCATGCCCACAGCATGAGTTAGGATGTCAGCCACTGTAATTTATTTTTATTTGTAAAATTTATAAGCTTTCTACTAAGAGTTCTCAAGATGGTGTACACATATAAACAAAAAGCAATATTTTAATCAATCCAGAAAATCTAGACTTCACAGTTGGTGAATTAGTGGTTGGCAAGCAATAGAAAAGCATTGGATACAGGGGGCTAGAAGAAAAGCTGTTGTGAAAAGACCAAAAAATACCCCAAAATGACCCCAAAAAAAGACAAAATTCACCCAGAATCTCTTTAAATCACTATTGGTCAGCAAGAGGGGCCCCCAAAATCACCCCTGAACCCCCCAATCACCCCCGAACCCATCCCATAGTCACAAATCTCCCACCAAAATTAAAAAACAGTCTCGCCAAGCGGGGGATACTCAGGTTGTGGTTGGCAAGACACGTCACAATTTCCCAGTTGTAGATACTCAAAAGCATGATTGGGAAAACTGAGGTTGGTGAGGGATGACTGTAAACCATGAACCAGGTTAACAGAAGAACAGAACAGCAGGCATTAATCAAAGCAAAACAAATCTATGAAGACCTCACATCAAGTCAAGGAAGAGTCACCTTGTTCAACCTCCAGAATGTGGAGACTTGGGAGTCAGACAGGCCTCATAGAAAGAGAGTTCCACAATTTGGCCATGGCCACTAAGAAAACCTTGTCCCGAGTCTCCATCAGCCTCATTTCACAGGTATAAAACAGAAAGCTGACTTTCTCTCCTAAACCTTTTTGTAGTGCTTAGAAACACAAGTTGTTTCCTTTCCTCCATAAGTAGCAGCTGAAGTCATTCTAGTACAACAGGATGATGTCATGAGAGTGTAAGTTTGCCTAAACACTATGGGGAAAGTGGGAGAAGTGGCATTGCCATTTGTACCTTCAAGATTTCCATCCTAAATATGGTGTGGTGGTTCAAATGTTGGACTCTGACTAGGATCAGATTATATTATAATAACAACAAGTTTATTAGCCACACCATAACAAATTGTTCTCTGGGTGGCTCACAACACAGAATTAAAACATCAAACAAAAACACATAACACATGAAATTACAAAACACCAGGAAAAAAATACAAAATACAACACAGAACAATTTATAACTTTTTAAAATCAGTTTTAAAAATCAAAGTTTTAAATCAAAATTTAAAAGGCCTGAGTGAATGAAAAGGTATTTACCTGGTGTCTAAAAGAACAAAGTGATGAAGCTAGGCAAATCTCATTGGGCAGGCTATTCAATAAACAGAGTCCAACCACCGAAAAGGCCCTTCCTAGCATCCACCCTCCTCACCTTGTTTGGCAGGGGCACTCAGAGCAGGACCTCCAAAGATCATAAGCTCTGTGTCAGGGAGTGAGGGAAGGACTGAACACAAGTGACTCATGTGAAGGCAACACAGGGGTAATAAAGGAGAGCAGGGACCTAATCAAAGGGAGTTGGAGATGTGAATCCTGTAAGGGGGCCTCTAAAAGGGATATAGCCAGTGATCAGGGGGAGGAAGAGGATAGTGAGAGGTGACACAGTGGCTGTCAAGCCCTAAGGAGAGGAACCAGGGTGATGTAACCCCTCCCCTTCTAACTCTGAGGCCATACCACAAGTGCCTTCCTTGTAGCCAGGGAGGTGTGGACCTGTTCAGACACACACACCTCTCCCTCCCTATACACACACACACACACACACACACACAGAGAGAGAGAGAGAGAGAGAGAGAGAGAGAGAGAGAGAGAGAGATCCCAATCACTCACAAATTTCCAGAAAGTTGCTCTGACATACTTGAATTTCTTGTATCTGTCACAGAGGTAGCCAAGCTTCATAGATTTAAATCTCTATTCTTTTAAATTTCTCTTCTTCCTCATCCATCAAATTATTGATCCTCCTTGCTTTTTATCATCTTTGTTGCTATTATATCATCATCTGCCTTCACTCAACACGCCAAACCAGAGGCGAACGAGCCAGAGGTTCCATTTTTTGGTCCTCTAAATGCATGAAACCATGATTTTATTATGAAAGTAACGCAAGGTTTTCCTCCCAGAACTGTAATTTGAACCTTTGGTTTGTATTGAGTTTCGCTGCTCCAACCTGAGGTTTGAAGGTGGCATCGTGGCATCTGAATTCTGCTGCCACTGTAACCTGGGGTTTGTGCTGTGGCTGCTTCCAAAACCATAGAGAGGGTGGCTCAGACCAGCCCAGAAATGTGCCAGCTCTATACCTGCCACACTTCTCACTGTCTGCCTCTTTGAGCACTTTCTACCTCCTGCTGTCTCTGCAATCCTCCAGCCATTGCTCGGCAACAGGGATGCCGTATTGACTCATCCCAACTGTCAAAGCATGTAAAAGAGAAAAGTCACATTAGGGGATGCGGGCTTTCCACTCTGCCCCATGTTCCCCCCTTTGAGAATCTGCAGGGGGAGAAAAGATGGGATGAAAAGATGGGCATTTTGTGGACCCACAAATCAAGTGATGAAGAAATATTTGCACAAGCACATTAAGGCCCAGAGGCACCATGAACTAGGCAATCTGGTTGTTTCTCAACAAAGGTAACACATGCCAGGGGAGTGATACCCAGGGACTGGGTTGAAACGCATTCTTTCATTACTCAAGAGAAGAAGCATCTTGGTGTACACTGGGATGGTGATTCAAGGGCTGGACTTTTAATAATGTGTGATGATGTTCCTTCTCCCAGATAAGGCCCTATCATGGGTTACCACTTGCTGCTGCACTGCAGAGAATTGGGGGGTGGGGGTGGGCAGAAGAAAAGATATCTGAGGAAGATTTATTAATAGGACAGATTCATGTGAGACAAGATGGTCTTTGAAATGCCCTCGTCCCAAGCTATTTAGGACATTAAAAAATTGAAACTAGCATTTTTACTTGGCCCCAGACATTTTAATGGGGCCTAGCCAACACTAGAAATCAGTATAACATTTTAAAGACTGGTGAGATGTGCTCCCTATGCCCAATTCCAGCTAGTAGTCTTGCTGCTGTATTATTTATTTATTTATCTGTCATATTTTTTTATTCTGCCTGATATGCATATCTAGAGGCGGTGTACAAAATTTAAAATATTTAAAAGTCACACATTAAAATACATGAAAATAAAAACAAAATAAAATTATTAAGACAAGTTTTTAAGATCATTAAAATTAATTCTAATTAAAAGCCTGAGAGAACAGGAGGGTCTTGAAGTTCTTCCTGAAAACAAACAGAGAAAGAGATGCTCTTATTTCAGCAGGAAGCTTATTCCAAAGCCCTGGGGCAGCCACAGAGAAAGCCCGGTTCTGTGTCGCCACCAAACGAGCCAGTGGCAACCGTAACCAGACCTCTCCAGAAGATCATAACAGGCGGCAGGGATTATGACAAAGGAGGAGCTTTCTCAGAAATAGTCTGGACCCAAGCCATTAAGGGCTTTATATGTAATAACCAGCATTTTGTATTTCATGCAGAAACATATTGGCAGCCAGGGCAGTTCTTTTAGAACCAGTGTAATGTGGTCCCTTCGTGTTGTCCCAGAAACCAATCTGACTGCCACATTCTGTACCAATTGTAGTCTCCAGACAACATTCAACGGCAGCCCCACATAGAGCACATTACAGTAGTCAAGCCTGTAGGTTACCAACATATGTACCACTGTTTTAAGGTAATTCACCTCTAGAAATGGATGTAGATGACGTATCAGCCAAAGCTGATAAAAAGTGCTCCTGGCCATTGCCTCAACCTGAGAAACCTGGGAGAGCTTTGAGTCCAGGAGCACTCCCAAGCTATGTACCTGATCCTTCAGGGGGAATGTAACCCCCATCCAGAACAGGCAGATCTAGATCATCTCTCAGATCCTACCACCCCCCACCCTCCCGAGTCAGTACCTCAGTCCTCAGTCCCTCATGTTGAAAAGCATTGGAGTCAGTACAGAGCCTTGTGGGAGTCCACACTTCAGCTCTTGCTGAGCGGAACAACAGTCTCTAAGTGACACCATCTGGAATCTGCCAGGGAGGTAGGAGTGGAACCACTGTAAAATAGTGCCACCTAATCCCATCTCCTTCAGGCAATCCAGAAGGATACCATGGTTGATTGTATCGAAAGCTGCAGAGAGATCCAGAAGGATCAGCAGAGTCACACTCCCTCTATTGAAAGCCAGTTGGAGATCATCCATCAGGCCAACCAAGGCAGTCCCCACCCCACAGCCCACACGAAAGCCAGTCTGAAATAGGTCTAGATAATCTGCATCATCCAAAACTGACTGGAACTGAGAGGCCACCAGCTGCCCAACCATTGAAGATTAGAAACAGGTCTGTAATTAGCTAGCTCTGAGGGACCCAGCGTAGCTTTCTTCAAAAGTGGTCTAATAATAGCCTCCTTAAGACTCGGAGGCATCCTGCCCTCCCTCAGAGAAGCATTTATAATATTAACCAGACTCTCTCTGATAATATGATTATCAGATGTGATAAGCCAAGTAGGGCAAGGGTCAGGAGAACAGGTTGTAGGAAGCACAGTCTGAAGCAGTTTGTCCAATGCCTCAGGAGTCACAAACTGAAAATGATCCAATCTAATCCCATAAGAGGAGTTGCTGGACACCTCCACAGTAGACTCTGCAGTAACTGTGGAATCCAGCTCGGCCCGAATCTGAGATATTTTATCTGCAAAAAAAATTGTTAAAAACGTCACCCCGAGTGACCAATAGTTCCAAGTTTAAATTCAAGGGGGAGGGAGTACATACAGTAAAATTTGTACTGTGAAATTTCCAAATTTTTCAAAATCATCTTCAAGGGCAGCCTCACAAGCTACACACTGGCTGACATCCCAATCAACAAAGTACTTCAAGGCTCTTGCCTGAATTCCAAACTAGTGTTGTCAGTAGTGGCCAGTAAGTACGGCACCGGGGATGGGAGTGGGTCAGATGTACCTTTAAAAAATTACCACTGATGGTACCACCAGCACCTACAAGCCACCATGGGCAGCGGTGCCCCACCCAGCATCCTGCCCAGTGGCAGCTGTGGCTCCAGCACTTAACTGGCCATTGCACATACATGGAGGCAATTTGTGTGGTCAGCAACACCATGTACCACTGGCGATCACATTTTAAAGTGATCATAACACTAACTCTCACTGCCCAGCCCCCATACTGCCCTCACCAGCTGCCACTGAGTGTTGTGCTAGTGCATGCTTGCACTAGTACAGCAAAGTCTACAAGCTGTGGCACACCTCCTCATATATTTTTCAGGGAACCTTTGCACAAGAGTGCAATTCTGAGAACCTCTGTGACTTTGAGCAGCTACACAATGTTCTTGCATGAGCACAACTTTGTTGGTGGTGCAAGAGCTTCATTAGTTTGGACGTTAGCCATTCTGTGACCCAAATGGGATGTTACAAGGGCAAGAATGACTGTGGCCAGACTGCTTCTGTCCAGGCAGAGCTGCAGTTGGTGCATTGGTCTTAACTGGCAGAAAGTGTTTCATGTCAAAGGCTAGTTTGGTCTCCTATGGATCTAACAGCTTTTCCAAACTGGAGACCTGACCATTCAAGGTAGCCCCATCCAAAGTAAGCCCCATCCAAAATAAGCCAGCCCCATCCAAAATAAGCCAGCCCCATCCAAAATAAGCCAACGTGTAGCCCCATCCAAAATAGGCCAACCCATCCAAAATGGGTTGTAGCCCCATCCAAAATAAGCCAACCACCACCTCCAAGGCAAAATGAAGTTCTCACCAATGAGATCTTAGTCTTGTTTGAATTTAGGTTCAGTTCATTAGCTCTCATTTAGCACTTGCTTCTTACATGTTTGATTGATTTCATGTTTTGATACATGTGGGAAGTTTCACACAATCAGGCAAAAGATAGTAAGCTGGGAACCAGCAGTTCCCAAGGAGCACACACTCCTGATGAACCCACTGATGTGCCCAGTTACCAACTTCCAAGCCCTATTACAGACTTCTCCCCGAGATTCTACCAAGACTGTCCACCCAACTTGACATCTGGATTTGAAGCTGGGTGGAAATTCTTGGCAGAGGCGGAAGCTGGTAACTTGGGCACATTGGTGCTATTGGACAACATGCCCACTGGCAGTGTGCGCTCCCTGAGAACCCCAGGTCCCCAGCTTACTAACTTTTACCCCAACTTGTGAAGCTGCCCTGTTGGTTTCACTGGCAATACTTGGTAGGATGGAGACAAAATAGAGACTGAACCATATTTTAAAAACCCTCTGAAGAGCTCACTAAGTAGAGCAGCTGCCAGTCCACCATATGCTGACAGTATCACCATATGAACTGTCACCATATGGTGACAGAGCCAACACGGTGTAGTGGCTAGAGTGCTGGACTAGGACCGGGGAGACCCGAGTTCAAATCCCCATTCAGCCATGATACTAGCTGGGTGACTCTGGGCCAGTCACTTCTCTCTCAGCCTAACATACTTCACAGGGTTGTTGTGAGGAGAAACTTAAGTATGCAGTACACCGCTCTGGGCTCCTTGGAGGAAGAGCGGGATATAAAAATGTAAAAATAATAAATATATATATAAATAAATAAGTATCAAGTGGTTTCCACATGGCAGCCATTAAATGAGCTTCTTCTTGGGGCCAATTTCCACCAGTAAGTTTCTTTCCATACTTTGTTGGTTGGTGCTTCTTTTACTTATGAAATATTTGCTAAACAAAAAGCAATTTTCCTCCTTATGCAGGAGTCAGCTAATTAGCATGGTACCCTGTCACTCTGTCACACTGACTTGACAAACAATATAGCAGATTAAAGAGTTGTTAATTGGCTGATACTGTTAGCAGCAATTTCACAGTGCTAATGTACCAAGGAAACATTAAAAAGTTGCTTTGATCAGACTATGGAAAAATTGCAGAAAATGAGTCTTGAAAGAATAGTCAGTAAGAGTAATGTTATGTGATGTGGAGAAAACACGCATTATCACTCGGAGAGCCTGGAAAGGGTGGCGACAGGGGAAAGACGGAAAGAAAAAGTGTGAAAACAATGATACAAATTGAGAAGGAACAGAAATAAATCATGTGCTGTGATATAAACTGCCACAGGCTCATAAAAAACATTTCGCCATTTCCCCCACATAAAACTTGAATGGCTATTCCTGAAAATATTGGAAAATCCCACATGTAATATATAAAAGTGTGTGTGTGTGTGTGTGTGTGTGTGTGTGTGTGTGTGTACACTGTGGATAGCTAGCTAGCTAGCTAGCTAGCTAGCTAGATAGATAGATAGATAGATAGATAGATAGATAGATAGATATTCATTCATGATTAATTTGCTTCAGAGCTCTAGGCTTACAAGCTTCAGTCCTCCAATTGGCTAGAAGAATAAAATAAACAGAAGTCATGTTCATGTGAATATTTATTTCAGTTTATGAAGCACACTTTCAACACAATTGTTAATGTGTTACATTCAGCGCACTTAACAGTAGTATACTTCCTATCTGTACTCAGGTTTACTTTTAAAATGAATGCATGTATTGTCATTAACACGTACATGTGTACAGTCATGTACGACCTTGTTTGCAACTGACACACAACCAAAAGTGTGGAGCGCGCCCAGCTACCAAACTGAGTCGGGGGCTTCTCCTACCCTAATGCCAGTTGTGTGAACTGCTGTATTATGTTGTATTTGCATTCAGATTTAAGCTGGGTGCACTCCCAATTTTTGATCATGTGTCAGTTACATACAAGGTCGGAGGAAGGCAGCTTGATGGGGATAGAAACTGGATAGGGAGCACATGTCCTATCCAGCTGGGGCTGGAGATCAAGCTCCCTATCTCCAACATTGTTTTTATATAAGACACGATGGAAAATCAGGAGAGCACCTAGCTCCCAAATTAGAGTAGAAGGCTTCTCCTACCCTAATGTTGATCATGTGAGCTGCTCTAATGTCTGCATAGGGTTCTAGTGTCATCCCTATGCAGGGGAGCTATAAGTTAGACAAGACAGGAGATAGAGACAGGAGACAGATGATAGAGATATGCCGGGTTCAGACATAATACAAAAATGGTGGTCCCTTCACCTAATATTTTGCTTGGGCCACCAGTTTCCCTCCCCAAACTCCATTTGTCATTTTTGGTTATCTCTTAGTTTCATTGTCCCAGTCTCCAGTTTGGTGGTGCAAGCACTACATTCGACTGCTGGCACCACAGTTTCACACCTCTGAAACCTCCAGCTCCTATTGGTTGTGTGGGCTGCCCTTCAGGAAAGAAGGAAGCCTGCACCGCCTGCTTCCCAATGTGGACAGGAGAACAGGGGGAAGGGGTGCAATACCACGGGTCCACTGGAACCGCAGTTCCATGTTAAGTCTGAATGCAGTGTTTGACTAAACACTATAGAGATTGATGAGACAAGTTAGTCATGATTATAAATACGCTAGATAAATAAATAAAGTCCCATTAATTTCAATTCAACTTAGGCAAGACTTCATAGTACATTCCAGCATGGCTTTAGACACGACCAGCTGAATTGCCCATTAGTGCCACTTGTTCCCAAACCAATGGTCATAACAAAGCAATCAAATCATACCAAAGACTAAAAGAAGAGCTACTTTCCATAACAGGTGTCACGCACTTGCCTGGGGCCACATTCTCCAACTGCCTTCCTTCCTCTGCTCCTGTTCATAGGCTGTTGAAGTGGCCTCAGAATTTCTGGGGCAAGGGTTAATTGTCACCTTATTCCTCTACCAGCCATCAGGGAGAGGGATCAGACTGCTCCTCACTGGGAGTCTCTAGGGCCAAGTCAATCCCATCTCTCCAAAGCTCCTCATCCCTGGCCATCCAAACCTTAAATAAAGCCCTGCAGTCAGGGCAATCCCAATCACCCAATCCCAAAAGGCTTTAAGGAAAAGAGGGGTTGGAGCGCTCAAGTTCACTCTTTGGCCATTGAGACTTGGGTGCCCCCTGCAAGCAGGCCCCCCTATGGAGGGATTAGCTCAACCCATCAGTGTGAAGTCCTGAGGAAGACCTAGGGCAAACACCCCATGCTCCTCCCCAGTAGACTGTCCCTCTTATGATAAGGATAGCCAACGTGAGCAGGGTACCCCATCATCGGGAGGGGAGCAAATTGTTTGGAGGGAGATGCTACTGGCTAGGGGGTATGCAATTTGGATTTTCGGTGTTTTGATTAGTATCCAAACCGAAACACCCCTGTTCTGTTTTGTATCCAAATATGGCCCATCCGAATCACCCCTGATTCGATTCGGATCCGAATTAATCAGAATCCGAATCTGAATCAATTCAGATTAAAAAATGGGTCCCAGGGGCAAAATAGTGGGGTGGGGTGGTAGTGCCCAATGGGTGGAGGCTACCACCCAAATTTCAGGGGGATTGGGCAAAGGGCTGATTTTTGGTGAATTTTTGAAGTTTTAGTGTCTATGGGGCAGATCGGGGGCAGAAAGTGTGATCTGGGCCAAAAGAGTGGGGTGGGGTGGTAGTGCCTAATGGCACTCTCTGCAATTGGGGTGGTAGCCTCCACCCATTAGGCACTACCACCCCACCCCACTATTTTGCCCCTGGGATCCAAAATTCGAGCAGACGTCAGATCAAACCTTTTTGCATTGAAGTCAATGGTAGGCAAAAAGGCGGGAAATTCAAATAGACGTCATTGCTCAAAATGGAGCGGGGGAAAGAAGGACACAAAATGGAGGTCCAAAACATCCGAATATTTCGGATCCGAAACAGGGGTGATTCATTTCGGATCCGAAATTATTCGGAAATCTTAAGGGGTGATTCGGTTCAGATCCAAATCACCCGAAATTCGCTGTTTCAGTTACAGATCATTCTGTACCCGAATCGTTTCGCACATCCTTACTACTGGCCAGGTTAAAAAGCCAGTCCCAAGCAGGGATTCTGGATCAGCCACATTCTATTTTTTTTCCACTGAAATGTTAGGGAAGGTGCATCACCTTCCCCTTGGCAGGGTGGGTGGGTTCACATTGCCTAGGCTTACTTATGAGCAAGGCCAGTCACCAGGGTCAGCAGTGTTCCAGTCTTAGGAGAGTGCACAACTGCTGTGAAGGCAAACTGGTCCAACCTGAGATGGACTGTTTTCACTCATGAGAAGCCATGGGGACATCCCCTTCCAATTCATGAGAAGGACCATCAGAGTGGAGGGTAAAGAATTGCTGAGCAAAAACTCTGATCCCCTTCTCCCATGGACCACTCTCTCATGAGAGCAACAGGCCATTGGGGAGCAACAGGCCATCTATATTGATCCAGGTTGGTGTGTGGAGGAAAGCCATCAAGAAGGGTACCCTGGAGACTGCTTTCCTCGTCTTGGCAACTGCCACCAAGTTGCTGTCAAAGTGCACCCCCTGCCAGCCCCTCTGCCCATGTGGACATGTGCACCCTTGCCTGTGCCCTGAAATGTTGACATCGCTGATCTGGGGTTGCTGGAGAAAGGAGTGCTCCCCTCTCCTGCAATTCCCCACACAGGATGATCTACATATGGTGCAACACCAGATTGGGCCCTGGAATTCTGAATGGGTTTAATGGTCCATCCCAGTGTCTTCCCCCATCCTCACACATGGCCAGTACATAGGGGCCATGTGGTACATAGGGCATCTAAATCTCCTTTGGGTGTGTGCAAATTTTCACAGGGAATGGGGGTGGAGAATATGCAGAGATGCTGTTCTATCATTTAACATGGAGAATTAGGGGCCCCACACAAGAGGGAGGCCCTTGTATGGGTGGGCTGGCTTGTGAGCTCACAGTCCGTGAGTTGGCCAGCACCCTCACAGCCACATGGTCTCTCCAGTAGACTGGCCCTTTTGTGAGAGGGAGAGCCCACCAGCAGCAAGCTGCCAGTGGAGCAGGATGTTTGTTGAGTCTGGATGGACTTCTTTGCCGGGGTGAACCCTCGCAACATCATCCTAGGTTATGGTGGGGCAGACCTTCCCTCAGCATCCTTTGTCCTCTCTCAACTACATATCCCCTCCTAGGAAGTCTCCATGCTCGCCTCCCCTCCCAAACTGACAGGGAAATATCCCCCTGGACCCCCACCCCTCAAATGTGTGCTTGTGCAGGGCTCTTTGGGGACTGCTGGTGCCTTGGCTGCCAGAAGAAGCACTGCCATGGCATGGCATTTAAGGGAATTTTAATGCCCTTTCCCTCCCAAGGGCAGGTGGAGTGCTCCAAAAATGTATGATCGCACTCAGCATGTCCCCTTTGAGATCCTGGTCAATCACAGCTGCTCCACTGACATGCTGACACTTTACCACAGTCTGGCAATGGAGCTTGCTGGGATAGGCCTGGGCGGCCGAGCAGCAGAGAGGGGCTACCCTTTCCTGGAACTGAAGTTTGGCAGGCCATGGTTTGATGGATGTTTGTGGGGCGATTTGGAGTTTCAAATTGAAACCGTGGGTTCACCAACTTCCAGCTTCATATTACGTATTAACTAGGCTTGTGCATTTCGATTCGAGTACAAAATGTTTTGTGCCCGAAAATGACAATTTTGGAGGTTTTGTAACCAAAACAAAATCAAGAATTAAAAAACAGAGATTTTGTTTCCAAATCAAAATGACTGTGTTTTGGACAGAATGCTTTGTTCTTTGGAAAAGCATTGCCATTGAAATTGACTTCTCTGACTCTCTCCACTCCAGCTGAGGCACTGAGTGATTAGCAGAAGATAAGATATGCAAAAAGCTGTTGAGCATGAATGGTTTAGTTAAGTATGTGTTGTATTCAGTGTGATTGAAATGCAAACTGACCTTGCAAAGATATTTGGAAGACAGCATTTTCAGACAGAAATACTTAAATATCTTTGGGAGCTCATTGCAATTCCAAAGCTCTTGCTAAAAGCCATGGTATAAATTGTGTGGAGAAGCTTTTCGAGAAGCTGGTTAGGAAAATTCTGAAATTACACAGGTTTTTCTTTCCAAAGGTTTAGAAAGAATCTCTTGACTTGTTGAGGGGTCTTTTGAAGAGTTATTTTGTTTTTCTTCTGATTTTTATGAGTTATAGTGGTGTCTAAGTTTTGTTGCCTAAGTTGAGCAATCTAATGTAATTTAGGCCCCAATGTAATTTTGTGGGACATGATGTCTAAGCTAGTGGTTCACAACTTTTGATATTGCAGAGATAGGTCATCCACATGGGACTACAGGAGACAAAAGGAGGGGGGTGGGGAATATCCCTGTCAATCTATTGACATCCCCAGGAATTTTAGTTGCGTCTCACTTTCTTGTAACCATGATCCATGGTTTTGCACTTTCTTAAATGCAGTGATGATAAATCTCAACAATTCTGAACAGTAGGCTGATTTGTTTGGGCTACGGCTCACTCCACTTCAGTTAAATGAACATTTGAAGTTGTTCCATAGTACTATGGCAGTTTTATTTTATTTTTATTTATTTATTTACATTTTATATCCTGCTCTTCCTCCAAGAAGCCCAGAGTGGTGTACTACATACTTAGGTTTCTCCTCACAACAACCCTGTGAAGTAGATTAGGCTGAGAGAGAAGTGACTGGCCCAGAGTCACCCAGCAAGTATCATGGCTGAATGGGGATTTGAACTCGAGTCTCCCCGATCCTAGTCCAGCACCCTAACCACTGCACCACGCTGGCTCATTGGTCTATCTTGCTATCTCAAATGACCTGTGGTCACTGCTCCATGGGGAGGGAGTGTTTTTATTGAAAGATTGCTTTGAATCCACAAATGGATTGTGCTGCTGTGCTAATGCCACAGGGACAGGCTCCCGCCCGCTGCAATATTCTCAAATAACTGTGCCAAAAAATTGTGTCATTGTTGTTCATCATTCTCTTCACTCTTTCAACTTGTTTATGTGGGGCTTCAGGGGCAAAACAATGGGTTGGGTGGCATTCCCCAAGGGTGGTGCACTCAGATTCCAAATAGGGCAAAGGGCTGATTTCATAGGAATTTTTGAGGTTTACGTGTCTTCAAGACTTTTTCCCATAGGGAATAATGGAGGTTTCAGCAGCCCCACCTGGGTTGCACTGGGGGGGCACTGGGATGGTCCAAAGTGAGTGGGGGTGTAGTGCACAGAGGGTGCCAACCCCCCCCCCCGGATTGCTAACCCATTGGGGTACTGGGCTTTGTTGTTTCTGAGGTGTTGAGTTTAGATTCTCTGATAGCAAATGAGATTTTTAATGAAAAACCATGAATCTACTCTCATATGCTGCTAAAGAATATACTCTCAGAACACCTCTAGAACAACAAAACCCTGTACTTCATGGGTTGGCAACCCATGTGGGTGGTTGGCACCCTATGTGCACTACACTGCCACTTGCTCTGGGCCACCCCAGTGCCCCTCAAGTGGAGTTATGGGACTGCAGAAACCTCCATTATACCCTACAAGGAAAATCTGAAAGACGCGTAACTTCATTAATTCTTTAAAAATCAGCCCTTTGCCAAATTCCTCTGAAAAAAATTGTGGTAGCTTCCTTGTACCAGCTGGGCACTACCACCAACCACACTCCACTCTGGGCCACCTCTCCCCCACCCCAACATGAAGCTATACTTTTCCTGAAACCTCCATCATGCCCTATGGGGAAAATCTGAAAGACACGCAAACTTCAAAAATTCCCCCCAAATCAGCAATTTGCCCAATTCCTTTGAAATTTTTGTGGTAGCTTCCACTCATTGGGCACTATTCCACTCATTGGGCACCCACTCTTTTGACCATGTAACCCATTTTTTAATCTGAATTAATTCGGATTCAGATTTGGATTAATTTGGATACAAAACAAAACTGGGGTAATTCGGAAGGCTTAATTTTGGACAAAATACAAAACGAGGTTAATTTGGATTTGGTACAAATCAAAACAGAAAAAATACAAAATGTGCAACCCTAGTATTAACTGGGCCTCTGTCTCATGACATGGCTCATTATTCAGTTTATATAATCCTCAGTGGCAGAATCTTGGCTGGTGTACACCGTAGCCTCTTCGTGATCATCAGTGAAGAGCTCAGATTGATTTCTACCCACTGAAGAAAAATACTCAGCTTTGTTATTTGCATTGTTTCAGTCATCTTGTTTTCTCTTTGCAAGTTCAAGGACCATTCCTTGGCATTTCCACTCATCATGCTGAAAAGTTTGCTTTGGATTATTTTTTTAATATCTGTAAAGAGCCTTGAGGAGCAGCGAGTGGAGGAGTTAATTGCATATATACACACATGATTATCATTTCTGTAAAAAAAAGGGGGGGCATGTGTCTTTTGAATTGTGAAACAATATCAATAGACTGTATTCTCTGAAGTACGTTTAGAAGCTCTTCTCAAAATCCTTAGTCCGCTCTTCCTGCAGATGATCAAAGGGCAGCCCAGGGGCATCTGCATTGGCGGCCCAGGGGTAGCCAGATCGGCCACCCACACGACTGCCGGCCCCGCGATGGAACCGGTGGGGTCTGCAGGGATCGGGGGCCGTGTGGCCCCCAGAAGTCCCAGGATGCCCCACACAAGTGCACAGGGCATCCTGGAGAGACCCCCAAGCCCGGGAAGCTGGCTGCAGCCCCTCGGTCAGGGGTCTACTCGTGTGTCACTGTGCACCACGGCGACACACAAGCAAAGAAATGAGGTTAATGGAGCACTCATTCCATTAACC
The DNA here is from genome assembly GCF_027244095.1 of Hemicordylus capensis. Classification (NCBI taxonomy): domain Eukaryota; kingdom Metazoa; phylum Chordata; class Lepidosauria; order Squamata; family Cordylidae; genus Hemicordylus; species Hemicordylus capensis. The sequence continues at coordinate 329,893,127 of NC_069659.1, read as the reverse complement.
TCATTTAAGGGGAGGATGTTCCAGGCGGGCCAGCTGCCTTGGGAGCACCAGACTCGCCTGCGAGCCCAGCAGTTCCCACGATCAACGGAAAGTGAGCTAAGCTCCCTTAGGCCGCTTTCTGTCGATCATGGGAATATCCTCATATTTTGCTAGTGCAACATATCTAAAAACAATGTAGTTTTTGTAAATGTAAATGTTACAAGGTTCTTCTTGCACGGCTTTGCCAAGAGCAAACTATTTTGCTAATCACCAGGCACAGGAAAAGCTGAAGGAAAAGAGGGAAGAATCTCATCTCCTTCCTCATCCACTGTTGCCACTACTAATACTGCTTTAGAGTTATCAGCTTTCTACCTTTTGTATTTGACTGCTCCTGGCTTTGGTCTGAGAAGCCAGATTTTTTTGTCAGGAGTGCTCTTTGCCCCAGTACAAAGGCAAGAACCTAAGTAAACTTCAGATGTAGGGCGAGAGAGTCTATTTTCCCTCATTCAAAAGGTACATAGGAACATAGGAAACTGCCATATACTGAGTCAGACCATTGGTCTATCTAGCTCAGTATTGTCTTCACAGACTGGCAGCAGCTTCTCCAAGGTTGCAGGCAGCAATCTCTCTCAGCCCTATCTTGATGGCCACAAATACTGGATACTTTCTATTGCATGGATCAGTGATCCCATGGCTGTTTCTGGTTCCCGAGATGGTTCTATGGGTCTCTGGGAAGTGACAGATGAAGTCCTAGCAAAGAGTGATGCAAGACGCAACTTGTCTAGAGTCCCAGTCTATGCTCACATAACCCACAGGGCTCTGAAGGACATTCCCAAGGAGAATACCAATCCAGACAACTGCAAGGTCCGATCCTGATCAGGATTCAGAGAGAACCCCATCTGCAAGGACTCTCGGTCTCTATCCCCCTGCCCTGCGAGACCTTCCCGGGAGGGAGGAGGAGGGAGAGTGATGGGATAGCCGAACCACCTGTCCACTCAGAACCGCATTCTGAGTTTAAGGTAAAATTTGTAGCTCATGCCGATGATGTTACATTACTGTTATCGAATGAAAATGAAATCCCTGTAATACTAAACCTCTTCTGGGAATATGGCAAGATCTCAGGCTCAGAATTAAATGCTGACAAAAGCGTATTTGTTAAAATGGACCCCGGACGCCAGCAACTCTCGTGCCTACCCATCTCTGAATGTAAAACCGAAGGGGCCCCAGAGTCCAAACTGAAGTGGGTAGATACAGTAAATATTTTGGGGATTGAATATGGGATTAAGGAAAAAGCCTGTGGGGGGGGGGGAATTGGACAGATTGGGAAGAAAAAGTAATGCTTAAAATCACCATGTGGAAAAAATGGAGCCTTGCCATGTACCAGAAAGCGATTTACATTAGGACTTACCTGATACCCCCGGTGCATAACCTGGCGGTAGTCTATCCTCCCCCGCTCGATCTCCTTCAGAGAGTTGAAAGCCAGATCTTCCGTCTAGTATGGCACACAGCGTCCTTCCCTTTGGCCCGTGTGGTAGCATTTAAGGAGGTTGAGCGGGGAGGCCTAGCCCTACCTGCCCTGCAACCCTATTTTGTAACTGAATTCATGTCCTACAATTTTGGAAACTGGATTTTCGTGAATGTCCATGATATGTCCAACCTCCTGCAAAAAACCTGGGTCTCGCTTTTCGCTCTGCGTTGGCGCAAGTCAGCATGGGGCATACCATGGTGGGGGAAAGAATCTTTCAATGGCAATATCACACAAGTATTAAAAAGAGAACACCCAGACTACTTGAGAGATTTGTTATTCACACTTAAAAAATGGAAGGTTGAACCGGATCTATTTAAAGGATCCTCCTCAATTAAGCAGCTAAGGAAAACAATTTATGGAGAGATTCTAGAAGTGGGTTTCTTAAAACCTGATTTAGAACGTAAACGCTACAAACACTGCACTTCACAGTACTTGTTGCAACCCAATCACCCTATCGCTCTCTTTAAAGAGAAAAAAGTCCCTTTCCATTTATGGGAAACAAGGTGGCGCTTATACCATCAAGTACTACCACTTAATGCAGCTAAGCCATGGCTCCCAGAGGACCAGCAAGAGTGCCCTAAAATCACCTGCAAACAGAAGCTAGTGAGCTAGGCAAAACATTCAGGGAAACCCACTCACATTTCTTAAAAGAGTGTGTGGTAGCCAAAAGAGTGTGGCAGGGAGTAAGCAAGCTGTTAGAGTGGCCTGATTTGGAAAAACAGACTTGGGAAGAACTAACCTCGGGTTTGAGCGATAGAACCTCCTTTCGAGGTCCCAGAAAGAAACCTTCAAGGAAACGGGACAGAACGGGTGCCCCCATACTAGGGAATTGGAACGTTCCCCTTCTCGTAATCAGGTTAGTAAACTTGTATGTCATTTATGCAATGCTCGTGCATAGGAATAGGGAGGGAAGACGCGACCAAGAGGTTCATGCAGATGAGACAGTAAATCTCTTCTGGAAAAGTTTGTATGGTTATGTGCAAAAAGACAATAGTATTTCTTCTAAACAGCAATGGGACAAATTGTGGAAATGGACGTCGGACGTAACCCCCCCGATTACCTGATGTGCCTTGTAATTCCCCACCCCCGAGTTACAGTACTACCTGCATATACTTCATAACTTGTGTGTTTCCAAATCCTTGTATGTAAATCTTTGTAGATATATCATGTACAAACAACCACTTTGTATATAATTGTGCTTTGGCAACGTACTGTATGCTTTGGTAGTTTGTTGGTTCAATAAAAAAATCTTGTCCTATAAAAAAAAAAATCTTGTCCTTATATCTGAAGCTATACAGATAGAAGATATATATGTGGGAGATATACATGTGAGTAGAAGATATACATGTGGGAGCTGGGCCCTGCTGAGACCATAATTTGTTCAAACATGCTTGTAATCCATCTTGAAGACCAGGACAGTGGACAGGTGTGATATAAATCTGTTAAACAAAACAGAGTTGTACCCATCAGGGAAACCTAGCACAACAGCTGCAAATGCCACTTGAGTACAAAAGGAGTGTGTCTCAGTATGCCCAAAAGCATTCCCACCTTCAAGTGAGCCACTGAACTAACCCAAATCAGTACCTGGTAAGCAGGCATGAACCCTCATGATGAAAAAAGCAGGCCTGGGACATACATTTCTTTTTACCTGGCTCAGTATTGAATCAATAGCCAGTCAGGTTTCAGGTTTGCTGGATGTAATCATGAAAAAGATCTTTTTATGTATTAGTCAGTGTGGCACATATTTCTGCTTCACTAGTTATAGTTGTTGAGTGCAACTATGGAAACCTATCAATCTCACAAACTACAGACATTTTTATTAAGACAGAAGGAAAGTGAGTCTGGCTTCCATGAATAGCAAATGATGGACAAACCACACTGGTTTGTGGGATTTCTGTGTGCCAAGCAAACGTCCTTCCTCCAAATGAATTGACAAAGTCAAACTCACACATCACAATGTGATGTGAGATGAAACAGAAACATAATTCTCAGCAAGCTTACAAGACATGAAAAACAAATAGATTTATTTTCAGGAAAGGCTGAACAGTACAGTGAAACCTTGATTCTATGGACTTTAGGGGGGGGGGGTTAGATATGGAGCAAGTCCGCAAAAATTGAGGTGAAAAGCAAATGGCCACATTAGCTGATAAAATGAGTTAGTAAAAACATCTCACTGGACAAAACCCATGATTTTGTAGACAGTGTCTGGACAAAACACTTTGGCGGACAGTAAAATCTAAGTCCATAAGATCAGGGGCCATAAAAATGAGGTTTTGTTGTGTTCCAATGAACTAAAAGGGAGGAAGAAATGTTAACAATTTTGTCAGCAATGAGACAACAGCTAACATATTCTTCAGTATCACACAGGTGGTACATGCCTATCCACACTGCTGCAGGGCTTTAATACACACAGTGATGCTGCTGCACAAGGGGGCTGTTTTTGGTACACATCACACCATTGTGCAATCACAGGTCGCATTGTATGAGTGGGAAGTATTTGAGTAATGCCCTGTTGAAGATGCAGCTCCTGATGGCATCAACTCTTAGCACCAGCAACCCTATTGACCACTAGGGGCATTGGGGTAGAGGCAGCCAGTAAGGGCATTTCCGCTCTGACTATGCTTTCTCCAGAGGCGTAACTAGGGAAAACGGCGCCCAGGGCAAGCACTGAAATGGCGCCCCCCCCCCGCGCCCCGAACATACTACATTATACTTAGGTTTTTCCTCACAAGCGCCTGCCGCCGCCGCCAAGCCAGGCCACTGACTGGCCTCCAGGCGCCAGCAAAGCAATGGGGTGTGTGTGCGGGCAGCGCGGAAGGGACCGCTCATGGGGGAGGGGGCGCCGACGCGCTCCCTTGACTGCTGCAGCGCTGCTGCACTGAGCAGGAAACATTTGTATTAACAAAAAAAAATTTTAAAAAAATTTTTTTTGTCATGGCGGCTCTCTCTCTCTATAATGATCCAGAGGCATAACTAGGGAAAACGGCGCCCGGGGCAAGCACTGAAATGGCGCCCCCCACGTGGCCAGAAAAGATGGCGCCCGGGGCACGTGCCCCCCCTGCCCCCCCTATAGTTACGCCTCTGGCTTTCTCTACTCTGATTCCCCTTTGTTAGACTCTGGTTTTATTCTCTCACCTGGAGAGACAGACTTCCTTCTTCTCATACGTACATAGGAAGCTGCCATATACTGAGTCAGACCATAGGTCCATCTAGCTCAGGATTGTCTACACAGGCTGGCAGTGGCTTCTCCAAGGTTACAGGCAGGAATCTCTCTCAGCCCGATCTTGGAGATACGCGAGAGGGAAATTGGAACCTAGATGCTCTTCCCAGAGTAGCTCCATCCCCTAAGGGGAATATCTCACAGTGCTCACACTTCTAGTCTCCTATTCAAATGCAACCAGGGCAGACCCTGCTTAGCTAAGGGGACAAGACATGCTTGCTACCACAAGACCAGCTCTCCTCATTCCTTCCCCTCTTCCTGTAAGTAGCTAGCAATGAAGCATGTAGGTCTCAATCAATTTCCTGATGGATTTCCAAATTAAAGTAGTTTATTTGGAACTTTAACTCCATATCTCCAGACAATATTAATTAGCAGTGCTCTCCTGCTCTTTACACTTCTGCTGCGAAAGGGATAGATAAACAAAGCTCCCCTCCAAGCTCTCTAACATGCCCAATCTGCAATTGTGCAAGGGTCAGCTATGCCAGAATAGCCCTCTTGCACAGCAGCATTGACATGCATGGTAGAGCCCCACAGCAGTGCAGGTGGGGACGACATCGCCTGCATTAGGAACACGGGAAGCTGACTTATATTCAGTTAGATCCTTGATCCATCTAGCTCAGAACTTACAGCAGGGTTCCCAATCTGTTGTGTTGTAGATCAGCAACAGCTGGGGTACCATAGTTTGGGAATCCCTGCTCTACACCGACTGGCAGCAGCTCTCCAAGGTGTCTCCCAGCTCTACCTGGAGATGCCAGGGATCAAAGCTGGGACATTTGCATGCACAGCAGGAGCTCTGCCACTGACCTACAGCCCCAAGTGCATGTTACACTGTGGAACATGTCAGCCAGCATATCATCAGTTAGGACAACCGATTAAATATGCCATTTAGGTATTTGTATTATTTACAGCCTCTGCTAACTTGGCAAAGAGGCACCTCTTAATGTGGTGATTCTCTTTATTTAGCAGGGGGAGAGTAACTGGCCCTATCCACCCCAAGCACAGTACCTTCAGTGACTGTTGCTGGTGTCTATCTCATGTTTCTTTTTAGATTGTGAGCCCTTTGGGGACAGGGAGCCATCTTATTTATTTATGATTTCTCTGTGTAAACCGCCCTGAGCCATTTTTGGAAGGGCGGTATAGAAATCGAATAAATAATAATAATAAAAATAATATTTAGAGCTGCCACCACATGGAAGCTAAAATTGCCAACTGACCAGAAAAAAACTGGATTGGCCTGTTCCTGTGCCTTCTCCTGCCGTTTGATCTGCAGAAATCAGCAAATGAAGCTTGTCACTACATTGGAATGAGCAAGATCACCTGCTGATGTTTGCAGATTAAGCTGCTGTCAGAATTATGGACTGTGTATCTAGATTTCATGCATCATCATCACCATCTTCCTTGGCGTTTGTATCATGCTTGAGAGTGTTTAAACTGCTTCATGTGAATTATCTTGTTGTGATCCTTACAACAACCCTGTATGGTAAGTGTTATTATAGCCCCAAGGTGCCACTGGAGTGAGGGCTGAGGCTGAGAGGGAGTAGCTCACCTGGAGCCTCAAGGGATGTACACGAAACTGGCGTGGGGTGGTTCAAAGGTGGAGGGGCATACCTTAAGGGCAGGGGAGGGTGCCCTTATCCCTCCCGTCACATTTCCCCTGCTGGCGCTCCATTGAAGAAGGTGGTGGCAGTGTACCTCCCTGCAGCCCCAGTATCCTCTTCGGCCAGAAGTACCCTGTATGCATGCACACACTGGGTGCATGTGTGCACACATTGCACTCACTCATGCGCACACACACCAGGTGCTTCTGGCCGAGGAGGACACCGGGGTGGAAGGGAGGTATGCTGCCGCCCTGATGGGGATTTCTTCAATGGAGCACTGGTGGGGGGAACACAGTGGGAGGGGTAATGGCACCCTCCCCGCCCTTAAAGGTATGCCCCCATGTTTGAACCAGTGGAACCACCAGTCGATTGAACTGGTTTGGAGGAACTGGTTCCGTGCACATCCCTAGAAGCCGCCCAGTGAGTCCATGGCAGAAACAAGACCCCAACGGGGGAAGTCCTGATTGTAGCTCAGTCTCTTAGCCAGTACATATCCGATTTTCAAGCCATCATAATGTGGCTGTCCCAAGGCTGACCCAAAGATACATGTTTCTAGTTTAGCTTGGCAGAAAGGCTTAGAAGATGCTGGAATTAGGGGTTTGCATCAGGTAAATGGGCTCTATTGTTTTTTATAACCTTAAGTAGATTTGCAGGGGAAGCAGCAGTTTGCAAAAGAGAGATTAAGCCTATTCTCATGACCACATGGTGGGGTGGGGGGTGTTACTGGAAGGGAGGCACATTCCTACTCTGTACCTCCCAGATGATCCTAGCACCTGAGGTTTAGTTACTCAACCCCCACAGGATCAAGTCACTGCACACTCCAAGAGAAGAAAAAATCCAAACTGGGCCTTCCAGTTTCCCAGAATGCACTGTGGGAAAGCAGTGGAGAGTAGCCCTCAGTAGAGCAACAGCTCTCTTCTCCCTGGCCCTGCTTTCCACCCGACTCTATGGTTAACATGGCCATCAGCAGCCTGGGTAGCTTAAAATGCACCAGTGCTGCAGGTGACCAAAGCAAAAGATAGAACAGGCTCCATTTTCATCCCACCCAATATTTACCTGTGTAGCAGAGCTGGACAACCCAGGTTTGAACTGCTGGGTCAGGAGGATTTCACTGCCCCAGATGACCACAGGTTCCTGGGCTAATCCTCTGCTACCCAGGAATCTGTGGTCATGAGAACAGGCTTATTATCTCTTTATCCTACACTTGTAATCCCATGGTTTTTTTAATTTTAAAAGAATTATGCCAGTTAAACTGATAAAAAACCCAACACACATGAGTATGTTCTGCAATGTAGATATGTCCTAAGATAGCAGGGCTAAGAAAAACTTCTTCCCAAGAATGAATGACAGTCAAGATACATACCAGTGAGGCGAAAGGAACACAGCTTTGATTGAGGATGATGTCTTTTAATTCTTTAATTGATCCAGTCTTGCCTGGTATCTCATTGATAATATGTTTTCATACCTGTCTCAAATGCACTCCTTTCTCCTTTGGTGCAACACATTTGCTCTAGCTGACCAGTCCAGGAGGCTATTCACACACACATGCAAAACTGGGCTAAGGAAGGCCGGCCCAGTGTTGCATGCGTGTGTGAAACATTGCAGTCGCTCCCGATCCCGGCGACACCACGGCAGCAAACCCACCTGTGAAGCTTCCCTCTAAAATGGGGTTAGGAGAGCAAGAACTCTCCTAATCCCATTTTTTAATCATCTGCCAGACTGCAGGGAGCCTGGGGAGGGGGCGTCCCCATGATGCACCGCACACTGGCCCACCACATCTGGGCCAGCAGGGAATCATCTTGGCACTCCCAGCAACACCAGATTGATCATTTGCAGAGAAGGTAGCTTGAACCCGCTTTCCCTGCAGCCCACCCTCAGGCCCTTCTCACTGCATGTGAGAAAAAGCTCCAGTTTTTAGTATCAGTTCTAATTGGGGCTGTGCAGATGTTTTTGATGTTACAGTCTGTAATGGATGGCTTTGGGGTTTGTTCAGAGCCCCTAGAACCTTCTGGGCCAGCCCTAACTGGAAAACTGCTGCCACCACCTGCACATAACATCCAGACCCCTGACCCCTAGGATTTATCAGACTGGATCAAACAGCATACCCAGTCTCCCTCACAGTTTCTTCTGAAACTGAGGCTATTCCCACGATCCCAGGAAAGCGGGCTAAGGGAACTTAGCCTGCTTTCCAGGGATCGTAGGAACAACCTGGCTCGCAGGCAAGCCCAGTGCTCCCAAAGTGACTAGCCCGCCTAATTCCCCCTCCTCTTAAATGAGGTTAATGGAGCGAGTGCTCTATTAACCTCATTTTTTTTTTTTTTGCTTGTGTGTCACCGCGGTGTGTGGTGACAAATGAGTAGACCCCTGACCGGGAGACTACAGGTAGCCTCCCGGGCTCGGGAGTCTTTCCAGGATGCCCCACACACCCGTGCGGGGCATCCTTGAACTTCCAGAGGCCATGCGGCCTCCAATCTCCACAGCCCCCCCAGCTCCCTGATAGAGCTGGCAGCTGTGTGGGCGGCCAATCTGGCCACCCAGAGCTGCCTTTTTATCATCTGCGGGGAGAGCAGGCTGAGCCGATCATGAAAAGAGCTTCACTGTGAGGCTATTCACATGACTACTCGAAAACAGGCTAAGGGAGCCCAGCCCGCTTTTGAGAGGTTATGAGAACTGCCGGGGGCCATGTGGCTGCGAGCAGTTAGCCCGCTTAGTTCCCCCTGCCTTAAATGAGGTTAGCGAGTGCTCCGCTAACCCCATTTTGGCAACCATGAGTTGCCACAGCATGGCTCTGCACTGCGGGCAACTCATGAGGATACCCCCACTGGGAGGCTCCAACAAGCCTCCCAGCCTCAGGGGTCTCCCCAGAATACCCTGCGCACTTGCATGGGGCATTCTTGGGCCAGGAGGCCCCAATCCCCACTGCCCCAACCAGCTCCGTGACGGAACCAGTAGTCATCTTGTCTGCGGGGTGAGCTCATCTGCGGGGAGAGCCCAGTTAATGCTCTACATATGGATCATGCATAGAGCCTCTGTAATGTGATCACTTGGGAAATAATATCAGGGAAAACATGTGGCACCTTCAGTCTAGGGCTTGGGAAGCAGATGACTGGGGCCCCCGATTTCCACACTGAGCACTCACAAAACAATATTAACAATTCAAAGAGCGGTATTGTTACAATGGGGTAGGAATTGGAGCAAATGGGGGAAAATATATAAGGTCTCAGACCTTATCAATACACCCAGGCAACACAGAAAAGAACAAACTAACACAAACTGACTACAAGTACTGTCCCTACAATACCTCTGGTCCTGTGGTCCTTGGGGCTGTTATACTCCACAGGCCTCCAAGCAACCTCCTCAGTTCAAGCTGAGCAAGGCCCCAGGGAGAGAGACATTTTCCCCATCTTCTCTTCTCTTCTCTCCTTCCCCACATCCAACTCTCTCAGAAAAACCCTGAAGACAAACAATGGGGCTATACCCATGATTAGCAAAAAATCGGGCTAGGAGAGCCTAGCCCAATTTTTTCTGATCATGTAAACTGCCGGGCTCACAGATGAGCCCGGTGGCTTATAAGCAGCTAGCCCGCTTTTGTAGCAAGCGCTCCGCAAACCCAGGCTTCCAATCGTGAGTAGCCACAGCACGGCTCCACACCGCAGCTACTCATGAGCAGACCCCCGGAGGGGAGGCGAAAAGCCACCTCCCGGCTCTGGGGATCTCCCTAGTATGCCCTGCATGCTCGTGCAGGGCATACTGGAGCTTCTGGGGGCCACACGGCCCCCGAGCTCCCCAGCCCCCGCCAGCTCCGTCATGGAGCCGGCAATCGTGTGGGCGGCCAATCCGGCTGCCCAGGGCTTCCACTCTGATCGTGAGCTGGGAGAGCAGGCTTAGCCCGCTCTCCCCACTCTGCTGCAGAAACCAGGTCTCACTGATCGTGAGACCTGGCTCACAGACACACACACAAACAGAAAGCCTTCCTCCCAAATAACAGAGGGGAAATCCAACTGCTAATTTGACTGGTTCTCTGTGGGAGACTGTAGCCAATTACAGGATTTGGTGAGTGGTCTGACCGTGATGTCATCTATCCTAGCAACCAGGCCCATCCTCTGTTAACCCCTTGCTCACCACAAGGTCAAAAGCAGTATGCTTAGTGGGGGAAAGAAAAAAACTTTTAAATGTGTATGTTTGCCTTTTTCTGAAGCTATTCACTGCCATGGTTTCCCCAATCGGTCATGGCTTTGGCACAATTATTTTCTTGGTTGGGATTTATTTTTTCTTCCAAGAGTGTTTTCAGTCAGTTCAAGGTCACATAGAGAAGATGGTGATGCTGTGTCATGACACTGCAAATCAGATTTGACTGTGTGCTAATATTACTGCCTGACATTCAGACAGGGAAGTGTTGGTGCAGCAAGAGAGCAGACTAACAAAACTTCCAAATTAACTTCATTGGTGCAGCAGGGAAGTAGCCATTTTTGACGCCTTTTCCTTCCTCCCCAGGAAGCCCTCTGTGCCATCCAAAAATACATCCCTGAGGAGTGCACAACCCTCACGAACATATTTTTGGGTGGTACAAGTGGCTTCCTGAGGAAGGGGAGGACATGAAAAATTGGTGCTTTCCCACTGCACTGGTGCAGTTAGTTGTGAAGTTCCATTAGGTTGCTCTGTCACTGCTCCAGGTTTTCCATGTTCTGAATGTCAGTCACTGAGAGTAAATAAAACCAAAGGAGAGTGAAACCAGTGCTTCCTGTGGTGGTCACATAGATAATCCTAGCCAATCAGGAATCACATAGTGAACATGATCACAACATTTCCATTGTCAGTAATATTTGTCTGCATGCTGATGTCGCTGAGGGCAAATGAAGCTTATTCAAAGTGAGAGCAATTCTTTCAGAAAAAATGAACTCTTCCATCCCTTTTCACAGCAGTCCCTGAAAAATCACCCAAAAGGGAGACTATTTTCAACACCGAAAAAAAATATTCATGAAAATCCTGCCCCACTCAGCCCTTTGACTTAGCCTTGCATCTGATTCCCTAGATTTCATTAAAGCAGCTTATTTACCTCAAATGTGTCATCTTCAGCTCTGACCATTATTTCACTCCCACTTTGGCTGCCTTTTTAATATATGCAGATTGTTTCGGTTTGTATCAATGGAGAGGGCAAATGTTTCAAACCCAATGGAAAGGATAAAATAGAAAAGAATTGAAGGAAAGGAAAGAATTAAAGGACAGTCAAAAATATAAAAGAGTAGAAAAACTTCCGAACTTAACTGTTTTCTACCAAGCTATATGAATGTAGTTATTAAAAAGTAAAGAAGGAAGCAATATCAAAAGGAGGTCCTATTTTGCATTACAAGCTTGAGATTGTGAAAGCAGTGGGAAGTGAAATAATGATGAAATATCATATTAGAATATGATTAATGTCTTCTAAGTCTCCAAAGATCACTTAGTGAAGGGTGTATGTATGTATACATATATATGGTATGCCTCACAGTTACAATCAATTAAAGATGAGAAGACAAGATAATAAGAGCAATTAACAACATTTGTACTAAGGAAGGATTATAAAAATTAACAACAGATCAGCATTAATTTTGTTACTTTCACTTAATGTTCTCTTGAATAGGTTGCAAATGGATGGCTAGTAAAAGGAAAGGTCAGCTCAGTATCACGGTAGTTCCATTTATTTCTTGTGGAGAAAGAGCAATAAAACCATACAATGGCCAGAAAATGCATTAGTACATGTTATGAAAAAGTATTAAACCATACTCTGAGCTTATTAGGGAAAAAAGAAGGTGGCTTTTTCAAAGACATAAACACATCAAGTTATACAAGGGTGTGCTCACATAATTATAAAAATATGACAGAGGTGTTAGAGGTGAGCTTATGTACTTTTTCTCTATGGATTATTAAGAGGGCCAAACAAGATGTTTACAGTGTTAGGCTGTGCCAAATTCCTATGAAGTGGCGGGAGGGAAGATTTCAAGATTTCAGCATGAGAAGGCAGGAAGAAGGTGTAGAAAAACTCTAAGAAGGGTGACTGCTGCTGCTTTTCTGTCCTTTTTATCTGGGCACTGCCTAATGCTGTATTCCTCAAAGAGAACTTTACAGTCTTCAAGGTCTGAAAGTTTCTGCCTAACAAACTCTAAATTTGGAAAGGGTGAAGATCCAAATTCCTCTAAGGTTGCCTCCCACTTCCCCTTTTTGGGTCCCCAAAAGGTGCCACTAAATTTACTTCCTTCCCAGGACTCAGGTTTGGGTCTGCTCTCTTTCTCTTTATGCTTCCAGAAAGCCATGGTATCACCAAATAAACCGGGCAGAAACACCAAATTATATGTTGTGAGCCACACCTGGTTTGACACTCTGTATATGACCAGAGGGAAAGAGGGAAAGCTGCACCATACACTTGGAGATCGTGACCATGTAGGATCTCGGCATGTGAATAGAGACAGAGGAAGAGACACTCAGAAAGTTCAATGGGCTTTATTACAGAAAGTTGCTCATCAGGATAAAATTCAAACAGGTCATACAAATTAAACATGATTCCGATTCAAAGTGTAGTGCAATGTGCCTTGGCTATCAAATGTGTTGGCATGCATGTACAATCAATTATTACAGCTGTCTAATGAATCCTGTCCACCTTAAGTGGCACAGCGGGGAAGTGCTTGACTAACTAGCAGAAGGTTGCTGGTTTGAATCCCCGCTGATACTATATCAGGCAGCAGCGATGTAGGAAGATGCTGAAAGGCATCATCTCACACTGCGCGGGAGGAGGCAATGGTAAACCCCTCCTGTATTCTACCAAAGGAAACCACAGGGCTCTGTGGGCACCAGGAGTTGAAATCGACTTGATGGCACACTGTACTTTAATGAATCCTAATAAAAGGTTTAGAGAGAAACAGAGAGAGGAGAGAGAAGGGAGGACTTAGGAATGGGATGGCAGTGATTAGGAGGGAGAAGGGAAGGGGGAGAAGACTGAGCTGTCCCTTGCATCTCACTAGTTTCACGAAGAAAGCTTCAAAAGGATTTTTCATCACTTAGGGCATAAGGCTTGGGAACTTCAGGCAGTCCAGCAGGCTAGTGGCAGATGCTCAGAGCGAGGCAGAGAGAGCTCCATGGCTGGGTAGTCTTGACTTCCCTCTATATAGCAGAAGTCACAGACAGCCCCTATCCATGGATAGAATTCCTGCTTTAGCCCTGCAGCTTGAGCAGTTAACTCTGAGGATCACTCTTGAGCAAAGGTCTGCTGATCAGTTCATTCAGAGTTGAGTGAGGTCTTGCATCAGTGCCTCTCTGAGCTGAACATTGCTATCGGAAATAGGCCTGGGTTCTGAACCAAATTCTGGGTCCAGTCCACTAACTGTCTGGGCCAAGTGAACATATACATGTGTGCACACATTTGAGAATGTTGGCTCAAACAGAGTTCCTAGATGTATGTGGGTATTAAAAATGCATATGTATATCATCCACACCACCGTAATTTCACAAATATAACCCAAGGGCTGTACCATTATTATTTTTTTGCTTCCCTCAAGGTGGAGTGCAAGGATCTAAGTGAGTGCGGGATATACATAATTAAAAATTATGTTTGCTTCTCCTTCAGCCTTCCTGCTTCTCCCACCACCCACCGCCACCACTGCTGCCATTTCTGTTTCTCCTCCCTCTTTCTTCTGCAGGAAAGCAAAGCTGAGCTGTATGTTTCTTTTTAATGGGTAGTGGTGGTGCTGCTTGCAATTATCTACCAGGAAGCTTTATCCCCATGGAACTAAAGAGGCAGAGCCATAAATAGGAGGAGGACACTGAGGACAACAAGGACTTGAGCAAGCCCTTAACCTGGGCTCCGGGATTGTGTGTTCGCTGGGGCTACATTCAGCCCCAGTGGACACAGAGACAGGCGTTTAAAATGCCCATCTCCTGGGGGAATCCCCCAATGCACCGTGCATGTCACATGGTGCATTGTGGGATACCCAGAGGCCAGGATGCCTTGTTCCACCCTCTGGAACTCCACGCTGCACCACACAGCACAGGTCATCTGGGAGCATGGTCCGCACTCCCAGCAAAGTCAAGCGCTCGTCTAGTGGGGGAGGTGAGTTCAACAAGCCATCCTGCCACCCACCTACCACCCCTTCTGCCCAGTCATGAGAACGACCTCATACTGTTGTTGTTTTTTCTTATTTGTGGGGGTTGACCCCTTACACCAAGAGCTTAAATGTCTCAAATCCCTTTCCTCTCAGAAACACAAAGGTGTGAAGTGTCTGGTGATAAAACTAAGGGGTTTTAGATACCTTTCCTCCTCAGAAATAGAAGAGGTTATTACTGTCTTGAGGGAGTATTGTTCCAGCTGAGAAATTACCTGCTGTTTTTGTTCAAGCCCTCTTTCCCTGCCTCTCCACCTCTGAGTTCCATTAGCTCTATCCATCTGGTTGTCGAAGTGTCCTCTGAGTCTGCAAACATTTCACTCCATTGAGTTACATTGGGTCAACTGAGGAGAAGGGGGTTTCCTTCCTTTTTTCCTTTTGTGAAACCAACATATCTGTGGGTTACCATCTCACCCACAGATGCTCCGGTTATGTGTCCATAAGAATTGTAATATTTTCATCTCTTTCAGAAATAGGTATAATATTATGTGCATCTCATTGTTCCGACCCAGACAGATTCAAAACTACAGCCAATATGTCTTTTAATCACTGGGTTCCAGGCAAGCAGCTCTCCAATGTGTTTGCAGGATCTGAGTGCATACATGGAGCTCTGTACAAGCAGGAACGTCAGTGTCAAGGAAAATGTGCATGCAGCAATCCCCCGACCCTAAAGTGAGTGGGGCAGACAATACAGAGCACCGTGTGCTCACTAGAACCCAAGAGAGTTTGGAATCATGGTGCTGAGCATATCCTTGTTACCTGTAGTTATGTAGTTTGATTTAGAGATGTCTTTATTTTTTTTCATACTTCTAAATATAGTAAAGTTTGACATTCTCCAAGGCACCCTCTTCAAATTGATCTTTTGAAAGCATGTTTTGGATATGTTTTGTGATTCAGAAAAAATCAATATTTCACAATTGACATTACAGATATCATATCAAACTTAATTCATTGAGCTAATAGTACCCTACAAGGGATTAAGCAGAAAGAGTGTCTCAGCAAATGAAATGTCAAACTCAAAATCCTGTATACTTCAAAGCAATCAGGTTTCAGTAGAGTAGAAGACTTTAATGAATTTTAAGTAATTTACAGCAAATCTAATAATACCTTAAAAACTAAATATATATTTTTTACTTCTTTCTGTTATCCCTACAAACTACTTGTACTGGGGATGAGTGAAAAAAGCCCCTCTCCCAGATTCTGTTTGGGACTGTGGTCAGTAACCACACTATTGTCCAAAGTTTGAATTTTCCAAGCCCAGTGCTCTATTTGGAAATCTTGTTGAACTCCTGATGACATAATAAAGGCTGCAACACCCATGAATTCCCAAACACTGCTCTTGCTGCTATCTTCCTCCTTCACTTACCTGGCCTGGCAACATCTAGAGCAGGCCTGCTCAACTTAGGGGCCCCCCCACCTTTTTTGGACTACAACTCCCATGATTCCCAGCTGCAGTGGCCAATAGCCAGGGATTATGGGAGTTGTAGGCCAGCATCTGCAGGAGGGTCAAAGCTGAGCAGGCCTGATCTAGAGTAACAGAATAGGTGGCAGCAACAGAGGATGGGAGGCCTCCTCCCCATTCTTTTCAGCCAGCTGGAACATTAATCACTAATCCTTTCCTGGCAACTGAAATATTAGTGATCCAGGCACCAGAAACCTTGGCTAGATAAGCTTTCTAGATGTAAGACACCAGTAAACGGAACTAAAATTGTGCTAAGCTGAACAGTAAGTGCTAAATAAACATGCATACAGGGAAGTGTGGGGGTGGGGGGGTGGGGGGAGGTTAAGACTGACATTATTAATGGTGGGAAAGTTACCCCTAGCTTCAATCTGATTGGCTCAGAAATAAGTCATAGGAACATAGGAAGCTGCCTTATACCAAGTCAGATAATTGGTGCGTCTAGCTCAGTATTTTTTTACATTGGCAGTGGCTCTCCAAGATTTTAGGAGTCTTTCCCAGCCCTACCAAGAGATCCCAGGGATTAAGAAAATAAGAACATAAGACTGAACCTGGGACCTTCTGTATGAAAGCAGACACTTTATCATAAGCTATGACCCCATCCCCTAAGGGATGTCTAACAGCAGACAGTGCTCACATGTAACCATCCTTCCAAATGCAAACCAAGGTGAACCCTTTTTTACATGGGGGACAATTGACGCTCACTACTACAAGCCTGGCTTTTCGCCCTCAAACTATTTTGGCCAAAATCTGATAAAGGCTTGCCTTATTTTGGAGCCAACCAGAATTCAATTGGCCTACGACAGCCCCAGTAACCTTCAAGCACCCTTTCTCACCCTCTACAAGTCTGCTTCTCACCACCACCCTCTGATTCCTCCATACCTCTCCCTCATCATTCCTTTCCATGTACCTGGCTGTTGCCGAAGCATGTTGCTATGCAGTGCATCATGTACAAGCAGCCCCTCAGAAATGCATAAGAGATGGTCTTGTGGTAGCAAGCATGAATTGTTCCTGTTGCTAAGCAGGGTCTGCCCTGGTTTGCATTTGAATGAAAAACTACATGTGTGAACACTGCAGGATATTCCCCTTAGGAGATGGGGCAGCTCTGGGAAGAGCATTTGCATGGTTGCATGCAGAAGGTTCCAAGTTCCCTCCCTGGCATCTCCAGATAGGGCCGAGAGAGACTCCTGCCTGCACCCTTGGAGAAGCCACTACCAGTCTGTGTAGACAAGGTGGCAAGGGGCTTGGAGGATTAGTTGCCAGTGAGTAGGAGTGTGGGGATTTGGGTGAATGGATGAAAGGGGGTCAGGAGCAATGTTCCCTGTAACAGGGATTCCCAGATATTATTGACTACAACTCCCATCATCCCCAGCCAAAGGCAATCACATCTGGGCATCACTGTTACAGGGAACACTGGTCAGGAAAGTGATTTTTTTTTTTTGGCTCAAATTAAAATCTGAGCAAGAGAAGAATTTGAGAGTTGTCATGTTTGCCAAGTATTATAATAAACCCCACAGTTCCATATTTCTGAGCCTTGATATACAAATCTCAGTTGCATCTCTAATGCAATAATTGAACATTGTTATCAAACGTTTTATAAGGCTATATACAAACATACTTTTGTGGGGATGGGGGGGATTTAGAAAAGCAAATGAAAATATGAAAAATGAAAAAATGATTGATATAAGCAAATGGAAAAGGGAGAGAAATACAGATAATTTAGAAATACATTTGAAGGCACGTAAGAGGCATTCTACTAAAAATATCCTCAGGGGTTGTCTAGTCAACATTTCCGTTTCTCTATCTCGAGCCAGCAAGGAAGAAAACCCTGTCATTGCAATTTGTCACACATTTTGTGTGGATGCATGCTCTACAGCTAAAGTATCATCCCCTGGCCCAGAGCAATACTGAATGTTAGTGATACAGAAGAAAATGCCCTCCAAATAAAGATAGACAAACACCATAAAAAAGAAAGCACGTTACACCTATGCACTGACACCCCACAGGTTGTGTTAAGTCTGTAAAATGATCCAAAAGGTATGTCAGCAAGTTACGTTTCCTTTAAATTGTCACACCAATGTCCGTTGCTGCCATGTCCAGTCAAACTGGATACCACAGAGGGAAAATGGGGGGGCACCCCACAGATGTATTTATGAATTGTACAACCTGCCATCTTCCAAGTAACAGGTCAAAGCATCAGGACTGTAGCCATGAGGACTCTATAGGGACCTGGCCCACTCAAAGAAATCCCAGGACCCTCCCCAAATTTTCAGCTTTTGTTTTTTTAAAAAAAGTAAGTCTCTATGAACTTTAAGGTAAAGGTAAAGTGTGCCATCAAGTCGATTTCAACTCCTGGCACCCACAGAGCCCTGTGGTTGTCTTTGATAGAAAACAGGAGGGGTTTACCATTGCCTCCTCCCATGCAGTATGAGATGATGCCTTTCAGCATCTTCCTATATCGCTGCTGCCCAATATAGGTGTTTCCCATAGTCTGGGAAACATACCAGCGGGGATTTGAACCAGCAACCTTCTGCTTGTTAGTCAAGCATTTCCCCGCTACACCACTTACTACTGGTTATTTGATGAAAAGCATGCAAGCAGTATTCTACCTAATCACAAGTCGAAAGTTCTCCTTTGAGAATTTTCAGCTTGAATGCTGGCCAGGGGAACAAAAGGCTCTCTAACTACCTGCCCTGCCCCCCAGTTCTCACCATTTTTGCCCCTGTACCTGTATTTCACAACACTGACAACAGTTATCACTGCTGTTGTCTTCCTCTCAGTGACTTAAGGCAGAAATCCTATTCACACACCTACTTAGAAGAAGGTTCCATTCATCAAAGCAAGACATACTTCCGAGTAAACATAGATAGCACTGGGCTGCCTGGTTTTCTTTAGAAGTATCTGCGTGCAAGAGGGACCTGAAACAAAATGTTTCATCATTCCAATCAGAATGCCCACCTCCAGGGCACCAAAAGCTGTTAAAGGCTCCTACCGGCCAATTCTCCTCCTTCTGCTGTTTATTTGTATTTTCCCAGCTGGCAGTTCAATTCCAGAACTCCTAAGGGTCATGAAGCATGCCCAGTTTATATCAGGCTGCCTTCCTTTTTGGAGGGATTTATTTTGCATTTTGAAAAATTGCACATCTGTGTACTTTAAATAGGGATTCCCCTATGTATGTAGAAACCACTACCTTTGTTTATATAAAGCATATATGAGCAAAAGGGAGCATATATAAGCAAAAGGGAGGCATCTCACTGTCTTGGGGTGGCCCCCTTTTACTGCAGTCTAAGTACTCAATCACATGTGTTTGCAGTTAATATATACAGTACTGGTAGTTTAAAATGACTTTTAACATTGTAAACCATTTGGCTCAAATGGTCAAGTGAGCACTCATTTTTCTTTTCCATGAATAATATGGAGGTAAAGATGCACGATGATGATGATGATGATGATGATGATGATGATGATGATGATGATGATGATGTGATGATGATGATGATGATGATCCAGGCTGTCCTTCGGCAGGCAGAACCTTATGTGAACTACAAGGTGGTTAGGGGATTTTTTTGGCGGCAGGGAGCTGATTCATACATTTATGTTCATCAGTGAATATCTCATTGTAACTTTAATTAACACTCAATGATTCACAAAGTCTACTTTAGGAATTATTGTGTTTGAGATTGTGTCAAACAATATGAAAGCAACGTCTGATCTGTGGTGGCTCATTCATACATGCAAGTCATCATAGCCACCAAGAGATGGATGTGCAATCTTATCAAATTGTTAAGTGTCAAAATGTTAACATCTGAACATGCATAATGTGGGATACCATATTGCCAATGTGGACAATTCTTTTTTAAAAATGCCTTCTGTAGAAGCATAAGCAAGATATTGAGCCCTTTCTCATAATTACATGAAAGGGATACCGGGCGGGCGGAAGGGAAGACTGGTCAAACGTAACCTCCCCACAGACAATCCACCAGTCCTTGATGGTCATCAGCTTCCCCTGGCAGCACAGAGGGTCGGTGGCAGGGACGTGTCATCCTGAACCCCGGAAATCCCATAAACCACCCAATGGCTGATTACCACACAGGCAATATAGGCAGCTGCCTATGGTGGCAAATCTTGGGGAGCGGCATCTGGAGGGAAACTTAATTCTTTTTAACCTACCTTTAATAATGCCGCTGTATATCAGCGGAGGCTCCACCCACCTCCTAAACCATCACAGGAGGTGAGCCTGGGCACTGGAGGGCAGTGGAGAAAGAGGTTCTCCCTAAAGCCCGGCTTACTCGCAAATGACATAAAGCGGGCAATTTTGGCCTCTGCGAGTGCACGCACATGTGCAGAGGCCCAAAATTGCCCACTCTGTGTCATCTGTGAGTAAGCCAGGCTTGAGGGAGGACCTCTTTCACTGCCGTCCTCCAGTGCCTGACCTCATCTCCTGTGATGACAGGAGGCGGGCAGAGCCTCCGTCGCTACACTGCGACATTTTTCAAGGTAAAAAAACAGAGTTAAGTTTCCCTCCCCCCATAAGCCTCCTTACTCTTGTCCCTGGGGTGGCAAATCTTTGGCTGCCTATGGGTGGCCAAAAGATTAATCCGCCCCTGAAAGCATCACGTGAGTGCACCGACATGGCGCCAACATACAATAGTTTAGCTAGAGTTAAGGGCACACTCGTACCCTTAACTTCAGTTTATGGGCGTGCCTCTTCCGTGGGTTTGCAGTCAAGCACCGCCAGCAGCCATACCACTGCCGGTGGTTCTTACAAGCAGCCAAGACCAGTCCTGGCTCCATTCACCCAGTCTTGGCTGTGCGTAAGAACAGCCTCATTAACTAATTCATTAACTGGGAGAACGAATTCTAGACTTTGCAGGTAGGAAACCTCCAAAATGTGGGGCTTCACATTATTCCATAAAATCACCATGTTTTGATGACCTTTTTTAAAAAAATCAGTTTGTAGATAAATAGGATATTTATACCCAGATATGTCAAAATGCTGCACAGTTCTTTTGTTAGGAGCTCTACATATCCTACGTGGGGGTTTGGGGCCTTTCATTGTTATTGTTTTCCTTCAGTATTGCTCACTCTCAACCTAATTATCACATCATTCATGATCCATAGTTCATTAGCGCCGTAGTTCATTATCACATCATTCATGTATCCATAGTTCATTAGAAGCAATGTACATGAACACAGGAAGCTGCCTTATTCAGTCAGACCATTGGTTCATCTAGCTCAGTATTGTCTACATTGACTGGCAACAGCATCTCCAGGGTTGCACAATACAAAGTCAGATACCACTAAATAAACATAATATAATCTATTTATGTAGCAAAAAATACAACTCTCCACAATACAAATAATATATTCCCAATACAAGGAAATCAGTTTATATGTATATAATAAGTATATTTCAACAAGATTTCACGATAAATCCTTGTTTCACAATTACTTCATCAGAAAATAGAATTTTCAACCGTAAAACAGTTTCTTAGAGACAGAGTCTTCTCCCTGGTTATCATGAGGATTCTTAATTACTTCCTCCAATCCCGTTGTTTAAATTCATCCAGGAGGGTGTTGGTTGGTAACAATTGAGTGTTGGTTGGTAACAATTGATGCTTGCTACCACAAGACCAGCTCTCCTCCCACAATGAAACCTATGGAGGAGTTACAGCATTAGATGTACACGTGAGCATAAGTATGTATATCCATACTAAAGTGAAAGGAGAAGGGACGAATTTTCCTAGGGATTTCAAGACACACTGAGCCTTTTCTCATGAGCAGTGAGAAAGGGTTACCCGATTTGTGGGGATGAAGCCTGAAAGCACTTACCTCTCTGCACACAAGCAGGCTGCCTTCCTTGGGAGGGCAGATCGCTCGCCCAGACATGCACTGGCTCCTGCCAGTAGCTCCGAGCGGTCAGGGTTCCGGGATGCACCGCTCCATGCCGCCCTGCCCCCAAGGGCTCCAATAATGCACCAGTCAAGTGCAGGTTGCTGTATGGGGATCCCCCTCCCCTTCCTGGATCTGCCAGCAGCCACAGCTGACACACATTCGCTCAAATGGGGTTAGGAGAGCGGGGCTAGGAGGGGAGGCTTCATAGGCAGGTTTGCCGCCATGGTGCCACCAGGATCGGGCCCGATCCCAGTGTGCAAAACCAGGCCAGGCTCCCTTTGCCCGGTTTTGCATGCACATGTGACTAGCTTCATTACCTTGAAATACAAAATACAAGCAGACATTCTGTAAAACTGAAAGAAAAATAGCCCCAAAGAGAATCTTGCTTAAAATGAAAATGGTCACCAATACCTAATAGAAATAAGTTATTCATAAGAACAGCGCTGCTGGATCAGGCCCAAGGCCCATCTAGTCCAGCATCCTGTTTCACACAGTGGCCCACCAGATTCAACCTCTTATAACAAGAGTTGTGAAACTGAAAAATCAATGGTTCGAATACTGCTCTAACTTATGTCAGTGACCAAGATCCAGACTCTCGTATATATTTGAATTTCTTACTGTTCTCTGTGGAACAACTGAAGCAAATGAGCTCTAAGAGTGAAGCATGGGTGAACCAGAGGAGAGCTGGTCTTGTGGTGGCAAGCATGACTTGTCCCTTTAGGTAAGCAGGGTCAGCCCTGGTTGCATATAAATGGGAGGCTTGATGTGTGAGTACTGTAAGATATCCCCCTAGGGGATGGAGCTGCTCTGGGAAGAGAAGAAGCTTCCAAGTTCCCTCCCTGGCTTCTCCAAGATAGGGCTGAGAAAGATTCCTGCCTGCAACCTTGGAGAAGCCACTGCCAGTCTGTGAAGACAATACTGAGCAAGATAGACCAATGGTCTGACTCAGTATATGGCAGCTTCCTATGTTCCTATGTTCCATAGCCAGGGGCGTATCTATGGTAGGTCAGGCAGGGCACATGCCCCGGGTGCCACTTGAAGAGGGCACCATTAAAAAAAAAATTTTTTTTTAATGCCCACTGAAAACAAAATGGCCATCATGCATGTTCAAAGGGCCTTTGCGAGGCCCTAGGCCATGCCAGGACTCACAGAGGCCATTTGAGCATGCATGGTGGCCTTTTTTTTTTCAGCAGCCACTTTTTAAAAAAAATTAAATGGCCACTGCACATGCTCTAATGGTCCCTGTGAGGCCCTAGGCCTTGCCAGGCATCACAGAGGCCAATTGAGCATGCATGGGAGCCTCCAAAATGGCAACCACATCGATCTTTGCAGGACCAAACAGGACCAAAAATCAGCCTGGGATGGGCTGCGGTGGTGAATTAAGAGGCCGTCAGGGGAAGGGGGAACCTTTGCAGACTCCCCCCAGCCACAGCCTTTAGGAAGCCCCCCGAAGGGGCTACAGGTAATTTTTTAAATTTAATTTAATATAAGTGACTGTACACATATTCAGTTTTGCATTATGTACAGAGAATCAGGGCTTGTGAATACTGAACTGAAGCTTATGAGCTAGGATTGTATTCATTTGCTCTTACTTTGCTTCTTGTGATAAGTGAGTTAAATGTGATGTCTTAATAATATGGCTATTAATGGTGAGTTTATCTTTGAATCAGTGTGAAATCCTTAGTATTAAGGCCACTGGGAGTTTCTTGCTCTCATTCTCTCATTTTAACTGTCTTTCTGAAATACTAGAATATATTCCAAGCAGTGACACAGTTTACTCTGCATATCCTTTAATTATTTTCAGAGTATCTGGGAAAAGTCAAATTCTCCAATTATTTTTAAAACTTATGTAATAATGATGTTACAATGCATAGTAGGGAATTGGACAGGCACTTCTGTTTAGTTTTCCAAGTACACCTCCAGATAGGATTTAGGTATTTCATGAGCCCCAGCATACTGAAATTTGTAGTTTTCCAGATTTTTTTTGGTCTGGCTACTTCCACTGCTAAATATAGTTTTTGAAATATTAAAAGATTAACAAGCTTGACTTGTATTTTTGAGCTGATATTATGGTAAAGTTATCTGAAAGATGGGTGTCAGATGTTTAGACAGGGGGCACAATTTCAGTGCTTGCCCTAGGCGCTATTTTCCCTAGATTCGCCTCTGTCCATAGCTGGTAAAGGTTGCTCTTTCTGATGCCATTGAATCACAGAACAGAATGGAAGTTGCCACCAATTGATGTATTGATTTGATGGGACCTACATATACTCCTCTGAATTAAATCCAGTGTGTAGGCCTATTATTATTATTTATTATTATTATTATTATTATTATTATTATTATTTCTTGTTTACACAGTCAGACAGGTATTATTGACTGCTTTGTCAATCCAGACATCAAGTCCTTCCCAAGGACCTGGGATGGCTGAATTTTATCATCAATACTGTTGGTTATTATAGATATCGTCTCAAAATATAGACTATTCCCAGTAAAGCTGCTTTTTGTAATTGGCTGGTGGTGATTTCTGTGGCCGCTATGGTGTTGAGGTGCTATTCAAGGTCTTTTGGAATTGCACCCAGGGCACCAATTACCACTGGGATTTTTTTGGTCTTTTTCTGCCACAGCCTTTCAATTTCAATTTGTAGATCTTTGTATTTGGTGATTTTTTCTATTTCTTTTTCTTCTGTTCTGCTATCCCCTGGTATTGCTATGTCGATTATTTTGACTTGTTTTTCTTTCTTCTTGACTACAGTTATATCTGGTGTATTCTGTGGCAAATGTTTGTCTGTTTGTAGTTGGAAGTCCCATAATATTTTTACATCTTCATTTTCTACCACTTTTTCAATTTTATGGTCCCACCAATTCTTGGCTACAGGTAGCTTGTATTTTTTGCAGATGTTCCAGTGTACCATCCCTGCTAACTTGTCATGCCTTTGTTTGTAGTCAGTCTGTGCGATCTTTTTACAACAGCTGATTAGGTGGTCCACTGTTTCATCTGCTTCTTTACAAAGGCGGCACTTGCTGTTTGTGGTGGATTTTTCAACTTTGGCTCTTATTGCATTTGTTCTTAGTGCCTGTTCTTGTGCAGCCAGTATTAAACCCTCTGTTTCTTTCTTCAAGTTGCCATTCTTAAGCCATTGCCAGGTCTTGGTGATGTCTGATTTTCCACTTATATTGTGCAAATATTGACCATGCAGTGGCTTATTTCTCCATTTTTCTGCTCGGTTCTTGACTTATTCTTTCTTGTAGGCCTGGTTTCTTTCATTGGTGTTGAATAGTTTTGCGTTATTGACCATTTGAAGTGCATCTTCTTCACTGTCCTTGATATATTCTTCAAGGCCTCGTTTCTCCTCCTCTACTGTTTGATGGACTTGCCGCATTCCTCTTCCACCTGAGCTGCGAGGGAGGTATAGCCTATCTACATCACTGCGAGGTTGCAGAGCATGATTGATGGTCATGATTTTCCTGGTCTTACTATCCCGCGTCTCTAGCTCTGCCTGGGTCCAGTCTATTATTCCTGCAGTGTATCTGATAACAAGTATAGCCCAGGTGTTTATGGCTTGTATGGTGTTCCCGCCATTGAGTTTGGACTTGAGGATTTTTCTAACTCTCCTGATGTATTCACTTCCTATTTTTCTTTTAACTTCAGTGTGTGCAATGTTATCAGCCTGGAGAATGCCCAAGTATTTGTAATGTTCTTTCTCTTCCAGGTTCTTGATGTTGCTTCCATTGGGCAGTTCTATTCCTTCTGTTTTTGTTATTTTTCCTCTTGCTATATCGCTACTGAATATACGGACAGTGTTTAGCAGTGATTCGATTTCTGACTGGGACTTTCCATACAACTTCAGATCATCCATGTACAGCAGATGGTTGATTTTACTTGATGTTTTAGATGTTTGGTATCCGAGGCCTGTTTTGTTGAGTATTTCTGAAAGTGGGGTCATGGCGATTACAAACAACAGAGGGGATAGTGAGTCCCCTTGGAAAATGCCTCTTCTAATGCTAACCTGTCCAAGTGTCTCACCATTGATTGTTAACTGTGTACTCCACATGCTCATTGCTTTTTTAAATAAATATCTGAGTTTTTGCTGACAGCAGTTGTTTCTAAACATTTTAGTATCCATGTGTGAGGCAATGAATCAAAGGCTTTCTTGTAGTCAATCCATGCAACACTTAGATTGGTTTTTCTTCTCTTGCAGTTTTCTAAAATCATTTTGTCAATCAGCAGCTGGTCTTTTGTGCCTCTGGTGTTCGGGCAATTTCCTTTCTGTTCAACTGGAAGCTGTTTGTTAGTTAATAAGTGTCACATCACTTCATCTGCTATTCTTCCAGTTAATAATTTGAACATGGTTGGCAGGCAGGTGATCGGTCTATAATTACTTGGAAGTGCACCTTTTGCTGGGTCTTTCATGATGAGATGAGTTTTCCCAGTTGTTAGCCATTGTTCAACATCACCGCCTTGCAAAATGTGATTGAACTGTTTTGATCATTGTTTATGAAGGCTTGTTAGGTGTTTAAGCCAAAAGCCATGCAGTTGATCGTCGCCTGGTGCAGTCCAATTTTTAATTTCCTTTGCTCTTTCACTTATTAATTCTGGTGTTATTATTAGATCTTGCATTTGTTGGTTACATTTTTTTACCTCTTTCATCCAGCCTGCTTTTTTATTATAATCTATTGGATTGTCCCATAATTTCCCCCAGAATTGCACTGTTTCTTCTTTATTTGGTGTTTCTACATTTCTTGCAGTTTCTCCTTCTATACTTTGGTAGAAACGTCTCTGATTTGACTGGAATTGGAGATTCTGCCTGTCCTGTGTAGTTCTGGCTTCATACAGGTGAAACTCGAAAAATTAGAATATCGTGCAAAAGTTCATTAATTTCAGTAATGGAAATTAAAAGGTGAAACTGATATATGAGATAGACGCATTACATGCAAAGCGAGATAAGTCAAGCCTTAATTTGTTATAATTGTGATGATGATGGCGTACAGCTCATGAGAACCCCAAATCCACAATCCCAGAAAATCAGAATATTGTGAAAAGGTTCAACAGTCTAGGCTCCAGGTGTCCCACTCCAATCAGCTAATCAATCCAAAACACCTGCAAAGGGTTCTTGAGCCTTTAAATGGTCTCTCAGTCTGGTTCATTAGGAATCACAATCATGGGAAAGACTGCTGACTTGACAGTTGTGCAGAAAACCATCATTGACACCCTCCATAAGGAGGGAAAGCCTCAAAAGGTAATTGCAAAAGAAGTAGGATGTTCCCAAAGTGCTGTATCAAAGCACATTAATAGAAAGTTATGTGGAAGGGGAAAGTGTGGAAGAAAAAGGTGCACAAGCAGCAGGGATGACCACAGCCTGGAGAGGATTGTCAGGAAAAGGCCATTCAAAAGTGTTGGGGACTTTCACAAGGAGTGGACTGAGGCTGGAGTTAGTGCATCAAGAGCCACCACACAGAGACGGATCCTGGACATGGGCTTCAAATGTCGTATTCCTCTTGTCAAGCCGCTCCTGAACAACAAACAACGTCAGAAGCGTCTTACCTGTTCTCAAGAAAAAAAGTACTGGTCTGTTGCTCAGTGGTCCAAAGTCCTCTTTTCTGATGAGAACAACTTTTGCATCTTATTTGGAAACCAAGGACCCAGAGTCTGGAGGAAGAATGGAGAGGCACACAATGCAAGATGCTTGAAGTCCAGTGTGAAGTTTCCACAGTCTGTGTTGATTTGGGGAGCCATGTCATCTGCTGGTGTTGGTCCACTGTGCTTCATTAAGTCCAGGGTCAACGCAGCCGTCTATCAGGAGATTTTGGAGCACTTCATGCTTCCATCCACAGACGAGCTGTATGGGGATGCTGACTTCATTTTCCAGCAGGACTTGGCACCTGCCCACACTGCCAAAAGTACCAAAACCTGGTTCAATGACCATGGGATTACTGTGCTTGATTGGCCAGCAAACTCGCCTGACCTGAACCCCATAGAGAATCTATGGGGCATTGCCAAGAGAAGGATGAGAGACATGAGACCAAACAATGCAGAAGAGCTGAAGGCCGCTATTGAAGCATCCATAACACCTCAGCAGTGCCACAGGCTGATAGCATCCATGCCACGCCGCATTGAGGCAGTAATTGCTGCAAAAGGGGCCCAAACCAAGTACTTTTGCATGCTTATACTTTTCAGAGGTCCGATATGCATGCTTATACTTTTCAGAGGTCCGATATTGTTCTATTTACAATCCTTGTTTTATTGGTTTCATGTAATATTCTAATTTTCTGGGATTGTGGAATTGGGGTTTCACCTTTTAATTTCCATTACTGAAATTAATGAACTTTTGCACGATATTCTAATTTTTCGAGTTTCACCTGTATCTGCTAATCTTCTTGGACACTGCTGTTATTTGCTGCTTTATTATTTCCAGGACGTCTCTAATTCTCCTTGAATCTAGATGGTATTTTTGGATCAGATACTGTTTGGTGTTTTCATTCTTCAGCTTCTTGTCTTTCATATCTTTCAATTTACTAGCATCTGATCTAAGCCTGGAGATTTTATTTTCTAATCTAATCTTCCATTTAGGTGATGTACTGCTTTCTTTTTTGACAGGTCCACTGATCTTATATCCGAGCTCTTGTGTTGTTGTTGTTGCTGCTGCACTGTACATTAGTTGGTTTCTTTCTTGCAAATTCTTGGTTGTTATCTCTGCAAGTGCAGCATTGACATCTTTTAATACCTGAGCAAGTTGTTTTTTGGCAACTGTTTTTAGAGCTGGAAGTCGAACTCTGGTGGTTGTTTGGTAAATGTGCTCAGTTATTTTTTGCTTTAGTTCTTGTTGCTTTTCTGTTAAACGGCATTTGGGTTTTTGAGGTGAAGGCAAAGGGGCGGTTGCCTGGTTTTGATTTTGAAACAGTTCAGCAACAGTGGCATCCTCGATTTCCGACACCTCCTCCACCTGCGCCTGAGCAACTTCTTCAGTTGGTGGTAATTCTTCTTCCATATCTTGAGTCTGTGTTGCTCTTTGCAGTTCTTCCAGCTCAACTCCTGTGAATACTTTATTTCTTATTATGAATCTTCTCTGGTCTGCTAGCCTTTGTTCTGTTATTTTTGTATCTGGATGCTTCTCTTTCCAAATTTGGTACATTCTTTTTAAATAACCTCTTCTAGTTGGACTAGACTTGTAATAGCAGATCATTATTTCCTTGTTGGCATTTTTCATATATTTTTTCCGGTTAAGCGACATTTCTTCCAGTAACTTTGCTGTCTTCTACCCTGGTTGCTCAACTGAAGATCCTGAGTCCTGTTGCCCACTTGCCACCAGATGTCCAGGGACTATAGCATCTGGCGCGGTCCTTGTTGACCCGGACGACGACCGAGCCGGTATAGATTTATTAAAGTTACGTCTCACCATAATGTTGATGGGAGAGGCACTCTTTGTCTGGCTCCTCTGGTGAGACCTGTCCAGTATGGTTGTACCTCTGGCATAGCTCTCACCTTCCTCAGAGCACACAAGCCCCACAACCACACCAAGGTAGTGCCTCACTGGGGGTGGGTGGTGCCTCACTGGGGGTGGGTGGTGCCTCACTGGGGGTGGGTGGTGCCTCACTGGGGGTAGGTATTATTATTATTATTATTATTATTATTATTATTATTATTATTATTATTTCTTGTTTACACAGTCAGACAGGTGTTATTGACTGGTTTGTTTTATCCAGACATCGAGTCCTTTCCAAGGACCTGGGATGGCTGAATTTTATTGTAACTTGTCCCCCAGTGAGGCACTACCTTGGCGTGTTTGTGGGGCTTGTGTGCTCTGAGGAAGGTGAGAGCTATGCCAGAGGTCCAACCATACTGGACAGGTCTCACCAGAGGAGCCAGACAAAGAGTGCCTCTCCCATCAACAATATGGTGAGATGTAACTTTAATAAATCTATTCTGGATTGGTCATTGCCCGGGTCAACAAGGACCGCGCCAGGTGCTATAGTCCCTGGACATCTGGTGGCAAGTGAGCAACAGGACTCAGGATCTTCAGTTGAGCAACCAAGGCTGAAGACTGCAAGGTTACTGGAAGAAACGTCGCTTAACCGAAAAAAATATACGAAAAATTATTATTATTATTATTATTATTATTATTACATTTTATATCCCGCTCTTCCTCCAAGGAGCCCAGAGCGGTGTACTACATACTTGAGTTTCTCTTTCACAACAACCCTGTGAAGTAGGTTAGACTAAGAGAGAAATGACTGGCCCAGAGTCACCAAGCTAGTTTTATGGCTGAATGGGGATTTGAACTCGGGTCTCCCCTGTCCTAGTCCAGCACTCTAACCACTACAACACGCTGGCTATGAAGCTTCAAAGAATATATTACTAACATAGATTATATTCTAATGCTAGCAATTTGAGAATTTAGTAAGTCCCAGAGATGCTAGCCATATTAAGGTTAGTCCCTTTTGCATATTAATGCAACATTAAAATTATACCTTAAATGAAGAATGCTGCATTTGACAATAATGATTCAGAATGTATTCAGAAAAGAACAGGTTTTTTTACCCATGACTATATTTCAAATACACCTGTTTAGAAATTGAGTGGTGGTTTCCCCCACTACCACTCTGGAGTATGAACAGTGTTCAACTGGAGAGAAGTAATTTGCATAAATCCATAATGTATCTGCTAACTTCTACTTTCTCAAGGGTATTATAATGCTAATAGAGAAATGACAAAGCAGGAGCTTTATCTTTTTAGACCCAATACTACCCTACTTGACATCTGTAGCCTCTGAATGATAAATACAGCTTCAGGCTTTCTATTGTAGCATCTTCATAATCCTTGCTTCTGGGCACTTACTGTCTAAAGCTGCCTGTTAAGGACTGTAAAAGATATTTCATTAATGTAAGATATTCTTTTTTAAAAGGCGTTTTTGGTGAATGCATATGCATTGAAAGCTACAGATATTATAAGCCAAATATTTAGATGATCAGTTCGTAGGTAGATTCAGATCTAATCTAGAAATAGCCACAGAAATATTTATACTACAGACTTAAGCAGCTGTAATAGCCATGCAAGGACTGGGGAATGTACTTCCATGCAAGAAGCTAAGGATCTCTAATAAAGAACTCTTGACCTAAATAGAGTTCCCAGAATTCTTTGGAGGGAAGATTGACCAATCTACCCTTTTAACTGTCCAAGGGTGCTCAGCGATTTTACATCCCGTTTACTTACCACCCAGCCCGCACTGTCCCTGACAAATTGTGACCTAACTAGCTATAAACTGGGCTAAGACAGCAGAACGGAGTAGGCGGGGGGGTGGGTAGGCCAATGCGTTGGAAGCCAAAAATTCCTACTCAGCCCCCAACAGGACGACCAGCCACTAGGCCTGTTCTGCTCCTAGGGAAGGCAGGGAGGGGGATTCAAACACCAGATTGAAGACTTGGGCGGGGAGCTGCAAGAGCAGCCAAGTTAACCCCGCCCCCTTAAGGCCCTCTCCAATCACAGCCTTCCTGGGGCCGTGTGCCAGGAGGAACTGGGACAAATAGCCCTCCCCTCAGCACAAGGCCAAGGGAGGGGCATTCACACAATCAAAAACTGTGCTCTACTCAGGTCTGGGAGCTATGTGTGCTCCCAATTTTCAGTTGTATGGAAGGAAGGTAGGAGGAAAAGCTGGGTAGCGTTTAAAAAACTTTTACTGGTCTCTCTCCTGTAACATTAGCAGCAGCCCGACACACGGAAATTAAGCAAGCATGGAAAACCTTTCCTGGCATGCAGATAAAGTGATGGGGGTGGGGCGGGAATCACTGACAATAATTTCTGCATGTCAGTCTGCTGGGAAAAGGCACTAAAAAGAAAACTATACACTTGCAAAATGGTGAGGGGAAACTAAGCCAACTCATCATGCCATATTCTCATTAAATCCTATTGTAAAAATTCATTATCTAAAGTAATTTCACTTATCATTCAAACCATAGCTGTAGGAGGGGTGTCTTTTAATGACTTAGTAAGACCCATAAAAACCATAGCCTCAGTTGTCTTCAGCATTGCCTTCTGGAAAATGTTTAGATGCTTCATACTTTTAATCTTCAAAAATTATTTATAATGATTCTGTCTCTTTTTAAAGAGAAAAAGTATGGCACTATGAAACCTATCACAGCTGTCTTATGCTTGTGGCAATGAAGCCTCTGATACCAATTGGTTAAGCTGGTGTGATGTTAATTGAACATATATAAACATTCGAGGCAGGATGCTTGAATATTCCCTGTCTCCACTGTAGCCCATCACAATAGCTTCTGCCTCTCCATACTTCTGGCTGCTCCTTTTGAAAAAGCAGGAGCAGAAGAAGCCAGAGAAGAAGGAGCAGTGGTAACAATGCCAGCAGTGGTACCAGTGTGCTGTTGGAGAGGAGAGTATGTGTATTCAAAAAGGTACAGACCTTCTGAGACTGAGGGGAGAAGAATTGGGTACTCCACATGCCCATGAGAGAGGTGGAGAGAGAAGAACCAGGATGGGGGGAGTGTCATACTCTGTGCACCAGTGGACGGTTGCCATGCCACCTCAGATGTCAGGGGGCTTGGACTGGCCCTTAGAGCACTAAGCAGCAGAGTGAGATACATAAACGTTAGAAAAATACTGGTGGAAGAGTCACTGAGGTCTTTCACACAATCAAAAACTATGTTCTACTGGGTTTGGGAGCTGGGTGTGCTCCCGATTTTTGGTTGTGTGGAAGCAGGGTAAGGAGATAACCTGGGTAGAAGTGATGGTGTGACAGCAAGGTAGGAGGGAAAGCTACCCAGTTTTCCTCCTACCTTGCTTCCACACAACCGAAAATTGGGAGCACACACAGCTCCCAGATCCAGGTAGAACACAGTGAGGCTATTCCCACAATCAGGTGAAATTGGGCTAGGAGAGCCTGACCGTGAGAACCACCAGGCTCACAGGTGGTGGCTTGGCCTCCAAGCGGTTAACCCACTTAAGTAACCCTCCCCTCAGCCCAGGTTAGCAGAGCAGGCACTCCGCTAACCCGGGCTCTACGATCGTGAGTTGCCGCGGTGCAGTTCTGTGCCACTTAAAAGCCGCTCTGTGCCGCTTAAAAGCAGCCTCCTGGCTCGGGGGTCTCCCCATGCTTCTGGGGGCCGCGCAGCCCCTGATTCCCACAGCCCCCACCGGCTCCATAATGGAGCCACGGTTGTGTGGGCAGCCGGTTCGGCTACCCAGAGCAGACTGGCTGCTCGACCGTGGGGAGAGCGGGCTTAGCCCGTTCTCCTCACAAACCCCATCCAGGCTCTTCTCACTGATTGTGAGAAGAGCTTCAGTTTTTGATTGTGTGAATGACCTCTCAATTTGTTGCCCCAAAAGGTTCCAGCCTCATAAGAACATAAGAACAGCCCTGCTGGATGAGGCCCAAGGCCCATCTAATCCAGCATCCTGTTTCACACAGTGGCCCACCAGATGCCGCTGGAAGCCACAGGCAGGAGTTGAGGACTTGTCCTCTCTCCTACTGTTACTCCCCCGCAACTGGTACTCAGGGGCATCCTACCTGAGGCTGGAGGTGGCCCACAACCCTTCGACTAGTACCCATTGATAGAACTCTCCTCCATGAAGTTATCCAAACCGCTCTAAAAGCCATCCAGGTTGTTAGCTGTCACCACATCCTGTGACAGCGAGTTCCACAAGTGGATCACGTGTTGTGTGAAACAATACTTCCTTTTGTTCATCCTAGAACTCCTGGCAATCAATTTCATGGAGTGACCCCTGGTTCTAGTGTTGTGTGAGAGGGAAAAGAATTTCGCACTCTCCACTTTCTCCACACCATGCATGATTTTATAGACCTCTATCATGTCTCCCTGCAGTCGTCTTTTTTCTAAACTAAAAAGCCTCAGGTGTTGTAGTCTTGCCTCATAAGAAAGGTGGTCTAGGCCCTTGATCATCGTGGTTGCCCTCTTCTGTACCTTTTCCAGTTCTACAATGTCCTTTTTAAGATGTGGTGACCAGAATTGTATGCAGTACTCCAAGTGTGGGCGCACCATAGTTTTCTATAAGGGCATTATAATATTTGGCATTTTATTTTCAATCCCTTTCCTAATGATCCCTAGCATGGAATTGGCCTTTTTCACAGCTACCGCACTTTGAGTTGACACTTTCAACGAGCTGTCCACCACGACTCCAAGATCCCTCTCCTGGTCAGTCACCGACACCTCAGATCCCATCAGCATATACTTGACGTTGGGGTTTTTCATCCCAATGTGCATCACCTTACACTTGCTAACATTGAAGCACATTTGCCATTTTGTCGCCCACTCCCCCAGTCTGGAGAGATCCTTTTGGAGCTTCTCACAATCCATTTTGGATTTCACTACCAGGAAGAGTTTGGTGTCATCTGCAAATTTGGCCACCTCGCTGCTTACCCCTGCTTCTAGATCATTTATGAATAAATTAAAAAGCACCGGTCCCAGTACAGATCCCTGGGGGAACCCACTTCTTACTTCCCTCCATTGTGAAAACTCTCCATTTATACCTACCCTCTGTTTCCTGTCTTTCAACCATTTAGCAATCCACACATGTACATGTCCCCTTATCCCATGACCGCTAAGTTTCCTCAGGAGTCTTTGATGAGGAACTTTGTCAAAAGCTTTTTGGAAGTCCAGGTATACTCTGTCAACTGGATCACCTTGATCCACACACTTGTTGACACTCTCAAAGAACTCCAAAAGCTTGGTCAGGCAAGATTTACCTTTGCAGAAGCCATGCTGGCTCACTCCCAGCAGGGCCTGTTCTTCTAGGTGCTTTACAATTTTATCCTTGAGGATGCTTTCCATCGATTTGCCCGGAACAGATGTTAGGCTAACTGGCCTATAATTTCCCGGATCGCCCTTGGATCCCTTCTTGAATATCGGTGTTACATTTGCTACTCTCCAGTCCTCTAGTACAGAGCCCGATTTCAGGGATAAGTTATATATTTTATCAAGGAGGTCAGAAATATCACATTTGAGTTCTTTGAGAACTCTTGGATGGATGCCATCCAGCCCTGGTGATTTGTTAGCTTTCATTTTTCCCAGACAGTTTAAAACATCATCTCTTGTCACTTCTGTCTGACTCAGCTCTCTAGCCTCCATCCCTAAAGAGCCTGGTTCAGGAACAGGTATATACTCAGTATCCTCTGCCGTGAAGACAGATGGAAAGAACTCATTTAGCTTTTCTGCAACCTCCATATCCTCCTTAATAATCCCTTTCACTCCCTCATTGTCTAATGGTCCAACCGCCTCCCTGGCAGATTTCCTGCTTCTGATGTATTTAAAGAAGTTTTTGTTATTCCTCTTGATACTTTTGGCTAAATGTTCCTCAAACTCTCTTTTTGCCTCCCTTATTGTCACTTTGCATTTCTTTTGCCAGAGTTTGTGTTCCTTTCTGTTCTCTTCACTGGGACAGGCCTTCCAATTTTGGAAGGAAGTCTTCTTCCCTTTTATGGCTTCCTTGATGGTACCCGTTAGCCATGCTGGCATCCTCCTGGACTTAGTGGAACCTTTCCTCCTTTTGGGTATACAATCTAACTGGGCTTCTAGTATTGTGGTTTTGAGTAAACTCCATACACTCTGGAGTGAAGTGACTCTCCTGATTTTCCCTTTCCTGGAAGCCACACACACCCCACCAAGGAATGTTCTAGTCTGTAGATAAGTGACAGCCACATATACAGTAGATCCAAAGATTCCTTGACAGCTTCCAAAATAACACCCTGAGAAAAAGGCTTGGAGACTGTGGGCTAGAAGCCAAGGGGGTACAGACTGGATAGAACTGAACCCTGAGATGGTTCTGTGCCTTTAAGAGTTGCAGAGGATTCTGCAAGATCTGCTTCCCACTCTGCAGCACTGCAACTGAGGAATCCTAAAGGGGCCAGTAGGCTATAGCATAGTCCTGCATATCACATATTGATTTGAACCAACCAGCCAATCATTTGGCTCCAGGCTTCAATTTCATTTCATTAGAAACCTAAGCACACTCTAATTCTCAGCAGAGGCGAAAATTTATCCCACGTGTACTCAGAGAGCTGTCAGTTGCTTTATTTTATTTATTTATTTATTTATCAATTGTGTACACTGCCCCAAACTTTCATCTCTGGGTGGTTAACAATAGCCTTTAGCCTGTCGGTGTACAGGTAAATGGTACAGGAAGGAACCAAGATGCCAACGAAGTAAAATATGAGACCTATTTAAAGAGATTAACTTTCTCATTATTGTACCTTTGCACATTGCAATTCAAACAGCAAGTGGCCTCATTTCTGTAGCTATGGAAGATTAAACTGGCTGGGGTGGGGGTGAGAGACTCCTTATGCAGGTTGCTGTTGTTTTCATCATGGAATGTATGTTTACTAGATTTCATGATATGCCATCCGTATGCTCATCCCCACAGAGGACTCTCAAGATGATAGAAGCTGAGGGAAGGACTACACATTTTGCTCAAGGGTTTCCCGCCTCTGAGAACATGCAGAGTGTTCCATTTTGCTGCATAAATGTAGCCTGCCCCTCCCCAAACA
This sequence comes from Hemicordylus capensis, assembly GCF_027244095.1. NCBI lineage: Eukaryota > Metazoa > Chordata > Lepidosauria > Squamata > Cordylidae > Hemicordylus > Hemicordylus capensis. The sequence goes on along the minus strand of NC_069659.1, from coordinate 329,856,809 downwards.
GAATTAAGAAGGGCTTATAGGATGGGAAACACCTGTATTGGGCAGCAGTGATATAGGAAGATGCTGAAAGGCATCATCTCATACTGTGTGGGAGATGGCCAAGGGAAAGCCCTCCTGTATTCTACCAAAGACAACCACAGGGCTCTGTGGTCACCAGGAGTTGACATCAACTCAACGGCACACTATAGGATGGATGGCATTGTTCCTCCACAAGTTTGAGACGCACGCTAGGAATATACACGGAACCGTTTCAGAGGCCCTTCATGGGCCTCCGAATCAGTTAGAAAGGCGGCTGGTTCAAAGGTGTGTGGGGGGGTGCCGCTTTAAGGGTGGGGGAGGGGGCACTTAACCCTCCTGCTGCCCTTCCTTCACCAGCGCTCTGGTTTTCTAAAGTCCATCGGGGCGGCAGCATACCTCCCTGCCGCCCCATTGCCCCCATTTACCAGAACTCTCCAGAAGTATCCAACGCATGTGCGCATGCCAGCATGCACACGTGCACAATGTGTGCACGCCCATGCCAGCACGCACAGCCAGGTCAAATACTTTGGGATAGTTCTGGTAAACAGGGGCAATGGGGCGGCAGGGAGGTACGCTGCCGCCCCGATGGACTTTAGAAAACGGGAGCACTGGCAGGGGAAGAGCGACGGGAGGGCAAAGTGCACCCCCACACACACCCCTAAAACAGCTCCCCCCACTTTCAAACCACCCCCGTCCCGTCCCGTGCACATCCCTACTGCATACCACTTTCTAGAAATTAAGCAATGCCCCTGCCTTCCTAGCAACTGTACCTTGCAAAATTAGAAAACACAGGCCTTTTCTACACCTCACAAAATCCAGTCCTGGTTTTCCCCACCTCCTATCCAACAGCTGAAATCACTGCTTCCCCTTCCCCAACTCTCTGGCTCTCTTGCCATAGGCAGGTTCTTCCTTTTTTTTTTTTTTTTTTTTTTGCACTCACCCAGACACTGGGCTTCATTTGTGCCACAGTTCAGCCCAGCACGGATCCGATTCTCATCATCAGAGCTAAAACGTCTAGTGAGCACAACCCTTTACTCCCCAAAACAAGTCCCATTTTTGGTGCCAACCCATGTTCCCAGTAGCAGCTCTGTTTGGGGGGTCTCCTTTCTTCCTTGCATCAGTCTTAGGATGACAACATGGAGGAGGAGGATGCAAATTCTAGTGTGTGTGTCCCCCCCCGAACCTTTTCAGGACTAGGAAACTTTGCTGCACAAAGTCCAGTTGCTTAAAAAGTAACACATAATTCAGTTTACAGGAAAAATCTTGCTGCTCAGTTAAGTTTGGCTTCTGATAAAGGCTTTTTAACAATGTACCTTGCTTTTGGTATTTTCTCTGTACATTAGGAATGGAAATGGGGAGGTATTAGGATTGCCTAGCAACAGCAGAGTGGAGGGGAGAAGAGGAATACTAAGCATTAAAGCAACTCTCCCGTCCTGGAAGCAGCCTTCCAGCATCTTCAGTGAATCTGCCAGTTTGCTTTCTTGGCATCAGCTGAGGCTAGCACAGCAGCATGAGCAGGAGAGAGAGTATGGTGCTGGCACACACAGGAGATCCATGCACCTTGATTTCCAAATTATGCAGGGGCTGATGGAGGACAGAAGTATGTGCAAAAGTATACACAAATAGAGCAAAAGTGCTCTGTTCTGCTGCTGCTTCCACCTTTACCTCAGCCTGAGGGAGACAATGGGGCTTAAGGTTGCCAACTGTCCTGCATTGCACAGGATGTCCTTACTTCCTGAGGGGAAATGCTCGTCCAGTTTGGGACTCAGTTTCTCCCACTTTTTGAGTTATTTTACTTTGACCTCTTTTTTAACTTTTAAAGCTGCCACTGTGCAGCAGAGAAGGAGGAGGAGCAGGATGGAGGCAAGAGCTCCGCCTGCCTCCCAAACTATGATAGGTGAAGCCGGAGGCAGGGCGGACACGCTGGAGGCAGGCGGGAGAGAAGGTGGCAAAAGAGTTCCTTACCCGGACCCGCCTTCCTCCCAAATGAGGCAGCTAGGGCCAATTTCAGGCCTCTGTGCATGCGTGGCCTAATCCTCCTCATTTGGGAGGAAGGCAGGTCTGGGTGAGGAGCTCTTTCCTCACCTTCTCTTCCACCTGACTCTAGCATGCCTGCCCCACCCCCAACCTCACCTGTCAAAGTTTGGGAGGTGGGCGGAGCTTTCGCTGCTGCCCCTGCTCCACCATCACTCAGCAGCAGACACCCACCATCCCCAGGTAAGCAAGCCTGACGGCAGCTGGCTGCAGAGGGCCTGGCTGCACCTTCGCCACCTGGGGCCAAGTCCCACCCATAGGGGCCCCCCACCCCATCCCCACCCCCAGTTTCAGCCAACGCAATGTTGGCAATTCTAATGGGGCTATCCACATCGCATGGTTGGGCAGTTGGGGCGGGGGGCAGAGTTCAACCTACCTTCCCCCAGACGACAGCTCAGAGTTCCTGTGGCATGCAAGTTGCGCACCCCCACGACCAGAGCTGCCGAGAGCAGTTCGGGTAAACAGAACCGGGACTTGTCCAGGCCTCCAAGAATCCCACAGGCGCCCATCACTGAATCAGCGAGAGCTGCAAGCCTGGGAGCAAGGTTCAGGCTGCGTTTGTGCCCTTAATCTTGGCTAAGTTTAATTTAGTTAATCTCGGCTGGGTTTAATGCCACAGCACTGCCAGGATCCATGCGGATCCATGTGGGATCCATGCGGATCCTGGCAGTTCTCATGGGCTTGACTTGGCTACTTGTGAAAACAGCCTCAAATTGTGTCTCCTTTGCTTCCCAGAATTATCCTCGAAGGAAAAGAGAGGTCATTTCCTTTTCTCTCTGGCTTCGATTTTTGTGAAGGGAACATATAAGATAACTAGAAACAGACTTCTACCTCTCCCCTCAAAATCTAATCCAGGTTTTTCAAGCTCCCATCCAGCAGCGGGCATGGGGCGGGTGTCTTTCTCTCACCAAAGACAGGAGGGCCTATCACCACAGACAAGGAGACAACTGGGTTTATTGAAGCCTGTCTAAGGCTATAAGTGGCAGTTGGAGACAAAATGAGATTCCAGAATGAGCTCAAGGTAAGAGAGTCAATCATAATCTCTTTGCCTTGGTGTGGGAGACAGAGCAGTGAAGAAAAAATGATAGACATCTAATGCTCTTATAAACACTATTCAGACATTACGTTGTATGAATGTACAGAATGCAACATGCATACATGTACATACATGTTTTTGTGTGAATGTTAAACGTGAACCTGGGTACAGGCACCTTAAATGCATGGTACGGGTAAGAAATCTACTGATATAACTGTGTTCAACATAATGTGTCAATCATTATACCTTTGTGCAGATCTCTGCCTGTGTACACTATATATTTGCTGTATGAGTGTTGAAAATATTATGTGAAGAAGGCTATAGAGTCCATATAAGCAAGTCATGGATCAAAGCAGTCTCATAAATCCTTCTTCTTTTAAAACTTAGTTGAAAACCTGGTAGCACAGCAATCTTCTTTCACAGAGAGAAAGAAGAGATTCACATGCAAGAGGAGATGGTCACATGAGCCCATTTCCTCCTTTCCCTCAGTGGCCTTCAGTTGGACGTCTTCTGTCCTAAGCACGTGGTAGTGGTAATGCACCTAGACTAGCGGTTCGCAACCTGGGTTCTTCCAGATGTTGCAGAACTACAACTCCCAGCATCCCCAGCAACAACAAATTGGAGCTGTGGAGGACGGGAGTTGTAGTTCAGCAACAACTGGAGGAACCCAGGTTGGGAACTACTGTCCTAGCCATTACCTGGAATAGAAAGAACTTCTGTACATTCCACAGAAAAAGTTAGTGATTCTCCTTTTCAGAGCCATGAGTGCAATACAGTCCAACACAGAGCATAAGTAGCATGTGCACTGGGGGCTAGAAAGCAGCATCTGTGCAGGATGTGGAAAAACCTCATATTTTCAGTTTGTAGCTGAGCACGTTGCCACGGGAACAGCAGAATGTGTGCCTGGCTATAGACCAACAAGCTACAGGACATGGTCTGGGGTACATGCAACAGCCATGTTGCTGAAGCAAAGCAGGTCCAGATCTGGTCAGTATCTGTGTGGGTGGTCAGCACCCAGGAATGCCACAATACACCTCCTTGAGTTCCATGAAAAAAAGTTGGATGTAAATTAAACAAGAAATAAAACAAGGAAAGGGTCTGTAATGCCTTATAAGCCTCTAATCCACATATGCCAGAGTTTAACTACCTTTTACATGTATATTCTGCTCCTCCTCCAAGGAAGAGCAGTGTACATGGTTATGTTTATCCTCACAACAACCCAGTGATAAGTGACAGGCCCAGAGTCACCCAGTGAGTTTCATGGCTGAATGGGGATTTGAACTCAGATCTTCACATTTGAACTCAGGGGATTTGAACTCAGGAATGTCCAACACTCCAACCACTTCACCATGCTAGCTCTCTCGTTTCAACAATGGGAAAGTGTTTATTATTTTATTTATTTAATGTATATACCACCTGACTCCAAAGATTCTAAGAGGTTCACTAAAATAAACGCAACAAAAATAACATAAAACAAAGTGTTAAAACTCTTTTTAAAAAACATTCAGAAATTACAAAAAGCCTGGCTAAAAATTGTGTCTTAAGGGCCCTTAATATAAATATTTGTTGTTGGTGTTGTTGTTTTAAAGGCTGGTAAAGATGTTAAACCACAAACATCTATAGGGAGCGCATTCCACAGCCCAGGAGTGACTATAAAGAAGTCCCGCTCCCGAGTCACCACCAGACAAGCGGGCGGTATACGGAGACTGACCTCTCTTGATGACTTTAATGTGCGGTGGGGCTCATGCAGGAGAAAGCATTCTCCCAGGTAACCTGGTCCTAAGCCGGATTGTTGAGGTCATGAGATTTTTTAATGGTGCGGGGTGTGTGGGTGAATGACTTAATTATACTAACTATTTTGATAAAAATGAAAGGTTAGGAGCTGAATAAATCCACCTCATGCTGATTGTTTAAAAAGCTGGTGGTGAGAGGGAGAAGAATGAATGATGTGGGTGATGACATCATTTTATTTGTACATACCTGTATAAGTTATGGTGGAAGTCAAAGAGAAGACTTTGACCTTTGGTTCAGGTCTACTGCTGAAACCTCTTCCCAATGGAGTTCAGTCTTTAGGGAAAAGTTGCTTCCACACCACAGTTGCTATAGTACAGGGGTGCACAACTCAATTTCTCCAGGACAACAACCATGACTGGATGTGCAGGGGCCAAGGTCAATTTCCAGCACCTTAATTTAATTATTACATTGAAATCAATTAGCAATATTAATGAAAGCAATTATGAGCTGCTTATGGATCTTTCCCCCACATCAAGGGACCCACAATTTTAACCAAGAATAGCAATGAGAAGACAAGTCCTGTTTGTGCTCAGTCAGTGGGGCATCTAGAGGGCATGCAAGCCCCAACATTTGCCAAGTCCTCTCCTCTCCCTAAGCTGCTGCAATCTTAGGCATGCTTCCTCGGGAGTAAGTTTTACTGGGTACACCATGGGATGTATTTCTTAGTAAGCATGCATAGGATGGCACTGTAAAGCAGATTCCAGAAAGGATAGAGGATGGTCCCCCTTAGAGTAGAAAGAACTGACTGAAAGAGTGACCCTCTGCCTTTCTGGGGCGTGCTCAGCCTGATGCTGCTGCCACTGTTCCAACCCACTCCACACATTACTGCTGCTCAAGCAGAAGCAAGTAGCTCACTCGCTCATCGGTCCATCGCTACCACATGACTCACATCTGCTGCTCATCAGCGGGACAAGCCAAGAGCCACACAGAGGCCCATTGTGCAGGCGCAGTGGCCTCCAAAATGGGAAAGGCCCAAATGAGCTGCTTTTGAACCAATGGGAGGCCAGCGGAGGGAGGGGAAACCTCAGCTGACCCCCCTGCTGTTTGGAGAACCCCCCTCCAGAGGGGTTAAGTTTTTTTAAAAAATAAAAAAAAAAATTTAAAAAGTTTGCAAACCAACCCGCCCCCAGACTGAACCGAACAAGGGGGTTCGAGAGGGTGCCAAACCAAACAGGACCGGTCTGGTCCGGATCCAGTTTGGCCTCAAACCGAACTGAACCAACCGGTTCCGTGCACACCCCACAGCCGGATCTGGCCCCTGGGCCTTATGCTGTGCAGACTTGCTATAGCACCTTGTATGCACCTCACTTTTAATCCGTGATATAATATTTTGCAAGCTCTTATATGTTGAGGGGGGAAATGCAGATGGGTGGACTAGAATCTGAACAATGAATCAATACCCTTGCTGTCTGTTTTGTTGAAGTAGGCTTTTAAAAGGCAGCAAAGAAGAGTAAAACACTGTTCAATGGGGTAAAGTAAATGCAGCAGTTGCTTGGTTTGATTGTTGGGTGGCAGTGCATGGGTCTAGGGAGAAAGAGTCTTTGGTTTGTGAAGAGCTGACTAGGCGAAAATTCAGCGGGGAAAACACTGCTAGTAAAGATGCAGACAAAATGTGGTCAACAGCCCAGTAAAGTAGTATTTTGTTCATGTCCTTTGACTATTTAGTTCAGCTGAATTCATGATCCATAAAATACAGGGCCATAAAATCCATTTCTTGCTGCTGTGTTGAATTAAAGTATTACTAATCATGCTTGGAAAACAACAACACTGCTTTTGCTTGGGAAGCCTTGCTCTAAACTTGTGTCAGGAGAGGATGAAATAGAAGATATGATTTCCTCTTCACATATTTGCCCCATACATTTTTCCCCTTTGAAACCTAACACCTAGAGATTTCTGCATTCATGAATACAGGCTTACTAGTGGGATAATGGGAGACCTACAACTAAGGATCTGGAAGGTTAAATTAAGTTAATGTATGGGCTTTAGCCCTTTCTCACCACTATCACTTCTGGCCTCCTTCCCTCCCTGGCCTATAGTCTTCCAGTCCCCAAATCTCCCTTGTCCTTCCAATTCCTTACAAAGCTTCTACTGACCTTAGATGGCAGGTGAAGTGTTTTCTCCCAGTAAACTGATCTTTTATTTCTCCCCAAGAGACAACACTTTCTCCACCAGACTTCCCATCCCCACTATTAACCCCTTCAGCAGCTAGACCATTTTATGACATCACAGCAGCATAACTAGTGGCAATCTCGGGAGCCTTATCGAGGGTAGCAAGGGGAAGCATGTCCTCCCTCCAAAATAATTCCTGCTCCCCCTTTCACTCCCCGATCCACAAGATCCAGAACTTTACATCAAAGTCTCAGATAATACAGTCATTTTATATAATGATCCTAGAGCTTACATTAATTATTTCCAATGGTCTCCATTGTTTAAGGAAGCCTCTTTCACTGACTCCTCCATGCCAGAACATGCAGCAGAAGCAGTGCAGCCAGGTAGGTAGGTAGGAAACTCCTCAAGCCTCCCAGGAGACAGGTTAAGTTCCTAGCTTCCTTGTTGGCCAGGAACTAGACAGGGTGAGAACATGTGTGCAGGCAGTGCAAGGTCATTTTCCCTGCAGATTTCAGTTGGCATGGTCCTGACTTCTCTCCTTACCCCAGTCTTTCCTGCCGTAGGAAGAGAAAACTAGCCTGGAAAGCAGACTGGAAGGTTTGTTCTAATCCAAAAGACAGACCTTTCTAAGAGGAATCGGGCCCATTTTCTTAATAAGTCTGAAAATGTTGAGCAAGCTCCATTAATAAGGTAAATAATCTACCTCACCTCTATAAGAATTTAACATACAACAAAATAATGTTCTTTGCCACCCCTTTGCTCCCCCACACTAATTCTTTAGCCTCACGGCTATTAGCAGGCTTGCTTCAATGTGCACCTTTTCTTTTTAAAAGCACCAACAGAATCACTAGCAGAGCCAACTCTATCCAAGGCGTTTTAGAATCCCATTGGAGCCAATAACCTTTTCAGGTAGACCAACCTAATAGGTCCCTCACCCCTTCAGAGGTGGATTATGGATGCAAATCATACCTTAACCAGATGGTGGTCCATCCTGGAGTCTCTAACCACAGAACTCCACCCTGACCAGAACAAAAGATCAAATTGAGCATGTGACCAGCATCATGCATTGGTCGAGAGACCAATTGGGACAGGCCCATAGTTGTTATGCCTGCTATGAAGCCTGAGTTGCTCCCAACAACATGGTCCTATAGTGAACATTGAAGTCCAACAACAACAACCACCACCCGGGTAACTCCAATGCCAACTCTGTAATCAGATCCGTCTGCTCACTTGGGGCCTCTATACACATACCTGATACACATATCAAGCAGTGTGTGTGTGTGTGTGTGTGTGTGTGTGTGTAATGCTTTTCAGGTGCTTGGAGCAATTCATTTACATTATCTCCTTGATGCATCCTCCTTTCCATAGTCTCTCTAACATCTAGAACTTCATTGTGTATATCATTCCCCATGGACAAGGCACTGTGATCTACTATTAGTGTGGTTTTATTTTATATTTCAACTATTGATTTAATTATTTTTAAAATATATATATTTAATAAAATTTAGATTGCTACAAGATGTCTTGATATATATGACAGGTAGGATAGAAATATTTAGAGCATGGGAGCTGGGTAATGTTCGACTATGGCTAGGTGTGCTACACATGCAAAATGGGTTCAAGTCTCATCTCAGCCATGGTTGTGGCTAAATCCTGATTCAAGTCTCACCCTTGGACAACCTACTATTTTCTCAGCCAGCCAACCTATCAAAAGGGCTGCTTGATTTACTAAGAAAGTTACTATGTAAATTTTAATTGTTAAAATGTGCTGCACACAAGCTTAGTATTATTAGAGGATAATAAATACAGATTAGATCAATAAATCCTCTTCTAATTATCTCCCTTATTCTGAAGTATATTAGGGCTGAGCTGAAATAGGGAAGGGTATAGATCATGAACATGTTCCCCCCTGCAGACTGCACCCATTTTAGACATCTTGGGAGGCGCAAATGGGAGCAAAAATGTGCAGCAGGAGTGTCCCCAGCACACATTCAGGTGCCATCTCATGATGCCCTCCACCCCGTGTACATTCAGGTGATGCTAGCCCTCTCAGTACCTGGCATTTTGGCGGCGGCAGCATCAATGACACTCCAGAATGAGCCCTTTGCAGCCCCAGTCAGCTGCTCCTTTGGTATCTCACTCGGAATTAGCTTTGCTTGCTCTTAGGAACATTGACACATGGCCAGATCTGATTGGCTATATGCTTATATCACTGTTACTTGAATGAAGGAGACTGATTTTTACATATAAAATGGTGCTGAAGCTACAGTCAATCAGAGCACTGAATGGCAATAAACTGCAGTGAAAGAGTTACATTTCCTGGGGTCTTTGAGGAAACATTTTAGGATATCCACAATCTCTTTTTTGTGACAAAATGCCCACCCCCAGTCGTATGTTAAGACTTAGCCTTAACATAAACATGAAAGCAATTGTCTGTCCAATACTGTTGCCACTAGTAGTGCACTAATGGTATTGCCACTATCTACTAGGTGTTCATGGGTTTTAATGAGGTCATCCTGACAATAACCTTGTCAAGACAGGTCGCATCTTAAAGCCATAAGCCATTGTTGCTCCTTTTATGAAAAAATAAAATTAAGACAAAGTGATTTGCCCAAAGCCATTCAAGGATTCTATTGCTGAGGTACAACTCAAAACTCGGGAATCCTTGGCTAAAACTCAATTTATGTGCCAGGTGCTCCACTACTCATATGCCTTCCCATGCTCTGAAAGTCATAATCTGCTCTTTGTTGGAAGGGATTATAAATGCTCTTCTTGGTGTCTGTGCCATTCCAATCCTCTTACGGTCCAAGAAAGACTCACAAAGGAAACATCACAAGTCGCAGGCACAAAAATTGACATCCACCCTCTTTTGAAGCTGTCTCTAGGGCAGGAGAAAAGCAGAGCTACATTGCTACTTTAACCTTGGAAAGCTGAGAAAGGGAATGTAGAAACCAACTGAGTGAAAGAAGTAAAAACATTCTTAGCACCTTTTGACATATGTCGTGTAGTTCTGCTACAGTCATTGGCTGAATGAAAGCTTTGGAAAAATATGTCAAGAAACATAATGTACAATTATGGCTGCTGGCCCACCATGCCTTTTGTTAGGCAGATTGCTGGTAAATAGTCCAGGACACTTGGATGATGACATTGATGATGTCTTCTCAGTGGGAACTAATGGTTGGGAGATATCTGGAGATCTCCTGAATGCTAGTCAACAGAGTATGGAGGAGGTGACCTCCCCAAAGCTAAGGGGAAGGATTGATGTAAGGTAGGGGTGTGTGGAGGGGGGTGGTTTACAGTATTTATTGTGGAGAGAGGGAGGGAGAGAGAGGGAGAGGGAGTGAGAGAGGAGTTTCAAGTTTTGAGAGAAACCAAACTCAGTTCATTGAAAAGCAATATATAAATATTCACAGCAGGAGGAGGAGGAGGAGGAGGGAAAAAGAAGCCGTATTCACACATTATGTTCAATGTAGATACAGTCTATGTACAGATCACACAATATAGATCTGTACACATATACTGTTATCCACATGACGATAAATGAGCTCACTTTACTTATTAACATGTTCACACAGTTATTCACATATTATGTTCAACACATGCAGAGTAGTACACTCCTTATCTGTATCATGTATTTGAAGGGCATGCACCCAGGGTCAGTTTTAAAGAGAACACAAGTAGAGTCATTCACACAAAAACATATGCACGTGTACAGATACCTGGACGCACACACAACATAATAAGGTCATTCACACGGCTGCTCTGTGTGGGACTGGGGAGGGCGGGGGAAGGCAAGATTGTCCCTACCTTCCCCCACACAGCTGCTGGTTCTTCTGAAGCCATGCCACTCACACGGCCACACGATCCATGCTGCAGTGAGTGGTGTGGCCATCTGGAGGCCGGGGACGAAGCCAAGCCTCCAGATATCCCTCAACGTACTGCGTGAGCAGCACGACGCATTTTGGAAATCCCTGAGGCCAGGGATTTTAAGGGCTGCCCAGTTGAGGACTGCTGGGATCAGGACCAATCCCAGCGGTTTTCAAAACTAGGTTTACCTAGGTAGGGCTGCACTAACCCAGGTAGACCTGATCATGTGAATGACCTGAGTGTCTGAACAGAGCTAGAGATAGAAGCCAAGAGAGAACAGAAGACACCTTGTGTGGGTGCAAGGTGTCCCTTTGGGGACTTGAACTGAGGTAGCAAATATGCTGCCTTGTAGGGGTGAGCAGATCACTTGCCTCCACCCTAATGCTGTTCTTGTACATTTGTAAATGAATCAAATATTATTATTTTTAAATGTCATTGGTCTCCAGGGTTCTCTTCTCCAAAACAAATCTGGGCCTGAGTAGCATGATGCCTGGAACTTCTCACAGCTTGAGGAGGTGGGGAGCATGCAAAGGTACGTTTAACATCCATTCTGCTCTGCACCGGAGAATCTGATCGACTAATAACCTCACTGGTTTCCAAAGCACACGTCATCATATAATAGGGCACCTATGAAATATTTATGTAGAGAGACCTATATTTCTTCCTTGTTCCTATTCTACCCTAATAAAAGTACAATTGCTCCCAATAAACAGTCTCTTATCCCCTATAATTTTTAGCAGTACACTTTTAAAGTATTAAGCAGTGGATGTCCTGTTGTTACATTAATATGTTGCCCTCATTTCTGCATTAACTCGAGAGATTCTTTAAGCTGACTTCAACTCTTTTGGGTGATAATACCCCTGTGGTGTCTAAATGGAAGGCAACTACTTATACACAAGTTAAAGTGTAGGGGGGGGAGTGATGAATTGCAGATGAGACAAGAGTGGAAAGTCCGTATTTATAAGAAGCTCTGAACTACAGGTGCCAGGGAAAATGTTTTTATGTATTTTCCCCCTATAGCTTCAAAGTCAAAATTCATCAGTTTTGTCCTCTAGTGAAATTTAAATGGATGCACCATACCTAGCAATTTGATAAGCAAGGCAGGTCTACATTTCAAACTCAAAAGCCTTCCTGAAGTAAATATCTAAAGGAAAGAAGTGGGGAAATCAGCACTCACACTATAGCAGTGAACTTTGCTATGATTGCAATTTACTGATGCTCAAGAACGGTTGGTCGTCAACAAGGCTGAGTGCTTATTGTTGTTCCCTGTTGGAGTCGTGGGCTTCTCAGGTGTTTTGTTATTAATGCATCTTACTATCATTCCGCCTGTTTCTCAGAAGGATCCTGCTTGCCCTAATTAGTAGACATTGCTCTTTGCTATCAGAAAAAAGTTCATTCTTGACCTGATTGGATATTCATATTAAACACTCTGCTTGAGACCCAGATTTATTCAAACTCCTTTTCAAAAGGAAGAGCTAACCCTCCATGCTGTACCACCTTACACCAAGTTCAAGGTGCTAGTCCTCACTATTAGAACTATCCACTTCTACAACTCCACCTCCACTCTTTGTTTTGCACTTACTCATCTACTGTCAGTCCCTATTGTCCTTTTTACTGCTCACCTTTTTGTGCATTTTGACATGTTCCTCTATTTGTTATGTACAACTTTCACATTTCTGCTGATTAAACCATCTCTATAACCAGTTTCAGGTCAAAAGGCCAGATTATACAGTCTCTGGGATCCAATGGTAAAACTTTCCCTGGACTGCACCTCTTCATGCTGCACAGAGAGAAAAACTCTCTGTGCATAGAAAAGTAGCACGTCAAGATGAAGATAAGTTTTCTATATGCAGGGAGGGTGTGTTATCCATAGAGCTCTCAAGTATGCACAGAATGCTGACATATACTTCCTTTTTAAAAAGGAAATTAAAATATCAAAATCCTTTGGTTTTATATGAAAGTTGATGCTTAAAATGTTCACTTGAGTTCAAAAAAGCATGGAAATTGCAAGTTAAGGTGGTCATTTTAACTTCTGTGCCATATAAGCAGAAAATACTTTTGCCCACTATTCCTCCAGCCAGCAGAATTTTCTTGTTAGCTGCATAGTCCAAGGCAGGGCTGAACAACCCTCCTGCAGATGTTGGACTATGACTCCCATAATTCCTAATTACTGGGTGTTGTGGCTGGAGATTGTGGGAATTGACATCCAAAAACATCTGGAGGGCCAAAGTTGTGCAGCCCTGGTCCAAGGCCTGAGCAGATACTTGCTTAGTGAAGCATGTTTATTTCCATAGAAGTTCCTCTTAAATCCAATGGGAGGTGTAATATCAGAGCTGCACCCTCACATCAGATGATTATTCCTCTTCCATGAAACCATCACAATTGGGATTCCCTAGACTAAGAAGTGGGACAGTGAAAGAAGACTGTTTACCTTTAGTTTCTGATGGTGGGGATGGTGGAGTTGACAGCCACTACCGCAGCAGAGTCCTTGGAAGCAGCGGCATGAGCTCCTCCCATCCCCCCACCCACCAGCTTCCCAAATGACAGGCTAGACTGGCTGTGGCCCAGTTCAGGCCTCTTTGTGTGCTCAGAGGCCCAAACCAGGCCACAGCTGGCCCAGCCTGTCATTTGGGAGGCCAGCGGGGGGTTGCAGGAGCCCCTGCTGCCGCTTCCAATGTTGCCGCTATGGCCGCCTCCGCCATCCCCGCTGCTGGGAAACTAAAGGTAAATATTCCCTTTTCCCTTTCTTAGTCTAGGGAATCTCCCTTTACCACATCCCCCTTTACAAGTACACCTCCCCTGAGCTGGTCCATGAGCCAGTTCTTCAAACTGAGGGGCAGTCCAGTTCGAACTTGGACCATCGGAACTGGTCCAGCTTGATACAAGCCGGTTCACACACCCTTAATGAGGAGAAGATTAGAAAAAGCTTCTGTATTAATACACAGAAAAACATTTTCTGTTCAGTGCAGTGCATTATTTATTGTACACCACTTTGAATCTTTCAGAGAAAAATGAGATTAAAAACATTTCAGAAAAATGAATTAATGGCACATTCAGGGGAAGTAGAGGACTTATCCTCCACAGTGAGTAATTTTTCTGTTAGACCTAGGCTCATTCACATGCAGTGATTCTCAAATGATTTTCTTTAAGATATGAATATCCATCTTTCCTAGTCTGATCTCAGAAGCCAAAGCTTCCAAATAACTTCTGAGGGCCATATCGTGAGTTCTTCGCATAAATCATGCCACTTGAAGATGCTTTTGTGGAAACTGGAAAAGTAAAGGGACGGCAATCAAAAATGAAAATGACTCATTAAAAAAGTTTGCGCATTTCACACCACCCAAAATATTTAGGCTCAGCCTTTCAGCTACTATAAAGCTTTTCTGGAGCATTCCTTGCCAATCTGTCAAAGCATGTTCAGCAATAATTTATTAGAAATTTTCCAGTTGAAAGAACTAAGGGGAAATCTCTTCATTCACATATAGTGCAGTATCGTGGGAGGATAATGGAACTTTTAGCTTGAAAGAGGGCACAGGCAAAATTGTATCTCTACTCAGTGACATGCCAACAGGGAATAAATAGGGTTTTTTAAGTGGGGGGGAATCATATCTAAACAGCATTCTGAGCCTTTTATTTATTTATGGGTGGAAAGAGCATATTGAGAGTTTGAAAGAAGATTTCACAGGAATGCAGATAGGGAGCTACTTTCTACATGTCCCAGTCCTCTAGAATCATAGAATAAAAGGGCAGGTTCAGATGACACAGCAGCAAATCCAGTTCCGCCAGCCACTCAGCATGCCACTAATTCCCTTCCTTCCCTGCTGTCCAAACCCACCAGTACTGGGTTGCCAAGAAGCACTTCCCTCTGCCACCCAACATCCGCCACCCAACTGAAAATCTCGGATATGGATGTCAGGTGGAGGAGGGACGTTCTGCCCAGCAACCCGACAATGGTGGATTTGGACCACATGGAAGGTGGGTAACTAGCGGTTCATACTGGGAGCACGTGCTGACCAGAAGCCAGTGCTTGGCAGAACTAGACTCACTGCCATGTCATCTGAATCTGCCTGTAGAGCTGAAGGTGGGGTTGTAGGCCAGCAAGTCCATCCCTATGCTAGATGTAGGAAATCCAGGGCTAGACTATCTCCAGCAGATGGCTGATCAGCTTCTGGTTGAAGATCTCAAGTGGCGGGACTGGGGATGGAAAGCCCCCTGCTCCTAATTTCTTTAGGAGGAAAGTGAAGACTGCCCCTTTTATTCGGGCTTTTTGGGCAATGAGCTGTCCCTTGCTCTTTTAAAACTGTTAGTTATATTTCTCCTGTTTTTATGTTTTATTGGATTGTTTTTATCATGTTGTTAACCACCTAGGGGTCTTAAGGCAAAGGGCAGCATATACATATAAATATAAATAAATGAAATTGTCTCAGTCATTGAACTGCTCTTATTGTTAAGAAGTTTATTCTAAAGATTCAGTGGAAATCTATCCTCCTGTCACTTAAGTTAGTTAGATTTAGTCCTATCCTCTGAAGCTGCTTTGAACAAGTCTTTATCCTTTTCTATGTGACATCCCATCAGGTATTTGAAGAATGCTATCATGCTCTCTCAGTCTTCTCTTCTCCGGGCTAAACGTATTCAGTTCCTTCAACTTTTCCTCATAGGGCTTTTCTTCTTCTTTCGAACATCTTTGTTGCCCTCCTCTTCAAATTTGTATACATTCTTCTTCATGTGTGGTGCCCATCTCTGGATGCCATACTTCAGATGCGATCTGACTAGTGCAAAATAAAATGGAATTTTTTCTTCTATCTTCTTGCAAGATAGAAAAAGTATTGACGCTTTTGAACTTCGGTGCTGGAGAAGACTATTGAGGATACCATGGACAGCCAGAAAAATGAACAAATGGATCGTAGAACAAATCAATCCAGAATTTTCACTCAAGGCACAAATGACCAGGCTCAAGCTATCATACTTTGGACACATTATGCGAAAACCCAGCTTCCTTGAGAAGTCCATAATGCTGGAGAAAGTTGAAGGAAAGAAAATAAAAGGATGACCAGCAGCAAGGTGGATGGACTCGGTTACAACAACAATTAATACACCACTGAAAGTCCTTAAAGGCCAAGTTGACGACAGATCATCCTGGAGAGAATCTATCTATGTGGTTGCTAAGAGTCTACACTGACTTGATGGCACTTAATCAATCAACCAACCAACCAACCAATTCCTTCTTGTGACTTGAAAACTATAGTTCTATTAATGTAGCCTAAAACTGCCTTTTTGCATTGCATCACACTGCTGATTCATGTTCAGCTTGTGACCAATTGCAATTCTTTGCATCTGCTACTGCCAAGCCAGGTATTCCCCATCCTATACTTGTGCATTTGATGTTGGAGAAGCATCTGATGAGACTTCTTAAAAACCGGCTCATTCTGCTCATACCAAAATTTGGTTTGTTCTTTCTTCTGAGAAAACAGCAAAGCTTGCCAGTGAGAGTGAGATGTAACAAGCTGCTCCCATCTCTGGTTGTGTTTCTCCAGCTGTACAAAGCTCTGCATCTGCTCAGTTAGTGTGCACTAGAAGTTCCACATACTGAGAAGAAATCTTTGTTTTTCTCCCAAGTCTTCCAATGAACACACAGCTATAGACTACAGTAACAGACGGAATCAAGATCCCTAACATATCAGTTGATATCCACTACACGATATACCAGTTTCTCAAGATTTTTCCAGACTTCCTCACATAGGATCATAAGAAACTGCCTTATACCAAGACATACCATTGCTATATCTAGCTCAGTATTGTCTACACTGACTGGCAGTGGCTCCTGTAGGTTTCAGGCGGGAGTCTTTCCCAGCCCTACCTGGAGATACCAGGGAGTGAACCTAGGGAAGCTTCTGCATCCAAGCAGCTGCTCTGCCACTGTGCTATGCTATCAGATCCCATTTCTGATCTGATCTGCCAGGGTAAGCCCCACCACAAACTTGGACCTGACTGAAGCACAGCAAAATTACATGCAAATAGGAAAAGTGTTTCTTGCTTGGGTTCTGCATTGAACTATAGGTATTTTCCTCCAGCAATGCACCAGAAAAAGGATGCCACATGGAGGGAAGATGGAGAGAAAGAGAACAAGTTGAACTGCTGGTGGTGGTAGTGCTGTAGCCGCCTTTTGGGAAGCCATTTTCTTCAGGGAATACTGGATCTTCAGGAAAGGGAAGCCCCCCAATCCTACCACAAGCAGCAAGTCAATATAAATCTATCAGCTCGATGTGATCAGAGTCCCCCAACATATTGGTATCGACCCAATCATTACTGAGATTGGTCAGCACTAATCCTGATCACAAGTGCTGTGCACAGCCTCCTTCTCGCTGTTGTATTTGCCACTAAAAAGTTTCACCAGTCCATCTATCATGTTCACATACAAATAGACCACAAGTCAATTGAAGCAATATTTTCTAAAGCAATATGTCCTCATCATTTCTAAGACACCTGCATTGGCTACAGCGTATGCTGCTGCATCTGCAAAAACACAATTTTGTCCGTCAAAGTACTCCTACTGCATGCATTGTGAATACTTATGATATATATTGATACATCTTCTCTTGCAGTTTGTTGCCACAGTTATGGAAGTGAATTCAGAGAGGTGAAGAAGTGAGGATCAGGCAAAGAGAGCTTATTGGAAAAGAGAGAAATGCAAGTGGAAAGTCAAACAAGGAATCAGTAAGACCCCAAAATGGAAACCTGGCAGATGGAAATAAAATACACCCTAGGGAAGAACCGGAGAGCAACTTCTTACTTAGTGAAAATGCTGTAGCAGCTGCATAATTTAAGCTGCAAATAGAGCCACAAGAGACTCGCCATTCCCTAAGGCTCCATCAGGCGGCTTTGCAGGCATGACAATGGAGATGAGCATTGTGTGCAAACATGTCAGCTCGGAGGAGAATTTCCTGGGCAATCACAGCACTCTTTTTTATTATTATGGGATTGTGCCAATGTTTCAGGCTGGGTTCAGGCTTAAGGCTAACCATGGCTCAGTAGTTGTTTATTACGTGAAAGTTATTAATCCCTGTCTCAGGAAATATTTCAAATGATGGACACACATCTTTCAGGAATATTTTAGAGTTGGGGATTACCCAACCAGCAGTCTGCAGATCAAATCTGGTCTCTTTGAGGATGCCACCTGGCCATCGGTGGCCAGCCCAAGTTTCACCCTCCTCTTCCAGGTATTGCCACGCAAAAACATCTAAGCCACCTGAGTAAGCACTGTCAAGCAACCGGCTTTGTGTTGTGAATTGGAAGGGCACTTCACACAATCATAATTAGGGTAGGAGGAGCCTCTGACCCTAGTTTTGGGAGCTGTCAGTTCTCCTGTTTGCTGATTGTGTGTGATTTAAAACCAAGGTTGGAGGTGGGGAATTGGATCATCTGCTAAGCAACTACTGGACTGAATGAAGTAAGAGGAAAGGTCCTCCCTCCCAGCTGCTGCTTAGCACACAAATGCAGACAGTGCCTCTGACCTTAGTTCTAACTGACAGATGAGCAGTAAATGGGAGTGCACACAGCTCCTGGATTACATTAGGAGGCTTCTCCTACCCTGATTATGATTAGAGATGTCCAAATGGGTTCGAATTCAAGCCTGTTTGACATCAAATATGGTCAGTTGTATGGTTCTATGTAGAACCACCCGCAAACCAAACTGGCCTCTGTTCGGCCTGATCTCGGACTGAACAACCCCTGGTTCAGGTTCGAAGGGTTGTAAAAAAAAATGTAATTAAGCTCACTGCCACCTGGTATGGGGGCTTCTGTGCGGTGATGGAGGGTCTCCAGAGGTTCCCCCTCCCCCCACCATGATCCATGCTATGCAGAGGCCCATTGGACATGCACGGCAGCCTCCAAAATGACTGCTGCCATGGAGGACAGGCCCCAAACAGGAGGAAAACCGCCTGAACTGGGCTATTTGGAATTAAATGGAGGCCGATGAGGAGAGGGGGTACCTCTGGAGAACCCCCTGCCCTTGGCCACGCAGAAGCCAAGGGTGGCGACTGAGTGGTGACTGTGTGGTGGTGAGTTTAATTACATTAAAAATGTTTTTTAATATTAAAAAATTAAACAACTCCCCACCTCCCCGGGGGGTGTTCGGGAGTGGCAAAACTGAACATGCCCAGTCCGGTCTGGACTCAAACCCAACCAGGCAACCCAGTTTTGTGCACACCCCTAATTATGATCATGTGTACTACCCTATGAATTACATTTAGCCAATCCATATGCAATGTAATTTAGGAAAGACCTGAAGTCTAAATGGGGAACTCTGTTGTAATCAGTTTATTCTATTAAATCATCCAGTTGTCTTAATTTAAATCCATCCACACTGCTTCAAACGCAAACCCTTTATTATATTCCTATCCAGCTTGCTGTAGATTCATACGACTGATTCAGAAAAAGCAACCACCATTCATTTGTTTGTAACCTGTAGTCTAGAATAGTGTAAGCTTCTGTATGTGCAGGTCTTGTGATTACAGTTTCAGGGTTTGAGCTGAAACAGAATGCAGCTGTCCACCTCCTGACAGAGACGAAGGTCATTCATACAACCACTGCAGCCCAGCAGAGAGTAGGGATGTGCACAAAACCACATGACCCAGTCAAGCAGGGTCCGACTGCGCAGGTGCAGTGGCCTACAAAATGGCCACCATGCAGGGAAATAGGCCCAGAAAGGGCCAAAGATGCCCGAAACGGGCATTTTTTTAAAATGAGGCAGGCTGGCAGGGGAGGGGAACCTCCACAGACCACACAGACCCCATGCCACCTTGGAGAAGCCCCTGGAGAGCCTAAATTAAAAATTTTAACAAAAAGGCTTGACGAACCCCCAAACTGGGGGGGGGGTGTTTGGTCCAGGGTCAAGCCGAACCGGGGGTGGTTCGTCTCAACCCTGAACCTTTGAACTGAGCTGGTTTGATGTCAAGCAGGTTCAGATCCGAGCCTGTTCACACATCCCTAGCAGGGAGGGTGTGGGGCAAAGGCAAGACCAATCTTACCTTCCCCACAGACGATCCAGCTTTGTTGCTGGGTGTACCTGGCTTGCCATGATCTGCACTGCTCAGAGCAACATGTATCTCTGAATGGTTCAGGAATCTCAAAATGCACTGTGCAAGCAGGATGGTGCATTACGGGATTCCATTTCAAGCCGGGCACTCTAGGTGCCTGACTCTGTGATTGTGCTCATGCCCTCTAACCCCAGTTAAGGGTCGGGGTAAAAGGTTGGGTTAGCAGGGGCAGAGCAGGTTATCAGGAGTGATCCTGGTGTGCCACACAAGCAGCCCATCCCAGACTGGGCTGCCCTAGCCTGGTTTGAGCCGTTCGCATGCATGGCCCCATGGTCACAGAGACAGATCATTGCTTCTAGCATCTGCAGTGAAGATACCGCAAGGCTAGAAAGCCCTTTCTTAGTGACTGCCACACACTTTGCACTACCGACCTGTCAACAAAATCCAAGACTCAAGATGTTATAAAAGCTTTATATGGCACATGGATTTACTTTTAATATAGTGGGTTAAGCAGAGATGGGGAAATGTTTTGATTTTCTTTTAGTGCATGTGTCTTTTATTTATGGGGTCGTTTATTTTATTTATTTATTTTCTTACTTACTTAATTAATTTCAAAAAAAATTAATATTGTTAATGTACACCAAGCTCAAAAAGCAGATTTAGCTAGAAATGAAGTTAGTTGGCTAGTTATATGCATCAATTCTGTGCTCACAGTCAGAGTAATCAGCATCCTGCATCTCTCAGATGGTGGTGTGACTTGGCCATAGATCTTATCCATTGACATTAAAATGTATTAACTTTAATTAAATATTACTCTGTGTTTCATACATAAACCCTGGATGCTGAGACAGTGCATGTGTGTGTTAACTTCTTAAAGAAGGGAGCCCATTAAAAATAAGCATCTAATCAACTGTTTGGAGAAAACATAGACACTTCCTGTCCTGGATCCCTAGCCAGCAGTTGCTTGAGTCTATCTTCTTTGTCCTGTGTCAGTCAGGCCTACAGTAAGTGAGCCACTCTGCCTAGAGCAACCCTGAGTACTTCATCCACCTGGACCACCATAAGCAATGAGGACAGGCATACATAGCGTTGTCAGCTAGCGACCTCAATAGAGGAATTGTGACTATTTGGGGGGGGCAAACAACATTTTTGCATTAAGAGGAGCAGAGACTATTTGGGGACCGAACAACTTTTTCTTTGTATTTGTTGTGATGTCTGAAGTTCTGGGGAGCAGCTGGAACATTTTGTTCACTCAGAACATTTTGGTCTCATGAGCAGCCTCTCTCCCTTTGTCTCCTTCCCCTGCCAGCATCCTACTGATGATCCATCCAGTGGGGAAGCCAGAGGGAAGGTTTTGCTTCAGTGGCAGGTTGCAGAGCCATGTGATGCAGGAGCACGGATAGATGGACCTGGCAGGTGCAACTTGCTTCCTTCTGTAGGGGAAGAATGGCAGGTCAGTCCCCAAGTAGCAAAGCAAAACCAGTTTGGTGAGAAAGCAGCAAAGCAAGAGGTCTTGAGACAAATATTTAGTACGGAAGAACTGCAAGGATTTATTTAAAGAAAGTAGGGATGTGCAAAAAATTTCGGGCACAGAACGATCTGTGCCCGAAACGAACAATTTCGGGTGATTCGGGGCCGAACCGAATCACCCCCGATGTCCCCCAATATTTTTCGGGCACGAGCCGAATCACCTGAATTTCGGACCCGAAAAATTCGGGTGATTTGGTTCATGGTTGATTTTTGGCGATTTTTTGAAGTTTTAGTGACTTCGGGGCAGTTCGGGGGCATAGAATGGGATCTGGGCAAAAGGAGTGGGGTGGGGTGGTAGTGCCTAATGGGTGCAGGCTACCACCCCAATTTCAGGGGGATTGGGCAAAGGGCTGATTTTTGGTAAATTTCTGAAATTTTCATGTCTTTGGGGCAGATTGGGGCAGAAAGTGGGGCCTGAGGCAGAATAGTGGGGTGGGGTGGTAGTGCTAATGGGTGGAGGCTACCACCCCAATTTCAGGGGGTTTGGACAAAGGGGTGATTTTTTGAGAATTTTTGAAGTTTTAGTGACTTTGGGGCAGTTTGGGGTCAGAAAGTGGATCTGCACCAAAAGAGTGGGGTGGGGTGGTAGTGCCTAATGGGTGGAGGCTACCACCCCAATTTCAGGGGGATTGGGCAGAGGGCTGATCTTTTGGGAATATTTGAAGTTTGGGTGTCTTTGGGGCAGATTGGGGGCAGAAAGTGGATCTGCCCCAAAGGAGTGGGGTGGGCTGGTAGATAGTGCCTAATGGGTGGAGGCTACCACCCATCCCCAATTTAAGAGTGATTGGGCAGAGGGGTGAATTTTGGTGAATTTATTTTTATGAGGTTTGTCTTCATAAGGTGAAGTGTGCTAAATTGATTACTTCCTCATATTATTCATAGTAATAGAGAGTGTGAAAAAGTGAAAGTGGGGTCATGAGAGTTGTTTAATTGAAAAAAATCTCATTTGCTATGATACAATGAGAATTCACACCTCAGAAAAAACTTCTGAGGTGTGAATTCTCATTGTATCATAGCAAATGAGATTTTTTTCAATTAAACAACTCTCATGACCCCACTTTCACTTTTTCCCCAAAAAATCAGCCCTCTGCCCAATCCCCCTGAAATTGGGGTGGTAGCCTCCACCCATTAGGCACTACCACACCACACCACTCCTTTTGCCCAGATCCCATGCTATGCCCCCAAACTGCCCCAAAGTCACTAAAACTTCAAAAATTCACCAAAAATCAGGACTTTGCCCAATCCCCCTGAAATTGGGGTGGTAGACTCTACCCCTTGGGCTCTACCACCCCACCCCAAAATTTTGCCCCTGGGCCCCTTTTTACCCCCCCGAATCGATTCGGATTCAGATTAAATCCAAATCCGAACCGAATCAAGGGTGATTCGGGTGACCCAGATTCGGGCACAAAACAGAACAGGGGTGATTCGGTTTGGGTCCGAGCCGAATCACCTGAAAACCTGAATTGCACACCCCTAAAAGAAAGGTTACAAACAAATGTAAAAAGAAGCCTGCAGCTTAATTTCAGCTGCAACTCATGGCTGAAGAGAGAGACCAAAACAAACATCCATCTTTGGAGAGACAAAATGGAGACTAACACTGGAAGAACAAAGAGGGGAGGAGTCCAGCACTTTTATCCATGACCCTAAAATTCCCCAGTGGGCACTAAGAGCCATTGCAGCTGAGAGCTGATGCTGAAGGGTCGTAGCTCCAACACTCCTTCTCATCAGCTCATACTTGCTGATGTCTATAAGTCCCAACTTCTCCCTCAAGGTTTTGAAACAATCCGCGGGCAATGGCTTAGTTAGCACATCTGCTACCATTTGTTCACTTGGACAATACATCAATTTTACAAGTCCCTTTTCTTGTGCATCCCACACATAATGATATATTTGTTTCAATGTGTTTTGTTCTAAATTTAATTTCCTCCATTTGTAAGATCTAGATACAGCTTTTATTGTCCTCGAAAAACTCAGTGGGTTTTGGTTCGTCTATGTTAAAATCCAACATTAGCTTGTGTAGCCATGCCACCTCTTGACATACTTGAGTGGCAGATACATATTCTGCCTCAGTAGATGAGAGAGCAACTATTGATTGCTTTCAGCTACACCAACTGACTGCTCCACCACCATAAAGGAATACATAACCACTGGTTGACTTCCAGTCTGATCCTCAGCCCAGTCTGCAACCATATAACCTACTAATTTGGGTCCACTACTAGCAGGCAACTTTAATTTTAGATGGATTGTCTCTTGTAGGTACCTGCAGTCCAGTCATCTTTGCTGAGTGTGCTTACTTTTCTACTCAAGATTCCCACAGATACAGCTATATCTGGTCTTGTTATCATAGCTACATATAAAAGTTTTCCAATCGCTGTCTTGTACTCACAGTTGTCTGGCAGAAATGCACTCTCCTCCTTCTGTTTTAAGTAACCTGTTTCCATATGTGTACTCATTTCTTTGGCCTTTATACAGGTGAAACTCGGAAAATTAGAATATCGTGCAAAAGTCCATTAATTTCAGTAATGCAAATTAAAAGGTGAAACTGATATATGAGACAGATGCATTACATGCAAAGCGAGATAAGTCAAGCCTTAATTTGTTATAATTGTGATGATCATGGCGTACAGCTCATGGAAACCCCAAATCCACAATCCCAGAAAATTAGAATATTACATGGAACCAAGAAGACAAGGATTGTAGAATAGAACAATATCGGACCTCTGAAAAGTATAAGCATGCATATGTATTCAGTACTTGGTTTGGGCCCCTTTTGCAGCAATTACTGCCTCAATGCGGCGTGGCATGGATGCTATCAGCCTGTGGCACTGATGAGGTATTATGGAAGACCAGGATGCTTCATTAGCGGCCTTCAGCAATTCTGCATTGTTTGGTCTCATGTCTCTCATCCTTCTCTTGGCAATGCCCCATAGATTCTCTATGGGGTCAGGTCAGGCGAGTTTGCTGGCCAATCAAGCACAGTACACTGTATACTTTTCAGAGGTCCAATATTGTTCTATTCTTCAATCCTTGTCTTATTGGTTCCATGTAATATTCTAATTTTCTGAGATTGTGGATTTGGTGTTTTCATGAGCTGTACGCCATGATCATCACAATTATAACAAATTAAGGCTTGACTTATCTCACTTTGCATGTAATACATCTGTCTCATATATCAGTTTCACCTTTTAATTTGCATTACTGAAATTAATGGACTTTTGCACGATATTCTAATTTTCCGAGTTTCACCTGTATATGGACAGAGAGAGCCCCATTTTCTCTAGTGGCATTGATGGGTCCCAACTTCTTTCTAGAATACTCATTGCCTGATACTAGTTTATAAAGTGTTATTAAACAAAGTAAACACTTAATTCAGGCTTCTTTTATTTCTCAGCTGCAATTGTGTTATTATATTTATTTTGCATATATGATTGTGTTTATTGAGTTGAAATGCTCCTAATCCTCTCCTGTTCAAAGTATGCCTTAGAGAAAAATGCATAAACTAGCTTCCAAGCTCCACTATCAAGCACTCTTTCCAATGCTGGTCAAAATAAGTAAGGTTTTATCTTGTGCAAAACACGGACTTGCAGAGAGATTTCTTTTAATTCAAGGGAAGATCGAGAGGGTGGGGGTGGGGAGAACTTGGCCTGTGTGCAGTCAGTGTCCTGTGCCTGAACACAACACACTTTGTTCAAACGTTGCTGCATTCCAACCATTTAAAAAAAGGAGAATTTAACATCTGATACGTTTCTAACTGCTGAGAAAAATACTGGGGCCATTAAATAAAATGACAACAAAAAGAAAAGATAAACGTAGAACTCAAAGAACAGCAATCTAATCTCTGTAAACTATATCTACTTTCATGGACTTTCTATATAATAGCTGTACCAGAGTAATTCACTGGTGATGTAATAATAGATTTTCTACATAATTCAGGTCTCCTCCATGTAATGATTTTTTCTCTCTCAATAGTGATAATGTATATCAAAGGATCAACCTTTGCCTGGCTGCCTTCTTTCTCTGGACAGCTGTGAGCACTATGCGACAAGCCCAGGAGGGTGTCATTTTCAATCAATTTTTTTTTTTTTTTTTGCTGTCACTTGCTTTCTGTGCAGAGGATTTCATGGAAATGCCTCTTTTGGGGGAGAGAATTTCTCAAATTTCTTCCCAGATTTCTCTTTGGGAAGAGAAATAAAAGAATGAACAATGGAACCCATGAACACACAAGCACCCAGCATCTGTTTGAGCAACATTGCTCCAAGGTCTCACCAAGCAAAGATATAGGCTGAGATCTAAAGAGCCACTTCAGGCACATGCCAGGACTTGGACATGCCCAGTTTGATTTCTTCTTCTTTTCTTTGTACAGTGAAGCCCGATACTATATTGCAAATCACTCATGTTGCAATGTCTCTCAAATCAAAGGTGGTTTGCAATGCACACTGGGAGGGTGGGGCCAGCAGTTTGAGAAACACGTAACTCCCTTTGATGCATGAAACTAGTTCTGTGGGTCCTAGCCACTTATTTATTTATCTATTGATTTCTTAATTTTTACCACCTATGCATTCCAAAAACACTCAAGGTGGCTTGCAACATTAAAATCAATACAAAATTACAATAAAAATTATATCAGAAACAATAAAAAATATCATTATAAAATAATGCAAAATGATTTATAATGTAAAATAATTTAATGTTAGAATCAATTTGAAATAGCAGAAAGACATATATAAATACAAATCATACAGAAGGGAAGCCAAATACTTGCTAAAACAAACCCTGAAAAGGTCTTTAAATACCAATGCAAAACCATTAAAGGCGAAGAGAGATAAATTTATTGTGGCAGGGAGTTCCACATTCTGGCCATTGGCACAAAAAAGGCCCTTTCCCTCATGATGACCATCAACTTGAAATGCATCAGGGTTCTTCAATAAATATTTCTTCTGCCACAAAAAGTTTTTCTTTTACATTCATTCTTTGTATCAGCTGATCTTGTTGTTCTTTTCCTTTCCCTCATTGCCACCAACTGTGCCTTAGTCAGTGGTAGGATATGCAAAAGAATCTTTCCAGCTGACAGCAGAGTGTGGGCAGGACCATACAGAAGGAGGAGGTCCTTAAATAATAATTCTTGCAAAATGTGCATTCATCAATATGTATGCACTAAAGCCTTTGTGTTCCACTTTTCCATTTAAAACAACAAGGCAGCTAACAAGATCCATTACAGAATATTAAAACTTACACATTATGAAGATGAAATAAATGAAAGTAATGAAATGAAGTAAATGAAAATGAAAGTAAATGAAAACAGGGCCTCAGTTGTCTCCCTGGTGTTTCTTTTTTGACTGTAAGCTCCTTTGGGACAAGAAAATATTTCACTGAGCTGTAGCTCAGTTTCAGAGCACCTGCTTTACATGCAGAAGGTCCCAGGTTCAATCCCTGGCATCTCCAGGTAGGCCAGGGAAAGACTCCTGCCTGAAACCTTGGAGGGCCACTGCCAGTCATTGTAGACATTACTCAGCTAGATGGACCAATGGTCTGACTCAGTATAAATTAGTTTCTTATGTTCCTATGTATATGCACAGAAATGGTGCCATATAAATACTAAACAGTGTGCAACCAGTAAATGTTAGCCACAGCACCAGAGCAATGGGACTAAAACTAAGTTCAGAAGAAGTGCCACTTACTTCTGAGTAGGCATGCACTGGCTTGGTCTGTTAACCATTACTGATGGTTCTGGACCTTTGACATTTGGGGGCAGCTGCCAAGGGCCCAAGGCTGTCAGAAGGTCCTACTGCTGATCTCTGAGAGATCTCTGGGCTCATAGCCTTTGTGTGGTGTGCATCTGCTTTGCATACAGACGGTGTGGTGGTGATGGACTGATGGGGCCCACCCAGGTAGGAGGTTGCCAATGGAGGGCAGGAAGAAGAAGAAGAAGAAGAAGAAGAAGAAGAAGAAGAAGAAGAAGAAGAAGAAGAAGAACCACCACCACCACCACCACCACCACAACCCCCCAAAAATACCCTGAAGGTTAGAGCATCCTGGTTCATACAAATCCATGCCAGATTTCATGTACAACCAAAAATATGACAGAATCTAGGCCAGCCACCTAAAAAATGACAAATAGGAAGCAAAGCACCCATCTCCAGGGAAAGAGTTCCATACCCTTGGCATCACCATTTGCAAGGCTATACTCCATGTAGCCAGCCTCTGTATGGCAGGCGAACTGGATACATGGATCAGGACCTACAAAGGGGATCCTAATGGGCAGATAAGCTCCCTTCATTTTTCAGAGTGTTCTGAGCATGTGACAAGGACAAAGTTAGTGTGTGAGAGCTTCATTTTGGAATAAGGAGAATAACAGCAACCTGAAAATTAGTGTGTGGAAAGAATGGTGGAATCCCTGATGCAATACAAAGATCTTAGAAGAAGAAACTTTTTAATCCATTCAGGCATTTCTTTAAAAGTTTCAAAAATGTTATGGTCATTTTGTAAAGAGCTGAACTAGCATTATAACCAAAGGGTCATTTCAGAATACAGCGAGCCATTTCACACCTTTATTTAGGCAACCATTCCATTATTGCATTCATTATAAACCGTAGGCTCCAGCTCATGGACTCTGTTTATTTGACCATTAAGAACAACAGTGAAACTTTATAGGCTGATACATATATTAATTGCATAGAAAGAACAGCTGAGCAAAATCAACACTGTACCTAAATTTTCTTATCTAGAAATGTTTAAGCCCGCCATTTCAATTTAATTATAGCCAAATTGTATCATCACTAAATTAAAGCTAGAACCAATTAGTTCTCCAATTCCTGCCTTGGGTATAAATACTATTTTCCTGCCAGGAGCACTGAAGAACAGAAACAACTTGGAATTATATCTTTTTAAAAAGTGTTTGTTACCTACTTCTAATTAAACCCATTTGTCAGTAGAATATATTTAGTTTGGTTTCTCACTCTAATAATCATTCTAGGATGGTTGTGAAATATCATTCCTAACAGCTTTCATCTCTCTTCCGCTTCCTGATAACCCATCCAGACTTCTAGAGCATGGACACCCAACTTCCCAAGATTAAAATCACATAGATTTTTTTTTTTTTGAGGGCCACTGTTTAGGGGGCTATATGATGTCCAGCCACACTTTACATCACTCACAGTACATGGAAATACAAGTTGATTGCAGAAGTACTATCACGGTCTTGCCTCTACTCTGAGGCTGATGTCTTTTAAGAGCAAGAGGTTCTCCCAGGGGAAAAGAAACCTGCATTTTTCAGGGGCATTTCCTTGCTTGTTCCAGGACCACCAAGCCCTGAACTCACATCTGATAGACTGCTGTTGATAGACTGTGACCAAGATGTTCTTGCAATGGCTCAACCTGGCAAAGCAGCCCATGGAGACCAAACTCAGATGCCTCTGAGTACCAGTTGCAGGGGAGTAACAGCAGGAGAGAGGGCATTCTCAACTCCTACCTGTAGGTTTCCAGTGGCATCTGGTGGGCCACTGTGTGAAACAGGATGCTGGACTAGATGGGCCTTGGGCCTGATTCAGCAGGGCTGTTCTTATGTTCTTAAACCACACTCATGGGAGGGCCAGTCTTCTTGGGAAGACCTTAGGCTCATAAACCTTTGGTCTTCCATCAGACTGCATGCTCATGAGTTGAGCTATCAAAAAATAGGGGGGCCCACTTGCTTGGGGCCCCAGTTCTCTCTGGTTAATGATACTACCTTTGCATTGTAACCCCCTCCTCTCCAGGGAAGCCTTTCACACACCCAAATGAGATTTTGATGCTCCGTGTGTCTGGGCGTAGCCAGGTGGGCAGAGTGGGGATATACCAGGACCAGGGACAGATCTTTAATCTCATTCAAATTTCCTAGCTTTGGACTGGCAGTGCACCATATGCAGATCTGCCACCATGGGGAATCATAAGAGAGGAGAACCCCGGTTCTCAGTGACCCCAATAGAGTGGGGTTGCCATTCCAGGCAAAAATAAAAATGGGCATGTTCAAGTGGGCAGATGGGCTCGAAGAAGGCCCTCTATAACAGCTTTTACACGGCAGTCACCAAGACAGGGAGAGCTGTTGCCAAGGTACCCATCCCCATGGCTGCCTTGTATAGAGCAAACAGGCTGGGTGACATCTGCCATCCGGTCCTCATGCGTGTCTCCATGGCCTGACACTCTCACAGAGAGTGGTCCATAAGAGAAGGGATGTCATCCCACATTATTAGTGATTCTGTCCCCACAGACAGTTCTCATGAGTTGTGAAGGGAACAGCATCTATTGTCATCACATGTCGAATCACTCCTTTTACTGGAGGCAGTGCTGATCCTGCTGCCTGGCCCTTCTCATGAGAAAGCCGAGGGACCCCAAGGGGAAGTGAGGGGGCCCCCTCTTCCCCAACATAATTGTGCAAAAAATAGAGCACAGCCATTCAAGAATTCCTGGTTGGGGCTGCCCTTTAAACCTGACTCCTGGTATCGCTGCCCTCCCCTATGTTCCCATCCCAGTGATCTGATGGCGTTGCCCTGTTTATGTTGCCACCATGACTGCATGTGCTTGTGGACATATATCTAAGAGAGCTAAGCACATAGTGCCCATTGTGCCACCCCACCCCCTTTCTCTTCTGACAGCCAAGAGGAGGGAACAAGGGAGAGAGTGGGAAGAGGGCATGCTCCTGTGTGACTTTCCCGCTTGACAGGCTTTGAAGTGTGGGATGGCACATGGCGGCATCCCTGTTGCCAGGCAAATGCTTTATTGGATTGGAGAGGGGATGGGGCAAGTGCTCAGAGAGAAGGCCTGTGAGATGCTCTGCAGGCATGGAGCAGGCACAATCCCGGGTGGGTTTGGGCCACCCTCTCTATGATTATGGTTCCAAAAACTGCATGAAATCATGGTTATGGCAGCGTCCACATTGGAACATTATGCTGCCATAGGGGAAAAAACTCAGGTTGTAGCAGTGAAACTCATTACAAACCATAGGTTCAAATTGGAGTTTGGTGAGGCAAACTGCAGATCACTTTTGCACGCATTCAGATGTTCACAAATTCAAATCTCTTCCCCATTTAACTGTGGTTTCACGTTATGTGCAAATACGGCCAGTGACTGACATCCTGACTAAAGAAGCACCAATGTAACAGGAGAAGCACCTGTGTAGTACCAGTGCTTCTGTAGAGCTCCACATTTTTGCAGCACCAGTGTTAGTGTTTGTGTAGGGGAGTGGATTTCATTGACCTCCCCTTTCCCCTGAAGCGCTGTATGTCACCAAAAGTATGTCCCTAAGGGCTGTGCAAGCCTCAGGGACATATTTTCAAGTGGCAAAGAGCACTTCTCGTGGGAGGGAGTAGTTTAAATTTACCCCCACCACTGAGCCAGTAGTTGAGCTGAGGTAATTTAACTTTTCAGTTGCACTGGTGTTTTGTTAATCAGTGTGTCAGCCACTGAAGTAATGTAGAGACTCTATGCACTACCAATGGACCAAAACAGTTTTGCTTCTGATTTATTTGAAACATAAATACTCCTGTAAATTACAGACACAATTACAGACTTCACTTTTACCTTGAGATGTAATCCTTTTCTCCGAAATGCTGACAATGCCTTTAAAGGGAGATTCTCTGAAGTACACTGGATCTTATAACCACAGTTTATAGATATGTTAAAACACTTCTGTTTATCAAATTATATTGAACAAAACTCCACCTAGGAAAGTAAATGTTTACCTAGAAAATGTTGATGTGCCTCGAGGGATAATACTTTATGCATACTCCAAATATATATGGAGTTTTTGATGAGATAGTTGCTTTTTTTCTCTTTTTGCTTTGAGCTGCAGGCAAATCCTTCGCAATAACTCATCATTTAAAACAACAAAAAAGGAAAAGCCTGCTGACATATTGATCTTCCAAAGTCATTTACTCAGTCCTGCAAGGCTTTAAATGTTCTCGAAATTACAGCGAGTTTCAAAAAGCGCCACATTAATTACTTTTGTGACTCCAGGTTTTTTAAACAACTGATTGAAAGTGCTTACAGATCTTGTGGATTAAATAATTCAGAACATTTGCACTGCATCATATGTTTGAAGGGAAAGGGAAGCTACACTAAATGCTCTGAATTCACAAGCAAATCACTCATTAACATGCCACCCTATTAAACATTTATTGCCTTCCTTGCCACCATCAGGGCCAAACGCAAATGTTACACAGGAGACAGAAGAGCAGTTTCCCAATGGGGTTTGATTTTAATGAAGAAACAGAAATATGCCAGCTGGAGCAGAAGGATAGCAGGGAACGGTCCAAAAAGCAGGGGTGACTAGTTTGGGGGAGCAAAAGGCTGGCAAAGAACATTGTTAGAGGAGTGAAGATTTTACTAAGCATTAACGGCTTTAGAGGTACAGTGACTAATGTTGTTAGTTTACTTACTTTACCAATGAAGCTTGCTTGACTTTTTCAAACCTTCAGAAAATGGGCCAGATTCCTCTTAGAAAATGCTTTCAGGTTAGTATTATTTTCCTGTCCAACACCATATTGTATTGTATTGTATTGTATTGTATTGTATTGTATTGTATTGTATTTCATGATAATTTATTTAATTTATATACCACCTGACTCCAAAGGCTCTAGGCAGTTCACAAAGATGAATACAATAAAACCAAAATAAAACAAATTGTTAAAACAACAATTTAAAGCCATTTAAAACATTCAAAGATTACTAAAGCCAGGCTAAAAACATGCATCTTAAGGGCTCTTTTAAAGGCTGATAAAAGTGTTAAGCCATACATGTCTATAGGGAGCACATTACATAGCCCAGGAGTGACTACAGAGAAGGCCTGCTCCCAAGTCGCTGCTAGATGAGCTGGCGAGGTCTGGAGATGGAGATGGACGTCTCTCGATGACCTTAATGTGCAGGGGAGATCATGCAGAGAAAGGCGCTCTTCCAGGTAACTCGGCCTTAAGCCATTTAGGGCTTTAAAGGTAATTACCAGCATTTTGTATTTTGCCCAGAAATCTATTGGCAGCCAATGCAGTTATTTTAAAACAGGCATGATATGGTCTCTCCGAGAAACCCTGGAGACCAATTTAGATGCTACAGGAACAGCTGCTACAGGGGTGCAGGAACTATTCTGACGATCTGCCCAAGAAGGCTATAAGATTCTGAGAGGCCTTGGAGGGTTTTAGAGTTGGTTCTGTCAGTGATTCTGTTGATGCCCTGGTGAACTGAAAAAAAGCACACTAGCACCAATCATGTGAACAAAGGAAGCTGCCTCATACCGAGTCCATCTAGCTCAATATTGTCCACACTGACTGGCAGCAACTCTCCAAGATTTCAAGCAGGAACCTGAAACCATTGCCACTGAGCTTCGGCCCCATTGCCTTAAAAGTAATATCTCTTTAAAAACACCTTAAAGGCCTCTTCTTTTTGCTTTACATCTCATCTTTTCAGTGGAGTTGGCTCAAGCACTCAGTTGCCAGTGATCTGAGGGCAGGAAGCTGGCATCTGGGTGCCCCCTCACCGATCATGCCACACAAGCTCCTACTTTTGAGCTGGAAGTCCTTGACCAGGTTCCTGGGTTAGGCAGACAGCCCACGATTGACTCAACACAAGAGCCCCAGGGAACAAAGACAACAGATTAGAGTTCCACACACAAGGAAGATCAAACATGATGCGAGATCGACAATAGGAATATGCTCAGACAGCCAGCACAATAACGAAACGGTTCTGGACAACTACAAATATAAAATATTTAGAACCTAATATTGTTCTGCGGAAGCTGGTTTTTGAAAGAGTGAGTCAAAACCTGGATTTGTGCCAGCCTTGGCTGTGATATTCTAAGGGCTCTCTGAACACAAAAGAAACCTTGCAGAGCACTCTGCCCCCATGCTGTCTCCATCTCTTACCAATCTTTACTCTATTTTACGGCTTCATTTTTTGCACCACAGCTCCAGAGAGTACTTGGTGCAAAGAAGTTTCTAGCTTTTGAAAGTCTTTTTAAAATCCTTGTCAAAAGTAATATATTTTTTCTTCCCCCCACATTCACCCTTCACTGATTCTCACTTTCAGTAGTGCCCTCATATCTTTCTTGCCAAATATTACACATGGGTATGTGTTTGGAAAATCCTCTCCCTACCTCCCTGCCTTGGGTTCTGTTCATGTTGTTATTGATGCTTTAATTTCTACAGTGTAGGCTGAACAGTATTAATTAGGCAATTGAATTGAGCTTATTTATTGGTTTCTTTGAATTTGTCTTGATGCTACTCAGATGGATTTCAAAGTCCAGTCATCATTACTCGACACAATTTGGTTTGGTGTTCAAAAGAAGGAGGACTTGAGGAGAAAGTAAATGAAAATCAGTTTTTGGAGGCTCCTGATTACTGAACCAGACAATCCTAAGGGTCAGTTTTGACACAAAGCTTTCTGACCAAATGATCAGGCAAAGCTGCATTATACTGAGGCATTACTGTAACACCACTAAAAGGGAATTTGTGATACTTGGATTCAAAAAGAATCCAAAAAGAATCTCTCTCTCTCTCTCTCTCTCTCTCTCTCCACACAACTAATTCAGCCACCTAATGGCGCAGTGGGGAAATGCTTGACTAACAAGCAGAAGGTTGCTGGTTCAAATCCCCACTGGTGTGTTTCCCTATATTGGGCAGCAGCAATATAGGAAGATGCTGAAAGGCATCATCTCATTCTGCGCAGGAGATGGCAATGGTAAACCCCTCCTGTATTCTGCCAAGAAAACAACAAGGCTCTGTAGTTGCCAGGAGTTGAAATCAACTTGATGGCACGCTTTACCTTACCTTAATTCATAAATGTTTTACTACTGTCACAACAGACACGGATATATAAAAAGCTATATTGTGAGATATGATAGTATTGCAACTTTTATGGATTACAGATGTCCCTCGTTATCCATGGTCCTCCACAGTTTTGTGTATCCGTGGTTGGACAAAATAGACTCGATCTCATTATACATAGTGGGGGAAATTAGTACGAATTTGCCTCTCTGCAGTTCCTGGGTGGCTGGAAATGAACTCTGGAAATGAACTCTGAGGTCTGTGCTGGTCTGTGATCGTAATGAAGGAATTGATTGATTGAACTCTGAGGTCATTTCCAGCCATCATATTACCAAACAGAGCAACTTTGTGGGCTCTTTCGTTTTTAAAAAAAATTCCTATTATTTTTCAGGGAAAATCAGCAGAATTGGTGCATGGTGGGGGTGGGGGTGGCATTGCTGGACAGCTGGAGACCAGCAGAGCATAGTACAGCACCTTATTTCTATTATTTCTGCCTTTTTAGCCCTTTTTTCACCTCCAGGAACCTAACCCCTCAATTCACATTTCCTCAAGATCTTGTTATCTGTGATTTTGTTATCTGTGGTTATAGGCGAGAGTGGAACCCCCATGAATAACGAGGGCCACCTGTAGTTGTATATACATATTATTTTGGATTCTTGTATCGTATTATACTAAGGCAGACTGGCAGTCCATTGAGGCCAACTGGCAGAAGCTCTCTGAAGACCTCGGCATGAGGTCTTCTCAGCCTTTCTCATTGACAGCCGTTTAGCTAATTATGCTGGGGAGCAAATTTTTAACTCTGAGCTATGGTCTCTACCCAAAAACAATTCCTAATGTACAGATTCTTGCTGCTCCTAAGCATTAGGCGGCAAGTGTCAAAGGATTTGAACTTACAAACTCACCATCAGAAACCTAAGTGCAAGGCCATGGCCCAAACCAAGAGTGTAGCAATGTTGCTGGTGGCCCTGGGACAAGATCCCAAGTCTACCAATGCACTTCATGTCCAGAGCTGGCCATAACCCCTGCCTCAATGTGCTAATGCAGAAGGAAGGGCATGGCTGGTGCAGAGTAATTCATCCATTCTTGGTGGCAGGGGGAAGCATGGCAGAGGGAAGAGGTAATAGCACTGAAGGGATGAGAGGGCACCTTGGTGGCCTGGTGGCCTCCCACTCCTCTATCCCCACGTGCCTGGCCCACACCACTTAGCCATGTGCAGCTTTCGTCTTCCAATCTATTCCCCATTTCTCCCTTCTCAGACTCCCCACTCTGGGCTTCTCCTCTTCCCTTCATTCCTCAGAACAGTTCATCCCCCAAGTACCAGCTCTAATTTTGCAATCCTCCCTACTTTCCTTAACCTGTTGCCTTCCAAAGCACCTGGCTCCTGATTTAGCAAAGGACAGCTCCTTGGCCAAAAGCCTGGATAAAAAGGCTTAAAGTCTTGCTTCTCTTATCTCTTCCTAGTCTTCACCCTTCTGCGGGCTCAGCTTCTCTCTGTCATCTAAGTAGCTCAGCCATAAAGCCTTCTGTCCAGTGCATATCTCTGACATTGTAGCAGTTCCACCAATCCCTGCAAAAGGTTTCACCATCAGCACCATCACAAAATCACTCTCTTTTGTGCACAGAATTGCCGTATTAACTTTTGTTTAAACTACCCTTACACACCCAAAAGGTCACCCAGATGGGACAAATGCAAACCAAAGGATTGTAGAATTGAAGAAGAATGTAGGCTAAAGATGCATGCATGGCTCAGTATATGCAACATTTGCCTTCCTGAAACTTTGAAACATCCAGGGGTACGCCTGTAATTCTTTTCCATTCCACTGTGCACACTAGGAAAGGAGAAGATGGGAGAAAAGAAGTTTTTTTCTCTATACTTTATAATAAGACAGGGATTGAAACATTCACTGTGTAACAAGTAGAGGTTTCAAGGAGTTGACATTATATAATGAATAATGTATTTCATACCTAGCATTGGGAAATCCTGCGCCTTAGGACCCAAGGGATAAAGTAGCCTAATCCACATCAAGGAAGAACATGGACAAGAAGCTCCTGCTAGAGTAATCACAGGTAGAAAATATTTAAAAATAAGTGATTTGAGAGAGTTGTTTCTTTGAAAAAGCAAGAGGCCCTAAACAAAATGGTATATGGGCTCAGTTTACACAATAAAAATGACAGCTCCATGCAGTCTTCCACAAATCACTCAACATACTAGATGTCACGACACAGTAAGCCGTTTGCCTGTAGCTGCTGTCAGTTCGCACCTTTTCTTTTAAGGGTCAAGCTACATGTGATCTTGTGTTGCTTTTTCTGTCTTAAAAAAAATAGCAGTCAGGTATCTAGATCAGGACTGTAGCATTTCCCCCCATGCTATTTTCTCAACACAGGGGAATTAAAAACTAGGATAGGAGAAACCTAGGAGGAGGAGCTTTCTACCCTAATCCGGATGCTGTGCATGATCCTAATATTTGACCCTCTGTTAGAAAAAAGTAGTTTGCATGGAAAAGGAAATAAGATGGTGCTCTGTCTCAAAAGAGCTCACAGACTAAAAGGAAACATAAGGTAGACACCAGCAACAGACACCGGGAAAAGCAGCTCAACGAATGATAGCCAGAATTCCTTCTGCCTGTCACACCTCTCTGTAACATTTTAGCAATCCAGCCAGTCACTACAAAAGCCTTCTTCAGCAGCTCCACCAACACAAAATTGCTCTCTATGTTGCAATAGAGTTAAATGTTGTTTAAAGTACCCTCACATTTCACAAGGCCCTCCAGATGGGGCAAAATGAAAACAAAATAATTGTAGAATGGAAGAAGAAACATGTTGGCTAAAGATGCATACATGGCTCAGCATATGCAACATTTACTCTGAAAACATCTTGGGCAGGGAAGGAAGGAGGGAGGGAGGGAGGGAGGGAGGGAGAATTTCACATTGCATCTAGCCTGACATGGGAGACCTAGGAACTATAACCCCAGGGATCAGGTGAGTTGCTTCACAGTCCTGCTTCCAAACCTTGTAGTGCATATGTGTAGGATGTTTTGTGCTACACTGGTCTCTCTCCAAGGTGCTTTCCAGATTGCCTGCTCAACAGCGACAAAATGCTTTGGTTCAGGCAAATCACATTTAAAACATAAATAGCAAAGCTACCAGCAGGGGGAGCAGTCTTGCAGAAACTAACAACCGGAAAATACAGCAGCCTTTTCATGCCGGACATACAACGTTATAGCAATAAATCACAGTGATTAAATCCGAAACAAGGAATCCAAAATGCAAACAGCACCCTGCTGACAGCATAGGGACTGCAGTGTCACAACACAGGAAGTGCGGAAGCACACTTTGCAGATATGTTGTGACCCCATTGCAGGATGTAATCTGGAAAGAATTTTGGGTGATATACAAATGTATTTATTAAATAAATAAATAAAAGTGCCCAACACCTACATCTGACAGGCACCAGCAGAGGCTGTGTGGTTACTTTAATTTACTCCGAATTATTTAAAATATCAAAAAACAAAAAGCCCTCCCCTTTCAGTAAAAAATCAGGTGGCTGAAATTGTTGGAGCTAGGACCTGGCTGCATCAACTCTCAGCTGCAATGTCTCATAGTGACCACGGGGGGTGGGTTACGGTCATGGATAAAAGTGCCGGACTCCTCCCACTTTGTTCTTCTAGTGTTAGTCTCCATTTTGTCTCTCCAGAGATGGCTGTTTGTTTTGATCTCTCTCCTCAGCCATGAGCTACAGCTGAAATTAAGTTGCAGGCTTTTTCACATTTGTTTGTAAACTTTTCTTTAAATAAATCCTTGTCATTCTTCAGTATTAAAGAACTGCCTCCAGACCTCTTGCTTTGCTGCTTTTCCACCAAACTGGTAGGGATGTGCACGAACTGGTTCAGAGGCCATGTTAGAGGCCTCCGAACTGGTCCAGAACCGGACCGGTCCGGCAGTCCGGCACTGAGGGGGGGGTCTACCTTTAAGGGCAGGGGGTAGTACTTACCCCTCCCACTGCTCTTCCCCCTCCGGCGCTGCATTTAAGAATGAAGTTTCAGTGGCGGCAGTGTTCCTCCCTGCCGCCCCTGCCCCCGTCGTTACCCGGAAGTCTTGGAAATATGAGTATGCATGCGCGCGGCATGGCCCGCACACGCCTGTTGCCGCTGTGCGCGCGCTTGCGCCACATACATCACACGCACGCTGGTGGCGCGTGCCTATAGATACTGCACTGTATGGGGTGGGCAGTCAATCCCTGTTATTTAAAGTTGTTGAAAAGTTAAAATAAATTGTGGCCCTAATTTACAGCAACACTCGTGTCTTGTGTCTTCTTGGGTGCGGGGCAATAGATCTTATGACCCATGAAGTCCACCACCTTTGACATAAAAGACCCATAGGATGCCACCTAGTGCTATAAAAGTTCTGACAGTGCATTCTGAGCCCCTCTCAGACTCTCCCTCTCTGTTGCTCAGCTTGGAGATAACAATGGCCCATCTGCTTTCCCACTTAACTACCTGCCTACTTTCCCCCAGAGTGCAGCCCTGACACCTCGGGAACTGTGGCGTCACAGCATCATCCATTCCCAGGGGATCCATTTATTCACTGCTAAACTTCATTGCCGGTCACTGCTGACTTTGTAGAGCATCTTCTAAACACGTAGTGATGTTTCTCCAATAGGACAATCCTGTACTCTAATCCAATCAGGTTGTAGCATTGCTGTATCACACGGCAAACAGCTTGGTCAACACATTAACATCCACTGGGGAAAAAGGCTTTCCAAATCTAGGTCATTAATCATTTGGTTTTTTTGGAATGAGCTTGGGGAATAAAAGAAATAGACAGCTTGACAGAATAAAAGCCTCCTGCTTTGGAATTAAGTGTGCCGGCTTTACCTCAATACTTATTTCTGATGAATGCTCTTGCTTTGCTCTGGAGTATATCTGGCTGCAGGGCCATTTTCCAGTGACAACATTCTTTTCTGAGGACATTATCTTAACAGGGACAATGTGATCAATTGGAATGAGCTGAGGTACACTCTCAGCTTTGGAAAAAAATGCCAAGGAAAATTTCAGCGAGACAAGAATCAATTAGCCAATTTAGCAGCTGCTAGTTTATTCAGTTTTTCCTTGACACAGGAAATTTCTTAGACTCCTCCAAGAAAATGATTTCCACATGCAGGCCAATTAATATAAGTGTTTGTCACTCCTGGGCTTGCCTTATTAAAAGGGGAGGGATGAGAACATAGCAAGGAGAATGCGTCATTGATGGAAATATTATAAGAATAAGGACGTCCTTATCCAGACATCCAAAATCTGGAATGCTCCAAAATCCAGACACCACGTCATAACAAAAATAAAAAACAAAACGCCTCAGCTCACTCGCTCGCAGATTCCCAGTGTTGCTGCTTTTAAGCATGCAGTCAAAACTTACTTGTTTCAGAAGGCTGTTAGTGACAGGCGTTTTGTCTGTAATTCTCTCTAGTTGCAGCTCTGTTTTTAGTGTGAAGCTTTTTATGTTCTCGCTTTGGTGCTGGAAGGAAAGGGGAAAGCCCCCCCTCCTCCACTCCCTGCTCAGTTTGGCGCCTGATCTGTTTGTGTCTGTTTGGGCACTCTGGATCCTATGCCCAATATATCTCATTATGTGAATATTCCAAAATCCAGAAAAATCTGAAATCCGGAACACTTCTGGTCCCAAGCAGTCCAGATAAGGGATACTCAACCTGTATGAGGTGGTGCATCTATCAGAAAATACCCAAAGCAATGAAGTTAATGAGTTGGATCCTGGCTAGCATTTGCACAGGTGGAAGAACTTCCACTCACATAGAGAGGTGGGATTTCCACTGCCAGCCCACCAACCCACCTTGCCATTCCCCACACTATTCCAGGGTAGGGGGGAGGCACTAGGGGCTGCAGCACAGAGGGGGTGGAAAAGTCACATTCCATGAATGGTGTGTCACTCATTGTTTTCCGGATATTCTCTGTTTATTCATATAAACAATCAAATCAATACAATTAGCCATAGCAAAAGATGCCAAAAATATAGCCACAGATTACGCCCCCCACAAAAGGGGGCATACATCCCTCACAGCAGCGGAAAGCAGCAGCAAAAAAAAACCACACACAAAATTAACCCACTCCTCAATCGTTACCCATCATTAAGTGAGCATAACATTAACATCAAACATGTAACTGTCAGGGGGCATAGCTTGTGGGTGCATTAAGCATGGGCCCCACCTCCCTACACACATTCATAGACAGTGTGGAGTTAACATATGGTTCTTTAGATCTGCTTGGGGTTTTAGATTGGGATTACCTGCATCTGCCACACACACACACACACACACACACACACACACAAGTTACCCACTGATTTCTGCAGATTTTGAACCAGAGTGACCAAACAAAAAGGTATAAAATTAATTTCATCAGTCTTTGGGGTGATGTAAATGAGTCTACTTTCAAATAAATACAATCATTTATTTATTTTATGATTTAGCAAATAAATTGTATAATTATTTATTTTATCTTATGAACAAATGAGAGGGGGGAGAAAGAGAGCGAGAGAGAGAGAGAGAGAGAGAGAGAGAGAGAGAGAGAGAGAGAGAGAGAGAGAGACTGTTAGAAGTTCAGTAGATGTACAACACTTTTTCCGGTTCCCTTTATTTGGTGGTTTCATGTCCATGAAGTGTGTGTGTGTGTGTGTGTGTGTGTGTGTGTGTGTGTGTGTGTGTGTGAAGTAATCTTAAAGATGCTTCTGAGCTAAGATAATGAATCTTTGGGCTCCACATGGCATCATCACTTATCTGGGGTAGGACACCAGCTGCTTGAGTGAGCTGGATTATTTAACTGTTGGAAGCTTTGAACTCTATATTTCCCCACTACTACTGTGTACATACACCTCATTCTATCTGGGTGTGCCCCACCCCTAAGTTTGTGCTGGAGCTTATCCTTGCAGAACAGACTGGAAATGGGACATTCGATCAGTGGCAGAGTATCTGCTTTCCATCAACAAGGTCCCAGATTCCCAGGAGCACCTCAGCTGCAAATGACTCTTGTCTGAAACCCTGAAAAGAGCTGCTGCCAGTCAGTGTAGATAATACCGAGCTAGAGGGACCAATGATCTGACTCAGTATACAGTAGCTTCTTATGTTCATATGTAACTGACGTGGCCCAACGTGGAGCAGAGCTATAGCACTGGGGACAGGGGTGTATCTAGGGTAGGGCAGGCAGGGCACATGCCCTGGGCACCACTTGAAGGGGGGGCGCAAATTCTTAAAATTACATTTTTTTAAAAAATGGCCACCAAAAATAAAATGGCCACTGCACATGCTCAAATGGCCTCTGTGAGGCCCTAGAGGCCAGCGGTGGGATGAGTAACCTTTGCAGATGCCCCCCTCCCACGGCCTATAGGAAGCCCCCCGAAGGGGCTACAGGTTAAAAAATAATAATATAATAGAAGTCACTGTACACATATTCAGTTTGGCACGATGTACAGGATCAGGGCTTGTGAATACAGAGCTGAAGCTTATGAGCTAGGATTGTATTCATTTGCTCTTACTTTGCTTCTTATGATAAGTGAGTTAAATGTGGTGTCTTAACAATATGGCTATTAATGGTGAGTTTGTCTTTGAATCAGTGTGAAATCCTTAGTATTAAGGCCACTGGGAGTTTCTTGCTCTCTTTCTCTCATTTTAACTGTCTTTCTGAAATACTAGAATATATTCCAAGCATGACACAGTTTACTCTGCATATCCTTTAATTATTTTCAGAGTATCTGGGGAAAGCCAAATACTCCATTTATTTTTAAAACTGATGTAATAGTGATGCTACAATGCTTAGTAGAGAATTAGACAGGCACTTCTGTTTAGTTTTCCAAGTACACCTCCAAATAGTATTTGGATATTTCATGAGCCCCAGCATACTGAAATTTGTAGTTTTCCAGCATTTTTTGGTCTGGCTACGTCCACTGCTAAATAGTTTTTGAAATATTAAAAGATTAACGAGCTTGACATATTTTTCCGCTGATATTATAGTAAAGTTATCTGAAAGATGGCTGTCAGATGTTTGGACAGGGGGCGCAATTTCAGTGCTTGCCCTAGGCGCTATTTTCCCTAGATACGCCTCTGACTGGGGAAGGAAACACTTTCCTCAGTACCATTTCCCCAGTTTAAATCCCTCCCCCAAGTCTCCAGCTGCTACCAGGTCTCCTGAAAGCTTTTCATATGGGGCTTTCGAAGCCCTTTAACTCGCATCTCCTCTGGAATGGAGGCGGTGCATTCACATATCGGCTAGATTTAGCCCGAAGTTCCTGCAAGTTGTTGGGGAGCAGTTCGCACACAATTTGGGTTTTTCACTATGCATTAGAGTGTAACCCAATTTATATCTGGGCGGAAAAAAAAAAACAACCCCATGATTTGTGTCAGTTTTGAGAGACAACTTTGAGTTTGCTGTAGTCTCCCCGTAAACTCCCAGTAAAAGCTGCTGTGTGCAAAAGCCCCTGGTGATTCTCACAAACCTTTCAGTCTACATCTTAAGAACTTCCTCCTGCCTTGGGAGATTTTACCACTTTCAAATGGAGAGCAGGGGTGGGAGGGGAGACCATTGGCAATGGCCATCGCATGAACCTTTATTTAAATTTATGCTTGCTTCAAATTGAGCACAGTCTAGACCTGAGACAGCTTTTAAAATAAAACAGCTCGGAGCAAAAAAAAATAAAAATCAATTTCAGCACTCCAAACTTGTTAAATATGGAATGGTGTGTACAGTTGAAATCCATTCAGATTAAAACAAAAGGGACCTCATTATCTTTGACTTCATTTGAGTTCCTTTTAATACCAGCATTAGTGAGACAAAGCAGGAAATGTCCCCAGTGTTTGTGGTAATGGCATTTTATTCCTGCCAGGATTGGTATTATAACTATGTGGGAGAGACCTGAATTATCCATCTAGTTGTACTCGGCAGTTTCATGCTGAAAGTTTTCCCCTACTTCCTTGCACAGCATTCCCCTGCGGCTAGATATAGCCAATTTGGTACCTGCTTAAGCTGGACATATTCATAGTCTGCAGGGAAAACTTACAACTGCTCAACCTCGTTCCCCAGCCTTCTCCAGCTCTGTTTGCTGCAGGCAATAGTGAAGGGGTGACTTCTTTGGAGATTTAGCAGATGCAGGGAAGCAGCCGAACATAAAATTGTGACAAAAGAATAAAGAATCAAGGAGACAATAAAAGACTGTTTTTGTCTTTTTTAAAAAAGGTCACCATGAAAGCCATATGAAAATGCACAGTGCTTGCACAAATCCACCCTAAGATACCTCCTGAAAAGACAGCTCTTAAGTAGTGCCGAACTGCACGTGCCTTTAATGGGCTAGATGGGTTAAGGGTCCAAATCCAGTGGGTTTTCCATAGAAAAGCAAATTTTTGCTTTTATGGAAATGCTGGGATTATAGAGGAGTTCTGGTAAATTAGTACATGCACACCACACACAATCACACAGCCAGCATTAGCACATGGCACGCCTGGGCAGCTACCGAGGCCTAGGTGCCACCAGCAACTGGAGGTCACCCACTCGGTCCCCCCACTGACCTTGGTGGGTGATGAGGGACAGCCATGGAAACGAAATCGCAGTCCACATCCATTGCCACACCAAGATTACAGGAGGGAGACCCCCAAAGTAGAAGGGTGGTCACTGAGGGCATCTTGCCCAAGGCCTCCTCAAAGGCCTTGGCCTTGGCCTCAGTACCAGGGAAGTCACAGCAAACCACATTCCGGACAGATTGGTTTCCCTAAGAAGGATGAATAAACTCACCTGTGTGGATGTGGCAAAGAGGAGAACTGGTCTTGTGGTAGCAAGCATGACTTGTCCCATTAGCTAAGCAGGGTCTGCCCTGGTTGCATCTGAATGGGAAACTAGAAGTGTGAGCACTGTAAGATATTCCCCTCAGGGGATGGAGCCACTCTGGGAAGAGCAGAAGGTTTCAGGTTCCCTGGCTTCTCCAAGTCAAGGCTGAGAGAGATTCCTGCCTCTAACCTTGGAGAAGTCGCTGCCAGTCTGTGAAGACAATCCTGAGCTAGGTAGATCAATGGTCTGACTCAGTATATGGCAGCTTCCTATGTTCTGGTCCTATGAGCTGAATAAAGTCATCCACACAAGTTTATTCAACCTTCTCTTAACTATTATTTCCTACCTCTCATTATCATGTGTTGGTCCT
The DNA here is from genome assembly GCF_027244095.1 of Hemicordylus capensis. Classification (NCBI taxonomy): domain Eukaryota; kingdom Metazoa; phylum Chordata; class Lepidosauria; order Squamata; family Cordylidae; genus Hemicordylus; species Hemicordylus capensis. Next base: position 329,812,413 of record NC_069659.1, on the reverse strand, counting down.
GCACACACACACGCATACAGAAGTCCTATTCAGACATTACATTATACGGTACCTGTGTTCAGATGTATATGCAGTCTGTATAAGCATATATGTTTTGGGGTGAATGACTGTACCTGTGTTCATTTTAAACGTGAACCTGGGTACCGCCCCCTTCAAGTGCAGGATACAGATAGAAAGTATACTGCTGTAGCTATGTTCAACATAACTTATGAATAATTGTACCTTCATACAGATCTGCATATGCATACACAGATTGTATGTGCTTGCAACATAATGGGCCCATTCACACAACCATTTGGGAGGGTGGGAGGGCAAGCAGGGAGGAAGGCTGAATAAGCTCACCTTTCCTGCAGACAATTACCAAGACGTTGCTGGGCACACAGATCGTGTGCCCAGAGGGTCCACTGCTGCCCAGGCAGCGCAGATGTGCGGGGGTCAGGAGGCGTCATCCCGGCTCCTGGAAATCCCACAATGCACTGCACGAGTGCACAGTGCATTGTGGGCCAGGAGCCCGCTTCTGTGCCTCACGCATGAGCAGTTAGCCCAAGTTAAGGGCCCATTCATGCCCTTAACCTCTGGTAACCTCTGCTAACAAGGCGACTGGAACACAAGTGGAACAGAACGTGGTTCAAATTTGACAGGATACAGCATAGGACCCATTTGAAGGTTTATGCGGCAGTGGTTCATGCGGCAAAAAAACAATTTTGGTCTGCACACATTGTTTCTGCAGGTTTGAGTTCAGCATAGCTATTCCGGGTTGTAAGGAGTTTAATTTCTGTTACTTAAGTTTCTGTTTTACTGCTCCTTCTGTTTTGAATCAGTCCCCAGAGACTTTGTTCTGCTGTAGCGCTTTTAATGGGTTCTTTGAGGATAAAATCTCCTGTATCTGGGCCGACGTGGACTCCACTATTTCTGCAAGGTCAACGAAGGGCGTGTCCAGCAATCCCTCTTGCAGTATTAGATTGCAGTATTAGAATCACAGTTTCAATCTGTGATTCCTGAGAATGTGGACAAGCTGCTTGGAGCAGTGCAGCCTACCACTTGTTCTTTGGATCCATACCCAACTTGGCTGCTTCTATCTAACAAGGAGATTGTTAGAGGTGGCCTAGTTAATACCATTAATGCATTACTAGAGTTGGGACATGTCATCTTAGCCCCTGGAAATCCCACAATGCCCTATTGTTTGACGGAGACAATTGTTCGACCACTTCTTAAGAAGCCTTCCCTGGATCCCTTAGCAATGGATAGTTACAGGCCATTCTCCAATCTCCAATGGCTGGGCAAGGTGATTGAGAGAGTGATGGCCAACCAGCTCCAGGCGGTTTTGGAGTAAACATTATCTTGACCCATTTCAAACTGGCTTTAGAGCTGGCTATGGGGTTGAGACAGCCTTCGTCCTTTACCAAGGAATCAACAGAGGGGGTGTGACTCTGCTGGTTCTTTTGGATTTCCCGGTGATGTTCAATACCATTGACCATGGTATCTTTCTGGATCACCTGGGGGAGCTGGGGATAGGAGGCACTGCTTTGCAGTGGTTCTGCTCCTATCTCTCAAGTAGATTACAGATGGTGGAGCTTGGTGACAGTTGCTGCTCAAAATAGGAGATGCTATATGGCATCCCTCAGGGCTCCATTCAGCAACCAATGCTTTTTAATATCTACATGAAACCTCTGGGTGAGGTGATCAGGAGATTTGGTGCTGGGTGTTATCAGTATGCTGATGACACCAAATCGACTTATTGTCATCGTCATCGTCATCATCATCATCATCGTCATCATCATGATGAAATGGCATGCTTTCCCTAAATGCCTGCCTACAGGCAGTAATGGGCTTGGTGAGGGATAACAACTTGAAACTGAATCCAAGCAAGGTGGAGGTGCTCATTGTAGGAGTTTAGAATTTGAGGGATGAATTAGATCTTCCTGTGCTAGACAGAGTTACACTCCCTTAGAAGGAACAGGTACGCTGCTGATATCAGATAGGCCCTGATATCTCAGATGGAGGCTATGGCCAGGAGCTCCATCCATTAGCTTCAACTGATTCAATATCAGCTTGACTATTGCAATGTGCTCTACGTGGGGGTGCCTTTGTACATAGTTTGGAAACTTCAATTAGTTCAAATTGCCGCAGCCAGATTGGTCTCTGGGGTATCCTGGAGAGAATATATTATGCCTGTACTTAAACAGCTGAACTGGCTGCTGATATGTTTCCGGGTTATTACCTTTAAAGCCCAAATAGCTTATGCCCTGGTTACCTTATCAAGCACCTTCTTCTGCATGATCCCCACTGCACGTTATGGTCATCTGAGGAGGTCTTTCTCCAGTTATCACCAGTACATCTGGTGGCGACTCAGAAATGGGCCTTCTCTGTAGCTGTCCCTGGGCTGTGGAATGCACTTCTGGCAGAAATCCGTAGTTTGGGTTCATTGTTGGCCTTCAAGAGAACCCTTAAAACCTATTTGTTAGGTCTGGCTTTCTAGGGTTTTTTAATTGTTTTTAAATGTTTTTAATTGTTTAATGGTTTTAAACTATTTTAAAATTGGTTTTATATTGATTGTTTTTAAATGACCAATTCACGGGGTTTGTTTTATTGCTGTGCACTGCTCAGAGCCTTTTGGATAGGGCGGTATAAAAATGTAACAAACAAACAAGTGGACTCCATTCCCACTGCCTTAGTTCAGTCCTGGCCGCTTGTGAGAACAGTCTGAATGTGTGAATACAGCTGCAGAGTCCCTGTTCACACATGATATCTGCAGGGCACTAATCTAATCTGCAGGGCACTAATATCTGCATTCATAGCAATAGCAATAGCAATAGCAATAGCACTTACATTTATATACCGCTCTATAGCCGAAGCTCTCTAAGCGGTTTACAATGATTTAGCATATTGCCCCCAACATTCTGGGTGCTCATTTTACCGACCTCGGAAGGATGGAAGGCTGAGTCAACCTTGAGCCCCTGGTCAGGATCGAACTTGTAACCTTCTAGTTACAGGGCGGCAGTTTTACCACTGCCACCAGGGGCTCTTCATCACTAGTGATGGATTCATCACTATCTGAAACCCAGTACTGGCCCACCTATGAATGCCCTAGCCCAGTGGTACACAACATTTGCTCTCCAGCTATTCTTGAACTACAACTTCCATCATCTCCAGCCACAATAAATTATGGTTGACTATGATGGGAAATGTAGTTCAGCAACAGTTGGCAAGCAAGATACACCTGTCCTAGCCTATTGATATCTGCCTTGTGGATCTTAATACGCATGTGGACTCAGAAAAGTACCTAATGTTGCTAAATTGCCCCAGGCCTTGTGAGAGTTCTGGAAATTGTCATGAAGTGATTGAACTGCAGCAGCATCAAGTCAGCATTATTAAATAAGAGAGAGTGGGGGGAAGAGAGACAGAATTTCTCATACTTATTGTTTTTGTGCATAATCACAGCACAGAAGTTCACAAGTTCAGTTCGTATTGACAAGAGAGTAAATTTCATTTTTATGTATGCAACTACATTATATCAGCTGTGATTTAAGTGCACACACTTGTACAGGGAATTGAGCTGTCTCAGCTTTGGAGAAGCTGATTAATTACACTGTTGCTGATTAATTCCACCGCTGAATTTTTTTGCTTCAGAACTGAGTCCCTTGATGTTGCAGGATTTTTCTCTAGTTCTATAAAGGCTCTCATGTTTCCTTTTGAAATAACAGGCATCATATGGTCTTGACATCCACCCAAAGAAGCTTTTCCTGAACAATATAGGGATAATCAGGGATCATACAGAAGACATCCTCAGAGCCTTGTGGGGATAGACTAATGGTGCATTTAGTCCAGCTTTCTTTCCCCACAGTGGACAACCAGATGTCTCCTGGAAGTTCACAACCAAATCATAAATGGGGATGGGGGCATAGCTCAGTGGTAGAGCATTTGTTTGCAGGCAGACGGCCCCAGGTTTAGTCCCCAACATTTCCATGTAGGGAAGGCAAAGACTCCTGCCTGAAACCTTGGAAAGCAGCAGCCAGTCAGTATAGATAATACTGAGCTAGATGGACCAATGGCCTGACATTATAAGCCAGCTTCCTATGTTCCCGTGAAGGCAATATTCATTCATTCAATCAATCAATCAATCAATCAATCAATTGAATGAATATCCCTCTCCCACTATTACACCCTGGCAACTGGCATTCTCAGTGCCTCTACTGAGCCTGGAAGTAGCATATAATCATCATGTGGAATACAGCTATCTAATAGCATATAACCATTGATAGGCTTATCGTCCATGAATTTGTCAAATTCCCTTTCAAAACCCTCTAAGCTAGTGACAATAATCATCTTTTATACAGTGGATAACATCAAATAATGACGCATTGTGTGAAGATGTGCTTTCATCTGTCATGAATCTATTGTCAATCAATCAAGAATCCAGATTCCCAAGAGTAACCGGCAGTTAAAAAGATTAACATGTGTTAACTGACATGTGGATAGGTAAAGAGGGCAGAGAAAGATCTACCTCCTTAAAAAACCACACTAGCCGCTTTTTTGCAAAAACTAATCCACCCATAGGGTTATTTTGCAAAACTAATCCACCCATAGGGTTAAATAGACTTGTGGAGAATATGCTCCTTTCTCCCAAAACATTCTCCAAATTTTCTCAGAAGAAGAATAAAAGGGGGCAGGATTCTGAGGAATTTCTACTCAACTTTTAAATATTCTCCCAAATTTTCATGAGTGTATCTTTCTTCAACACAGCAGCTGACTTGCCAGAAATGACATTTTTTTCAGGCAGCATACTCCTCATTCAAGAGAACAAAATAAAAAAGAAACAATGGTGGTTAGCCAGCAAAAATTGAGGGGGGACAGAAACAACTGGCAGGAGTTACAGACTTCGTGGATTGGTTTGCCTTTTTTCTGCATTACTAAGCACATAGAATATAGATCAGGAGATCCTGAGTTCTAATCCCAGCTCTCTCTGACAGAAGTGAGATGCGTTACGTCACATGACAGACAGCTGTCACTACACCTTAGCTAAGGCTGAATCTGATGAAATGATGTGGTAAGGTGCAAGCTGAAAGGTCTCATTGGTGAACCAGTCCCCCAACCTTCAACAATTTCTCCCTGAAATTATATCACTGCAATGCCGCCGCCACCACCATCACCCCCAGTTTTGCAAACCCATTCAAAGGTAGCAAAATTGGAGAGCCTTTTCAGCTTGGCTTTGTAAAAGAAGCACCAAATGTAACTCCTGCCCTCATTCTGTGGCAAATAGTTTCAAGATGCTATTTAATGGCAGGGGACAACATCTGAATGTTCTTACTAGAATCAAGGGCAGAGCTTTAATAGGGAAGGCAGGTTCAAAGAACCCAGGCCACCACGCTCCTGGGAGACACCTCTGGGAGACACCCAGAGGCCAGAGTCCTGGAAGAGCTACATGACTTCAGCCATTCCCAGCTGGCATTTCCTGGCTGGGTATATTTGTTTGTTTATTATTTGTACACCACTCCAAACTTCCATCTCTAGGTGGTTTACAGCAAAATAAAACAAATTAAAACAGAAATTTAAACCTTAAAACAATTTAAAGCAACACATCTAGTTAAAAAGCTTGGGTGAATAAATGTGTCTTTAAAGATTGTTTAAAAGTTGCCAGAGATGGAGAGGCTCTTATTTCAGCAGGAAGGGCATTTCAGAGTTTTGAGGTGGCAACAGAGAAGGCCCGTCCCTGTGTAGCCACCAGACCAGCTGGTGGCAACTGCAGATGAACATCTCCAGATCATCGCAATGGGCAATGGGGCTCATAGTGAAGAAGATGTTCTCTTAAATACCCAGGGCCTAAGCCATTTAGGGCTTTGTAGGTTATAACCAGCATCTTGTATTTTGCCCGGAAACTTAATGGTAGCCAGTGTAGTTTTTTTCATATAGGAATAATATGGTCTCTTCCGGATGACCCAGAGACTAACCTGCATTCTTTTCCAACTGAAGTTTCCAAACTATGTACAAAGGCAGCCCCACATAGGGCATATTGCATGAGTCAAGTCTGGAGGTTACCAGCATCTGTTCTGAGGTGATTTATCTCAGGGATACACCTTATCAGCTGAAGCTGATAGAAAGCACTTCTGGTTACTTCCCCAACCTGAGACACCAGGAAGAGGTTTGAGACCAAAAGCACTCCCAGACTTCGAACCTGTTTCTTCTGGGGAAGTGTGACCTCATCCAGAACCAGCAGTTCAAAACTGTCTCCCGAGTTCCAACCCCACACAATAAGTATCTCTGTCTTATTTGGATTAAGTCTCAGTTTGTTATCCCTCATCCAGACCATAAAAGCCTCCAGGCAGACATTTAGGGAGGTTATGCTTTCTCTTGATGATGTTGACATGGAGAAATAGATTTCTCCATCAGCATACCATCAGAATATTTATATCACCCTGCACCAAATCTCCTGATGACATATCCCAGCAGTTTCATGTAGATATTCAAAAGCATTGGAGACAGTATGGAGCCCTGGGAGATACCATATACAAGTTCACATTTTGAAGAACAGTCTCAAATCAACACCATCTGGAATCTGCCCAAGAGCTAGGAGTGGAACTACTGCAAAGCAATGCCTCCCATCCCCAACCCTCTCAAACAGTCCAGAACAATACTTTGGTCAATAGTACTGAAAGCCGTTGGGAGATTCAAAAAGACCAACAGATACACTCCCTCTGTCAATTCACCATTGGAGATCATCCATCAGGTCAAGCAAGGCAGTCTTCACCCCATAGCCTGCCCCCAAACCAGTTTGACATGGGTCTAGATAATTAGTTCCCTCCAAGGCTGTCTAGAGATGGGAAGCAATTACCCTCTCAGTTACCTTGCCCAGCCATGGAGGGTAGGAGATAGGCCAATAGTTGCTTAATGCTGAGGGATCTAATGCATGCGTCTTCAGAAAAGGTCTTATAATTGCCTCCTTCAAGACAGGAAGGCATCCTGAACTCCCTTGGAGAAGCATATATAATATCTACCAGGCCTTCTACAACAACCCTCTTACCAGATAGTATAAGCCATGTCAGACAAGGGCCAAGAGAACAGGTGGTAGGCCACGCTGCTCTAAGCACCTTATCTACATCATCAGGAGTCCAGATGATCCAGAATAACCACATAAGAAGAGTTGGTAGACACCTCCACATTAGACCGCAATAATTGTGGAGTCTGAGTCTAAACTGGCCTGAATACGAGAGATTTTACCCACAAAAAACTAATTTAAAATGTCACAACAGGTAATTGATGGTTCCAAATTCTGATTCAAGGGAGGAGGGGCATATACTAGCCCTCTCACAATCCTAAATGACTCTGCTGGATGTGAGCTTGGAGAGTCAATACAGGTAGAAAAGAATCACTTCTTTGGCACATGTATTTCCTGATAATAGGTCTTCAAGTGTGCTCTATGTTGTAATCTGTTGGATTCAGGTTGAGTCTTTCTCCACTTACACTCCATTCATCTACCCTGCTGCTTCAGCTCCCATAATTCTTCCATATAGAAAGGGGCCAGTTTTGAAGTGGGTCAGAGAGGACACTTAGGAGCGACCATGTCTACTGCCCTGGTGAGTATGCTGTTCCAGTTCTCCAATTCCTGTTCCCTCAACAGAATCACTGGCAGAGCCAACACTAATTCTTGCCAAGGCTTCTGGAAATCTTATTGGATCCAATAACCTCCTCAGGTGGACCATCCTAATAGGCCCCTCACCCCTGCGGAGGTGGGGCATAATCATGAGTCCTAACTTAACCAGATGGTGGTCTGTCCATGACAATGGGGAAATCACAGAGTCCCCACCCACAGAACACCACCTTGATCAAAGTAAAAGACCAGATCAACCAGAACATGTGTCAGTTCTGAGACCACTTTGAATAGGCTCATAGTTGTCATGGCTGCTCAAGGAAGAGAAAGGGAAATATGTGAACCCAGTCAGCAAACTTCAGATGGGAATGAAATCTGGAAGGTTCACATGGGCCCTGTGGGGCTCTGGCCATGCCCCTTGTACATCATGTCACATGCAAGGGGTGTCACTGATGTGCACATTGCATGAGCCCTGCCTTCCCCCCACCCCCAGCCCTGGGGAGCGCATGGCTGAGGTCATTTGCACGACAACAGTATCTATGCACCATATCTAAAAATGTGTGTGTCAGGTTTCATTACCTGCATCTTTGGCTTTCAACTCCATGAGCACAACATAAAGAAACGGCAGGACAATTATTTTAAAAAATCTTCCTTAACCGTGCTTCAGAGACAGCAGTAGATACTAATGGCCTTATTTTTTTATGAGAGTCATCTATCTATCTGGTGCTACTGGATGTTTGCAACTGGTGAAATGCAAAGTTGTGGCTGTTTTCTCTTTTATGGAAACGACCAGGATTGTGAGAAATCGGGAGATTAGACAAGACTGAGCAGATATAGAGCCAGGATAAACTATTATGTATTATTATTTATATTTTTATATATTTTTATACCACTCTTCATCTGAAGATCTCGGGGTGGTTATCAACAAGATAAAAACAGTAATCAAAATTCAATTAAAACTACCAACTTCTAAACCCCTCAGCATTCAACAATGGATTATAGGGTAGGGGGGTACTCTTCATGTTTCATGGGGCACAATATCTTGGCACTGCTTTACAACTTCTAGCCAGCAGAACATATCCCTGGGTATATGCAGAGCCTCTAAAGTGCCAGCCTTTAATCCAAAAAGGTAAAATTATCTTTCCTCCCAAATCTGAGTTCACACAATCACAAGGATTTTGGTTTAAAAGTTAATCAGGATTAGTGAGTCCAGCAGAGCTGATTGTATGAATCCAGAATTTCAGGGCAATCGAGGCCAAACCTCTCTGGCATTTAACCAGGATAGATCCTAGGATTGAATCCTGGTTATCTGTCAGAGGCTGGGTTCACACAACCACAAGGACCCTGGTTAAAAGGTTAATGGACTAGTGTTCCTAATTGTAAAAATGCATGATTTCAGGGCAATCCTGGTCAAACTACTCCAGTTAACCAGAATTTAATCAGGTTAGACAATCAGGCCATAGTCATCTATAGCAATACTGAGGTCTGGAAGAATACCTGTCCTTAGTAAGTGTACATATTGGGTGGCTTCAAATGATCGACAGTAAGTCTGTAACTGGGGGGAATATCAGGGTTATAATTAATTATAATTATAATTTTATATTATTTCTAAATAATTAATTAAATAATTAATAATGGTGTTGAAACCCTCCCAGCACTGGTTCCCATGGTCTCCACACAACATTCTCCAAACATTCTCTGCCCAGCTTAAAACGTTATAGAAGTGAGTGAGGGCCAAGAGAACGTCAGGCAGGGAATCTTTGGAACCAGACTTGGACAAATTTGGATATCATGACTGCCAGGATTACGTGCTCTCAGTTCCCAGTATATCCCCAGCTTTTTCCCCACTTACAGACTTGCCGACAGTCATGTGAAGCCACCCATAATACGTGGAACACATGAAAGTCATCCCAAGAAGAATTTCCCTGGAAAAAAACTTCACTTCATGTATCCTGTGTATGCCGCAAATCATAAAAAAGCTGGATTAGTTATAGTTTAAGATGTTTCAATATGATTTTTATAACCTGCCATCCCTGGGGGGGGGGCAGGTTTAAGCCTTCTGCTGGCCATAGGCAGCCAAGGATGTCCCCCCCCCCCCCCGCCGCAGGAGTAGGGTATGGATGGTAGGAAGAAGGAAGTTTCCCCATTTTTCTTCTTAATGCCGCTGCAGAGGTGGGATGGAGAGCAGAGCCAGCGAAGGCTGCACAGCGGCTGCTGCGCGGAGTGGGGGATGAAGAGAAAGTCCCCCCTGCCTTTTTACATTAAAATGCCACGGCCTGTGTGGCAGAATCTGGCAGCAGAAGCTGCAGCAGGTTGTGTTGTGTTGGGGGAGGACGTTCCCCTGTTTACCTTAAAGCAGCATCCGCTGCCTGCCAGGGCATGGAGCAACAGGGAAGGAGAACTCCTTCCAGTTCCCCACCTCCCTCCCAAATGGGTGCACCACCATTTGGGACCTTGGTTGCATTGGGGGAGTGCACTCATTTGGGAGGGAGGAGGGGAACTGGAAGGAGATCTCCCTCGCTGTTTCCCCATGCCCCAGCAGGCAGTGGACGCTGCTTTAAGGTTAATGGGAGAACTTCCTCCCCCAACAAAACCCTCCCCGCTGCAGCCTGATTCTGCTGCACAGGCAGCGGTGTTTTTATGTAATAGGGCAGGGGGGACTTTCCATTTGACCCCCGCTGTCCAGCAGCTACTGTGCGGCCTTCTCTGGCAATGCCCCCCCCATCCCACCACTGGGGCAGCATTTAGAAAGAAAATTATTATTATTATCTTGTTTACACAGTCAGACAGGTGTTATTGACTGGTTTGTTTTATCCAGACATCGAGTCCTTCCCAAGGACCTGGGATGGCTGAATTTTATTGTCAATTGTTATAGATATCGTTGCAGAATACAGGCTGTTCCCAGTAAAGCTGCTTTTTGTAATTGGCTGATGATGATTTCTGTGGCCCCTATGGTGTTGAGGTGCTCTTCAAGGTCTTTTGGAACTGCACCAAGGGCGCCAATTACCACTGGGATTATTTTGGTCTTTTTCTGCCACAGCCTTTCAATTTCCATTTGTAGATCTTTGTATTTGGTGATTTTTTCTATTTCTTTTTCTTCTATTCTGCTATCCCCTGGTATTGCTATGTTGATTATTTTGACTTGTTTTTCTTTCTTCTCGACTACAGTGATATCTGGTGTATTGTGTGGCAAAAGTTTGTCTGTTTGTAGTCGGAAGTCTCATAATATTTTTACATCTTCATTTTCGACCACTTTTTCAATTTTATGGTCCCACCAATTCTTGGCTACAGGTAGCTTGTATTTTTTGCATATGTTCCAGTGTATCATCCCTGCTACTTTGTCATGCCTTTGTAGTCAGTCTGTGCGATCTTTTTACAACAGCTGATTAGGTGGTCCACTGTTTCATCTGCTTCTTTACAAAGGCGGCACTTGCTGTTTGTGGTTGATTTTTTGACTTTGGCTCCTATTGTATTTGTTCTTAGTGCCTGTTCTTGTGCAGCCAGTATTAAACCCTCTGTTTCTTTCTTCAAGTTGCCATTCTTAAGCCATTGCCAGGTCTTGGTGATGTCTGATTTTCCACTTATATTGTGCAAATATTGACCATGCAGTGGCTTATTTTTCCATTTTTCTGCTCGGTTCTTGACTTGTTCTTTCTTGTAGGCCTGCTTTGTTTCATTGGTGTTGAATAGTTTCTCATTATTGACCATTTGAAGTGCATCTTCTTCACTGTCCTTTATATATTCTTCAAGGCCTCTTTTCTCCTCCTCTGCTGAGCCCCTGGTGTCGCAGTGGTAAAACTGCTGCCCTGTAACCAGAAGGTTACAAGTTCGATCCTGACCAGGGGCTCAAGGTTGACTCAGCCTTCCATCCTTCCGAGGTCGGTAAAATGAGTACCCAGAATGTTGGGTGCAATATGCTAAATCATTGTAAACCACTTAGTGAGCTTCGGCTATAAAGCGGTATATAAATGTAAGTGCTATTGCTATTGCTATTGCTATTGCTACTGTTTGATGGACTTGCAGCATTGCTCTTCCACCTGAACTGCGAGGGAGGTATAGCCTATCGACATCACTGCGGTGGTGCAGAGCATGATTGATGGTCATTATTTTCCTGGTCTTACAATCTAGCGTCTCTAGCTCTGCCTGGGTCCAGTCTATTATTTCTGCAGTGTATCTGATAACAGGTATAGCCCAGGTGTTTATGGCTTGTATGGTGTTCCCGCCATTGAGTTTGGACTTGAGGATTTTTCTAACTCTCCTGATGTATTCACTTCCTATTTTTCTTTTAACTTCAGTGTGTGCAATGTTATCAGCCTGGAGAATGCCCAAGTATTTGTAATGTTCTTTCTCTTCCAGGTTCTTGATGTTGCTTCCATTGGGCAGTTCTATTCCTTCTGTTTTTCTTATTTTTCCTCTGTTCATTATTAATGCTGTTTTTTATTATTATTATTATTATTATTATTATTATTATTATTATTATCCATTTTATATCCCGCTCTTCCTCCCAGGAGTCCAGAGTGGTGTACTACATACTTAAGTTTCTCCTCACAACAACCCTGTGAAGTAGGTTAGGCTGAGAGAGAAGTGACTGGCCCAGAGTCACCCAGCAAGTCTCATGGCTGAATGGGGATTTGAACCCGGGTCTCCCCAGTCCTAGTCCAGCACTGTAACCACTACACCATCCTGGCTGTACCCTTCCCTAAGGAGGCGCCGAATCACTTCACGGACATCCCTACTGAAAAATAGCTCAATTGCCCTTGGATGGCTTTTGACTGGAAGCAAACGTTTTGGAAGGCAAGTATGCATCTTCATCCAAATGTATCTTCTGTTCCATGAGCATTCTGCACAATTTGTTGTACAGTAAGGGCCACTGTGAATCACGGTGCATTCATGTTTGTCAGAATCAAGTGGATCTTTGTGCTGGATTGTACCCTCATTGTGCATTAGAACAGAGAAGAAAACAAAGGTTTGGAGCTGGCTTGCAAGAAGCAGACTCAGGGTCTACAGGGTGGAAACTGTTTAAGGACCGGTACCGGCTCCTGTCTGGCTGCCTGCAAGCACAAATTGTACATTTGTAAATAAACAGTTCGTTACAAAAGGTAGCATCAATCCCTGGTATTCTTTCTCACAAGTATCCTGCAATAGGCTTCCTTGAAAATTTCCTCAGAGACAGAGAGAGAACAAAATAGAATTAATTATTCATGTAGATGTCTTTACCCAACGTGCCTTCTATTATGGCATCCTCAAATCATTTGAAGAGTTCCTTCAAATCTTCACCTCCTGAGTTGGCACCAGGCCCAGAGTCAGGGGTCTGCATTTGCAGGCAAGGCCCCGGCAGTCTGGGAGGGCCCTCCGCCAACCCCAGGCCAGCTGTCATTAAGGAGGAAGAATAGCAGAGACCACTACTCCTAACTTGCCTACCCTCTGGCAGCTGGACCTGCTAGGTCCAGTTGCTGCCATGAGCCACAGAGAGAGAATAGTCAGTAGATGTGACTGCTGCTGCTTGCTGCCATTGCCACTTACCTGCTCCAGCAGATGAGAAAGCAAGGAATCTGTGGTGGTTTCAGGGTGCAACAGCCACTGCTACCTGCTCTCTCATTCCAATTGGTTGATTGGAGGAGGAGGAGGAGAAGGAGGAGGAGGAGGTACCACCAAAAGAGAGACACAGTGGAAGGGATTTTGCAGAGAGCTCCTCAAAACCTGTGGCCAGACCTGGATGGTACAGTCCTCTCCTGAGACTGTACCACTTAGGACTTCACAGTTTGAAAGGATATTGATGTCAAAACTACAAAACACATCAAATTTTACCACCTCAGAGAGGACGTCTGCTGCCTAAGCAAGTACACTCTTGAACTGGTCCTTGCTTATGACACAGAACGCCCAGGATGCTCCACTGCATCCCCTCGACTGAGTTAAATGCTCATTTTCTCGATGTCACTTTATAAAATAAAACACCTTAGGATGATGAGTTATGCCTTATGGTTGCTGAAAAGTATCCAAACTATGAGATGTATTTTGGAGGGGTTACTAAGTGGATTAGCACCAGTGATATTTCAGTGCTAAAGGAATTATAACATATCAATGACAAATGTGGCAAAGCCTTCAGAAGTAAAATGGATTCACAGGTCAGCAGAACCGGCTGTAAAGAAGAACTTAGACTGACACAAAGTACAAAATATATTCATATTGGGGGTGCTTCTTCTGTACAAGTTGCTATTTTTTTAAAAAAAATCTACAGCCACTGTTAGACAGGAACAAAAGTTATTACCGCAAATACCATTTCATGCCATGGGGAACAGAAAAGGGACGCTACTTCCACCATGAAAGCAGGTGAACGTTTGAGCTGACATTTGCCAACACTTAGTTCTGGAATCTGTTTACAGTTCCTGAGCTCAATTAGGGGCAATGTGAAATAATAACTAGTGAGGGGCAAACTTCACTCCATTCATAATCTTAAAAACCTCTGTCATTTCATTCTTAGAATTTTTTTCTTAAACGAAAAAGCCCCAAACATTTTAGCCTTTTCCTATAAGGAAGATGCACCAGTCCCTCTGAGCCATTACTTGCACCAGCTTAGTTGAATGAATGGCCTTAACGCAGGGCTGCAGAACTTCAGCTGCCAGCTGTTGCTGAACTACAACTCTTATCACCCCTGACTATTGGCCACTGTTGCTGGGGAGGATGGGAGTTGCAGTTCAACAACAGCTTGAGAGGAAGAGTTCTGCAGCCCTGCCTTAATAGAATTTCAAGCTTGAGTCCTACTGTTTAAACAAGTTAACTGCAGGAGGAGATCCACCTGCCCTCTACCCTGGTCACTGGCAGCAAAAAGCTGGCACACAGACTGATGATGTCATCAACTGGCACTAGACAGTGACATCATTAGTCTGTGCACAGGCTCTTTGACACCGACAGTGATGGTGAGGGAACCTGGTGGTTATAGAGGGAAGCAGGCAGGTGGGTAGAGGGTACACAGGCAGGTGAAGGCTAGCAGCAGTGGAGGCCACCCAAACAATCTAGCCATGGGACACCATTGACATCGCTACATTGGTGGTTAACTATATCAGTGATGAAAAGCAAACTACTCCCACTTAATGGCATTTCAGAACTTGGGCTTTGTTTTGTTTTGTTTTTTAATTGACATGACTGAGCAACATTAGTGCAAACACCCTGAAGGTGTTAAGTAAGACATGAACATTTGTTGAAGGAAACAGATCTTTGACTTCAGTCCACAAATCAAATAAACAAGGTTGCCGTGAAGGTGCTTCAAGATTCCAAGGTCTGTAACCACTTTTGCAAAAATGGAGAGAGAGCTGGTAATAAAACTGCTCTTTCTTGCTGTAAAAACTTCCTGACAAGGCAGCAAAGCCGCCTGCTGGGTTTGAAGCTGTCACAACTTGAGCAAAATAGGGCATTTTCAAGCAAACTAGCATCTGAAGGAAAGAAAAAGATGTGAGGGTTTCTTTTTCTTTCTTTCTTTTTTCTCCTTCCCCTCCCTCAAGTTGAAAATTTGACTTTGAAGGGGTAAAAGCTGCTTTATTTTGAATAATGACTTGATAAAAGCCCATTTCTGTCTAAGTCCCATCACTTTCACAGGCAGCCAGGCTGAGCCACCCAGCATGTCAGTTGCGGAGGCTCTGTAGGCAGAGAACAAAATCTCCTCCACTTCAGAATGATGCTTCTAAGCAGCTAGAGGAGAGTCTGCGGACTCATGCCGTCTGATGCTAAGGGAGCCAAGCCCACGCTCACACCGCATCAGAGGAGGAATCGCAGCAAAGAGCAACCTCTATCATTCCGACTGCTGCATGACCCCTACTTCCCTGAGCTGTGGGAAAGTCCAGGGCAAGACCTACGTGGGCTTATTCCTTCGACTAAGCAGTCGAGATGTATGGCATTTTCGTAACATTACATGTTACTTACGTCTACAAGCCACAGCAGACAGCAGGCACTCCTACAAAGCAGCAGGACCGCTAGTCCACCTCAGATCTCTAGAGAAAGGCCTTGCAGCACCCCCAAGGTGCTTCCACCAAATTAAAGCACTCAGCCCATTCTCATGAGCAAAATCTGGGTAGGAGGAGCATTGAGCCAGGATCCCAGACCTGGGCGTGCTCCTGAGAACTGGCCGTGTGTTGGCAGAAATCAAAGTAGGAGGGATGGGAAAGTGATCCCGTGCTAGCCTCGATCTGGGTAGGATGGCAGTGGCCAGCTGACATCATTTACCCAGCATCGTCTCAAGGATGGAGAAACAGCATGTCCCACACCATCTTACTCAGATCATGGCTAGCACACAATTACCTTTCTGTCTTCCTACCTTGATTTTTGCCATCACACGAATATGAATGCAATGAATAGTTATGCACTGCTTTTCAACACAAGTTCCCAAAGCAGTTTACGTGTGTGTGTGTGTGTGTGTGTGTGTGTGTGTGTGTGTGTGTGTGTAAAAATAAGATGGCTCCCTGTCCCCAAAGGGATAGTTGCTCCCCCCCCCCACTAAATAAAGAGAATCGCCACTTTTTAAAGTACCTCTTTGCTCTGTTAGCAGGGGTTCTCTGTTCTTGGGAGAATGCACGGGTTTGGGATCCTGGCTGGATCCTATCTAGTTTTTGGTTGTGAGAACAGGTGCTCTGTCTCTCACTCTGCCTCTGTTCAAAACTGAAATCACAACCTCCTTCTAACATACACACACACACACTTCCTCCCCATTGCAAGAGATCACTCTCTCTAAAACCCAAGGCCCTCTCTAAAATCCCATTGAGGTCATCTGGAGAGGTCTATCTCCAGTTGCCGCTGGCTCGGCTGGTGGCCACACGGGGACGAGCCTTCTCAGTTGCTGCCCCGAGACTGTGGAATGCGCTCCCTACTTTGATACAATCCTCCCCATCTCTGTCAATTTTTTAAAAGCATTTGAAAACTCACCTCTTCATCCAAGTTTTCTCAACTTTTTAAAAATGTCTAGGTTTTAATCTCTGGTTTATTTTTAAATTGTTAAATTGTTTTAAGTTTTTGTATATGTTTTAAACTTGTTTTATGCTATTGTTAACCACCCAGAGATGAAAGTTTGGGATGGTGTAGAAATTTGATAGATAGATAGATTAGATCAGATAGATAGATAGATAGATAGATAGATAGATAGATAGATAGATAGATAGATAGAACCCAAAAATCATTCCTTTCAAAGCACCCAGAAATCCCCCGGTAATAAGAAACTAAATGACTATTGGCTCCCATGAATAGACCTCCACTGACCATTCTGAGTGATTAAGTGAACAAACAAGCAGCAGCCCTAACATAACCTTTTCTTTCTTGCACCAAATGTCACTTTCAGCACTTCCTAACTTGACAGTTTAAGGCCCAAGCTACAAGTTACTTTCAGTGCTTGGTTGCTGCTGACCAATATCTACCCACATTTAATTAATACAGACACATGGCATGATGTCATTGTGTGTAGTGTTTCCCCACCAACTTCATTAGCTACCACTTTGCTGGGAGACATCGACCAAGAGACATGGGTCAACAGCAGCCAGGTAATGTGCAGTTTGGGCTGTAAGATACATCACCTTAGCTGTCCTTTTAGTTTGGATGCACTCTTTTGAAAGTTGATTAACATCTGAAGAAATAGCCTCTTTCCTAAGACTTCCATACCTATTCATTTGGAAGAAAAATTGGGAGGTGAACCCTTTGGCTTTACTCTAGATGAAGAGGGTTTAAAAAACAACTTTGGGAACTTGGAGTAAACTGGACTTATTTTTCAGTACATGAAAGACTGGTGTGTCTGCCTGGATCTAATAGTGGCATCAGTGTATCTGGTTTAAAGTAAATATCCAGTTCTTAATACAGAAATGTTTATTGAACAAAGAGGCAAGATTGGGTGCTGACATGAGTGAATATTTAGATTTCATGTACAGACTTTCAGGAACCACATTGTGCCTTTCATTAATACCTTTACTAATCATCATGGACTCTTTATGGCTCTTATGGGCCACATTATTTTGTCATGCCAAGCAAAGAGACAGCCCAACTCTTTATAGTTTATTTTATAGTCCGCTGTTTGGTAGTTTAATAATAAATGCTGTATTGATGGCCATAATGTCCCATTACACATTACAGTTTGGGGGTTTTTAACACCATTGTGAAAGATGCCAAAATACATGCCTACCTGTTTTAGGGTATGTGCTAGGAGTGTGTAAATTGATTTGCCCTTAAATCGATTTGGTTCACATTGGGGGTTATTTGCAGATTTGACCCCAGATCAAATCACCCTCAAAATAGAGGGCCCAATTCAGGGTCAAGACAAATCACCCCCGATTCTACCTGATTAGATTTGGTTGATTGACATGACATTTTTAGGTCTGTTTTGCTGGAAAATTGAGTCAATCCAGCTTGCTGCTGGTCGTCCTCTTCTCTTTCCTCAGCATTATGGACTTGTCAAGGAATTATGAAGTCCCCAGTATTATCGACTTCTCAAGGGAGCTGGGTTTTCGCATAATGAAGTCCAAAGTATGATAGTTTGAGCCTGGTCATTGTGCCTTGAGTGAAAATTCTGGATTGAGTTGTTCTATGATCCATTTGTTTGTTTTCCTGGCTGTCCATGGTATCCTCAAAAGCCTTCTCCAGCACCAACATTCTAAAGTGTCAATACTTTTTCTATCCTGCTTCTTCAGAGTCCAGCATTCACATCCATAGAATGTCACAAGAAAAACTATTGTCTGGACTATTCTAATCTTTGTAGGTATAGACACATCCCAGGATCTAAATATCCTTTCCAAGGCCTTCATTGCAATCCTACCAAGTATTAGTCTGCAGCATATTTCTTGACTGCTAGATCCTTTACTGTTGATGGTCGATCCTAAAAGGCAGAAGCTAGCCACCACTTCAGTGTCTTCATTATCAATTCTGAGGCTGGCTGCTGTATCCATTGTCATTAGTTTAGTCTTCTTTATATTTATTTGTAGTCCCATTTTTTCACTGTGCTCCCTGACTTCCATTACTAGAGCTTGCAGATCATCTGCATTCTCAGCTATCAGAGTGGTGTCATCAGTGTAGCGCAGGTTATTGATGTTTCTTCCTCCAACTTTAAAACCACACTCTTCTTCCAATTCAGCTTCTCTCAGTATATGTTCAGTATATAAAATGAATAAATAAGGAGAAAGTATACAGCCTTGTCTTACTCCTTTGCTGATGTGGAACCAGTCTGTTTCACCATGTTCCATCTGGACTGTGGCTTCCTGTCCTGTGTATAGGTTTCTCATGAGAACAATGAGATGTTCTGGGACACCCATTTTCCTAAGAATATTCATGGTTGATACAATTGAAAGCTTTTCTGTAGTCAATAAAGCACATGTTGATTTCTTTCTGGTATTCTTTGGCTTTCTCAATTATCCAGCGTGCATCAGCAATGTCTCTCGATCCTTGGGCTTTTCTGAAACCAGCTTGAACATCCGGCATTTCCCTTTTCACATAGGGCTCTAATCTATGTTGGATGATCCTGAGCATTATTTTGCTAGCATGTGAAATTAAGGATATTGTGCGATAGTTTGCGCAATCTGTAAAGTCTCCATTCTTGGGTATGGGTATGTAGACTGGCCTCTTCCAATCTGTTGGCCACTGTGTCATTCTCCAAATTTGCTGGCATAGTTTGGTTAGAGCCTTGACTGATTCTTCTTCTGTTGCCTGCCATACTTCTGTAGCTAATACATGCTGGATAACTGAGACATAATTGGGACAATTATCTTTTTCCACTTTGGCTTTTCTCCTCTTCTTGGCAATTTCCGCAATCTGTTCTGACATCCATTTTGCTTTCTTCTGTTTCTTGATCTTTGGAACTCTCTTTTCACATTTATCCTTAACTTCTTTGATTTCATTCCATAGTTCCTCCAGTTCCCTATCAATGAGGTTCAGAACTTCAAAGCGGTTCCTGACATTATCCTTGAAGATGGTGGGTGCATTCTCAAAATCATACCGTGGAAGCTGGATGGCTTTGTTTTTCTGCTTTAGCTTGACTTGGAACTTGCACATGAGCAATTCGTTATCTGTTCCACAATTGGCCCCCAGCCATGTCATTATAACTGAGCTCTTCCATCTCCTTGCACCAATAATGTAATCAATTTGATTTCTGTGTATTCCATCTAGTGATGTCCATGTGTATAGGCAGCGCTTTGGTTGTTTTGAAGAATGTGTTAGCAATGAAGAGATCATTGGACTGGCAGAAACTAATAAGTCATTCTCCTGCTTCATTTCTGTTTCCTAGGCCATACAGTCCGACCATGTTTTCCTCCTTACCATTCCCAACTTTGGCATTCCAGTCTCCAACCACCAGCAGCACATCTTGCTTGCTTTGCTTTTTTAAAAAAATGATATTCTGACTGAAAGTGTCCAATTCCAGTCCTTTTTAACTCGCTGATGCCCAAGATGTCAATCTGTAGTTGATTCATTTCATCTTTCACTGTGTCGAGCTCTCCCATATTCATGCTTCTTGTGTTCCATGTTCCCACTGTAATTCTGTCTTTGCAGCTTTGGATTTTCTTTTCCCACATGGCACCATCAGCTGCTAGACATCCAAAAGGTTTTAACCTAACTGCGTCATAAACACCATCGGTACTCTGAGAAATCCTCAACTCTTCCTCAGTAGCACATTGAGTACCATCTGACCTGAGGAGCCCATCATCCAGCACTACATCAACAATCATGTCTATCTTGTCTTCTTGGTAAAATACAAGAGTGGTTTATCACTGCCTTCTTCCACTCAGTATGAATGATGCCTTTGTTATTGTCACTAAAGTGACCGTCCTTCCGATATTGCTGCTGCCCAATTTAGGTGCCTGCTTGCTTTAGCTGGTAAGCTGGCATTACCTTCATGCCTTGGGTGACCCTATTGGGAATATTATACCTCCTGGTGAACTTTCCTCATCCCTCCCAGGAACACACACACCCTGCCACGATAAGGCAGCATAGCAGGACGGTGGGGGGACCTTTCTGCATAAGGCCCCTCAATCAGTCTTCCCTGTAAGGCATGCACACACGCACACAAGTTTGTTTGTTTTGAATGTCCGCTCAGTTAATTTTAGATCCCATTCCAATTGAATCATTAAGGCCCCCATTCTGAATATACATGCACAATGTTTTGATACTACCACCCAGAACAAAAATTATTCCACACACAGATGGAAAAAAATAGAGAGAACACTGCTCTCAATGTAGCTTTAAAAAATTAAACAGATGAAACACATAACTAACTATAAAAATAAATAAAAGCTGCAATCAGTAGCATCAGCTGTATAAAAATGAACACATAGAAAGGTCTAAAAATTAGGTTTCACTTTAAGATGAAGAAAATAAAACTGCCTTCACCTCATATCTAAAAGATTAAGAGAGTGGGCCAGGGGTTCCCAACCTGCGGAACTCCAGATGTTGCTGAACTACAACTCCCATCATCCCCAGCCACAATGATGGGAGTTGTAGTTCAGCAATATCTGGAGGACTACAGGTTGGGAGCCCCTGGTGTAGGCTAATATGTCTGGGGAAGGCATTCCGCAATTGGGGCCATGACTGAGAAGACCCTGTCTCTGGTAGCTAGCTTCCTAATTTCTAAAGCTAGAGGTAGCCAGAGTTGGGCTTCCCATGCCCATCTTAGTAGGAGATAAGATGCTCCTTCAGAAGTCTGAATCTCTGCCATCCCCTGGTCACACATGCAGGACCAGCTCCATGTTTGGAGGAAGCCTCCAGAACCCCTCCAAGCCTGCCCTCAGTAGGCACATGCTACCCCTGCTGCAGTGGCAGGGAGAGGTTATTCCTCCATGACAGTATGATTGTGAGACAGATGGTGGCCATGGCCAGCCATACAAGGGCTGGCTGTGGCTGGCTGCCACATCTAGATGCAGCTGTGTTCTTGCTTTGCCTGCCAACCCAAGGAGAGGTGGGTCTGGGCCCAGGCACCTAACATCACATGACTCTCATCTCACCTCCTTCCTGTCCTCTGCTCTTGCTCTTTCACTCTTTCCTCCTGAAAACTGAGTGGCTGAGGAAGAGAGGCTGGAAGTGTGGCAGCACAGTAACTTCCCCACCTTCTCTCTTTTTTTTTTTTTTAGATGAGAGAAAGAAGGAGGGGAGGAGAAGAAGAAGCAGAAGCAGAGAGGTGTAGCTACAATTGAACAAGGGAGACAAGAGTCCCTGAACCCCTCTGGGAGGGAGACCCACTGACTGGGTGACAGCGTGCTCTTCCTTGCACAGCTCTGAAGAAGAAGATCATTTTTTGTCCCAGAACCTACTCCAATGTTGTTACACTCCTGGTTGTTACACTCCTGGTGTGATATTGATGCAATAGGGAAGACAGCTGGTCTTGTGGTAGCAAGCAGGAAGTGCCCCCTCTGCTAAGCAGGATCCCCCTAGTTTGCATTTATTCATTCATTCATTCATTCATTCGAACCTCTCCCAATAAGCTCAGTGGGAGCCACAGTTGGGTTCATGGCGAAGAAGACATTCTCTTATTTGAATGAGAGATTACATGTGTGAGCACTGTAAGATATTCTCCTTAGGGGATGAGGCCACTCCGGGGAGAGCATCTGCATGCTTGCAGGCAGAAAGTTCCAAGTTCTCTACCTGGATAAGGCTGAGAGAGACTCCTGCCAGCAACTTTCGAGAAGCCACTGCCAGACTGTGTAGATCAGGGCTGCTCAACTTCGGCCCTCCTGCAGATGTTGGCTTACTGCCCAGAGACATAAGTTTTGGGTGGTATTGAAATATGTTAAATAAATAAATAAATAAATAAATAAATAAATCTCCCATTATTATTATTATTATTATTATTATTATTATTATTATTATTATTATTATTAATTCGATTTCTATACCACCCTTCCAAAAATGGCTCAGGGCAGTTTACACAGATAAATAATCCCTGGCTATTGGCCACTGTGACTGGGGATTCTGAGAGTTGTTTCCAAAAACAGCTGGAGGGCCTAAGTTGAGCACGCCTGGTGTAGACAATACTGAGCTAGATGGACCAGTGGTCTGACTCAGTAGAAGGCAGCTTCCTGTGTTCCAGCCCAGCCCAGGTAGGGGAAGGAAGCCAACCTATCAGTAGCCACTAACCGTGTCTGGCTGGGCCCAATCCTCTGCAGGGGAAGAGCAGGAATCAGTGGTGGGCTGCCCCAGGGCTCTAGCTCTTGGCAGCTGCCCAACGAGGTTGCTGCCCTGTGATACCATCCCTCCATACATCCAAGACTTGCAGGTTTATGTCCTGATGCTGCTTCTCAAGTTAGAGTGAAGCAAGAAATAAAATGTTGCGCAAGGGAAGGACAAGAAGAGTGCACTCACATTATCTTAGCAGGATTTACTTAAATGGCAAAAGATGATGAAAAAACCTCCCTGGTTTTTTAGCTCAAACACATCCAATATACCTAAATCTTTAACATGCTCAGAAAGGTTTATCCTGGGGGCCATTTCAGCAGCAGTTCATCGTTGGCATTAAATCTTTCTCAAGATTAATTTCACCATGCATTCCATTAGGATTTTGAGCGAACTATTAATCATAAGACTAAGAGACTCTTAACCAATTGATAGTTTTATGGTTATAGTTATTATTAATCATCAAGTTTTATTTTCCTTTATTCTTTATAATAAAACACCTCATTTTTCTCCACAAATGCTTCACACCTAGTTCATCATATTTCCAGTACAATCACTTCCATATTTAATGCAAAACTTATAAAGAATTTCATGTGCAAATAATTAAGAACTCTTACAGTTTGCATGCTGAGAAGGAAACAAAATGTGAACACATGAAAACCGATATAAACTGATTAGAACAAGAGTTGAGAATCAACAATGGATTCAGGATGCAAAGAAATCTTCTATGTGTGAATACTGCCCAGTGCTATTAAATTAGAATTCCTATGAATAGAGTTAATCGCATTGAATGTCCATTAAAAAGCATCAGATTTCACCCTTAGATAATGCACTCATTTTTACAGGGAAAACTCACCACAAAGTGAACAATTTCTCCAGTTGTTCTGTGCTTACATGTATTCATAGAAATTCAGCTACAGATTTTGACTGAATAATTGACTTGATCCAGGAAGAGAGAAGCTCACTCAGAAGCAGGCTTTCAGCCATATGTGGATCCTCTTCCTGAACTGAGATCTAGGTACACAACAGGTGCCATATTTGCAGATTCCATGATCAGATGCCCACATGTAGCCACTAAACTTAAATGCTTGGCTTTGTAAGGTTTTGGGTGGGTGGGTGGGTGGGGCGCATTTAAACCACAGTCTCCCATCAGCCAGCCTTACTTTTTCAAGCCACCAAGGCAGAGGCAGTTACCTAAAACTAACAGTTTTACCTCTAATTCCAGCTGAAGGCCAGCTGGGAATTCAGTGTTGAATAAAGACGCTCTCACCACCAGTTCCAAACAGGCTGCTGATGTCTTCAAACAGCACAGACCAATGGTTGTGTGAGCAGATGCACAGTGATGTGTGAATGCAACACAGCACACACAGCCATCTTCAAGTGCACACAGTTCTCTGGATCAGGGAGCTTGTTCTGTACTTTTACCTCTGTTTCATTACATAGGGGTACACTTATAGTAATATGTATCCATGGAAAGAATTACAGAGATTTCCCACCATGAGATGTGAGTAAATGCCTCACCTACCTTTCTACTGCTATGGCTCTCTCCTCCCCATCCCCACAACTAATCTTCACGGCTCCCTCCAAATGACCCCCACTCATGGGGGATTGCACAGAAAAATACACACATGCACTGTTCATACTTGAGGGGAAACATATCCATGAGGAAACCAAGATCTCATGAGAAGGAGCCTTTAGCCTGCAAACCCTCTGAACTGAGTTTGCCTTATTATACACCATGAACCTAGCATACTAGTGCTACTTACTTACTATGTATCACATTTAAAAGGTGATAAGTAGTGGTAGTAGTCTCAGACATTTTAGCATCTAAAACCGAAGAGGACACCATCGATCATCTGCGAGGAGGTAAGCTCTTTAGAGCTTCCTGCCCACTAATCCTCTTGTCCTTTCTCACTGTTCATGAGAAAGGGCTCAATAACTGACAGTCTGCTGGATTTCAGTCTGCTGCTTAGGATGGTCTACCTCACCATCCCAAGGTAGGCCAATTCTGGTAAAGTGACAATAAACAATTATCACAACAGGTGCCGATGTTTATTATTTGTTTGTTTGTTTATGCATGCTTTTCCTCCAAGGAGTCCTGAGTGGTGTACATGGTTATGTTTATCCTCAAAACTACTCACAAGTTAAGATAGTCTGAGAGATAAATGACTGACCCAGAGTCATCCAGTGTGTATCATGGCTGAATGGGGATTTGAATTCAGGTCCTGCTGCTCCTAGTCCAGTGCTCTAACCATTGCACAGTGCTGGCTCTCACTATCAGTTCATGACCTCAGCCTGCAAATGCAGTTGATCTGTACATTAGCTTAGAGCACAACAAACCCACTGAGAAATCCGTTCCATTGCTGTTTCTTTCCCATATATTCCATGATATGAGTACAGAAGAAAAACAACAGGCAAGACATTTGACTCTTTCAAAAAGCTGAGAGTCTATAAGAATTAGAGCATATATGTTTTCCTGTGGTTTTACAAAAGTGGCTTAATATCCAGATCAGCAGTTTTTCTTATAGCACAAATTAGCTTAGCTATTGCTTTATTTTTATATTTTTTTAAAAAAATATATCCCTTCATTGTTGCAGGTTGTTAACCACGATGTCTTATACAATGAAGCATGTTTACTGCCATTTTTTGTGAGGGAGGGAGTCATCTCCTCCTTTATGAATTTAGCAATGAAGAATTTAAAAGATACCAGTGTGGGATTGTTATCATGCACAAGCCTAAGCTGTCAGGCCTCATTACTTCCAAGACAAAAATTACAGAAGAATGTATTAAATGCTTGAATAGAAACACGCAGTGCACCATCTCCCTACCGCGGTAATGGGATGACACCATCAGCCCATACGCTGAACTGCATGGGGGTTCCCCTCCCCTTGCAGACTGCAGTAAACAAGAATTTTGAAAAGGCTAAACATTAAGATGACAGCATTTATTACTGAAGCACAGAGCAGATGTGCTGCTGCTATTGTTGCAGGTTTAATATAGTCATCATAATATCTCCACTTTGGGAAAAGGAAGAGGCACGAAGAAATAACTGATTTACTTTTTTTTTAGTTAAGAGTGAAAGGCAGCTGCTCTTTCACTAACCTTGGCTTCCTGCCTCTGTAGTTTGTAGCTGAAGCTGGTTAGCAGGCTAGAGGACAAACCTGTAGTGGCTGGGATGAAGTATGACCAGATCCGGGCAACTTGACCATCCTCATAATGTACTTCCAGTGTCCATAGCCTTCCTGCCAGATCCAGAAACACATCTCTCTCTTCTTTGGCTGACCTGGAGACAGCTGAGGAGCATGCTACACCAGGGTTTCATAACCTTGGGTCTCCAGATGTTGTTGGACTACAACTTCCAGAATCCCCAGCCACAAAGGCCATGTCTGGGGATTCTGGGAGTTGTAGTCCAACAACATCTGCGGGCCCAAGCTTAAGAAACCCTGTGGTATGCCATTGCCTAATAAATACAATCCAGCTGTCTGTTGCCCCCAGCAAAACTGACCTGCCTGTCCAGTCAGGGTTGAATCTGCAGTAAGTGGAAGAAATCCTCAGAAATGACACAACAAAGAAATATTTCATAATATTCCATACTGTACTTCTCTCCTTAATTTGGACATCAAGCCAGAGCAATGCACTACTTTAAAAGGACAAGAAGGGAGGTCTTTGCACTTCATTTACTGCATTCAGACCACTTTTCTTATTTCATTCACATCCTGCCATTCTTCCATGATGGAACACAAGGCAGCATGCACAGGATTCTCAGGTGGTCTCTTTCTTGTCCAACCACTGGTAAGACCCAGGCCTGCTTAGCTTCCAGATAGGTGCTGCATCAATGCTTCATGTAATTATTCTTCAAAAACATCTTTCTCATTACTAAACTCACTGAATATAGTGGTATTTAGTTTATTGTATTCATTCATATACCACCCATCCAAAAATGGCACAATCAGTATAACCTATAAAAAATCACTTGGGGCCAGTGACCAGGAATGGATGCCAAGTACACAATGGCTGGCATGATGAGGAAAATTACTCAAAGTAGTCAATGAAATTAAAAGGACATGTTCAACATTGGCTTCAAATTGCCAGCATATCACTGGAACAAACTCTGAAATGGAAATTTGTGGTTTAGATGAGAGACAAATAATAATATTGGAACGCAGAGCAGGCCCTTTGGGATAATGTATTATTCTCCATCTCACATTCTCCATATTTGTAGCCTCTTCCTGAGGAGGAAGAACCCTCCTAGTGTTGATATAAAAATGGGACCATAGGGTCCATCTACCACATAGTGGTCTATAAGGTCTGTCTACCATGAACCCTTCTGCTGTAAGAAGAGCAAAAAGGTTATTTAGCCCTTTTCTCCCATTCCCTGTACACAGGAAATATTCTGAAGGAACATAAAAGTAGGGTGGATAGGCTCCATGGAACTTATTTGATAAGCAACAATGATAAAGCAGAGAATAAAACTACTGCAAATACACCCCAAAGGCTGCCTTGGGTTTTACTCCCCACAGATGAATAAGCACACTAATGACCTACATTGCTCTTTTAAGTATGTTGCTCACTTTTACTTGAATAAGGATGGTTGGAGCCAAAGTGTAGCTTGTAGACAGACAATGATGTCTCTGTTTCCTAGTTCCTAGTGAACCCCAGGCCTCTAACAGGATGACAGAATTAATCTCTGTCTCTAGTCATAGCTGTGTATGGTACCACAGGGAAAATGTTGTTAATCTGCCATTCAAGCAGTGTTTTATTGCCTGTTTCTTAGGTTTACTTTAAATGCAACAGCCTTTATTTACTATCTTAATGGCACGTTTAAAAAAAATCAAAGAATCCACATGAAAGTAATACATTTTAAAATATCTGTTTTGAATCATTTTCAAAAGCTGGGCAGTGCATTGCAACACATACCAAATGTCAGCTCCTCAAAAGAGCAGCTACAGGCAACTGAAGAAAAAAAGGGGGGTCAAGCAGTTCATGGTATGAGGTGAATTTAATTGCTTTCTACATTTTTATAGCACCCAAAAAAGTCTTGACCTTACCAAGCAAGCTGGCAGGGAAACATGTCTCTTTAAAGTCATCTGACCTTCAAGAACTCCTGCTTGTAGCAGCTTTTTCCAGTCTTCAGTCATATACATTTATCAATCATTGTTGGTGAAAGAAATTTGTCACACACAAAATAAGTGCTGTGGCAGGAATTATAGCCAGCAGAGTCATATGTTAATTTATCCAATGCCTCTCGTCTTTGTTTCTAGATGACTTACCAAGTGTAGAGATGTGCACAAATCAGATTTTGCTATTTGATTCATGCTCAAATTGAATAGCAAAATACTTGAATCAATTAGTTAAAACAGTGGCCATTGCTGGCTGTTTCAACAAATCAGTTCGAATTGATTCGAGTGATTCAACCATAGGGGAAAATGGAGAACTTGAATCACCCCATTGTTCCCCAAGGGTAGGTTTTAGAACACCAAATTGGGTTGGGTGGTAGTGTATGATGGGTGCTACCCACCACCCAATCCACAAAAGAAATGGACAAGCAGACAATCTTTTTTTAAAAAAAAAATTAACCTTTACAAAAAAAAAAAAAAAAACCCCTGAGGATCCTCTGCGGGCTTTGGGGAAAGGTTAATAATTTGTTTAAAATTGCTCACTTGCCCATTACTTTTATGGGTTGGGTGATAGGTAGCACCCATCATGCCCTGCCACACAACCCACTTTGGTATCCTTAGGACCTACCAATGGGGAACATTGGGGTGATTTGAGTTCCCCATTGTTCCCTATTGCCGAATCAAGCAGAGACCACTAATATTGCAACTTGGCCTTGAAAAACACTTCAGAACAGAAGCACAAAGTCCATCCCAACACAGAACACCACGTTTTGTCACGCAGTCCAGAATGGCCAAAAAAAAAAAAAAAAGAATCACTGACCCAGAATCCACTGCCAGCCACAGTGCCTGTGTTGCAGTAACATCACTGGCACAAGTTGCTCTGTCACACACAATTATAACTCCTTACTTCAAGAATGCAACAGCTGCCACAACAGCACCCTTAGCAGCAAGCATAACCACAAGCTCAACTAGAACATCTTCAGCCACATTTTGACTGAGTACACCGTGCAATGCAGAATGCAGACTGCAGAGCAGACCAGAGCATTGAGTGAAGCACAAGAAAGACTCAAGGCCAGACATGGAGCTCAGCTCACAGTAATCACCAAGAAAATATGGGGGGGGGAGAAATAGGAGAGGGAGAGAGAGAGCTGCCACTGTCCATTTCTTGCCACAGCAAACCAATCCACAATTCAAGAAACGTGCATAAGCAACCAAATTCTGCCTAAAGATCCAGCAAAACCAGATCGTTATAGCAGCAAGAATAGCACAGCAAGCATATTATACTTACTCAGTGCTCAGAAAACCACAAAATCAAACCGTCCTTCCTTCCATCCTGCCTGCCACAGAGAAACAGGACAGAGCAGTCATGGCCTGATGGACCAATGATCTGACAAGGGGAAAAAAGCTTCTAGATTCTTACCATGAGAGGAACTCTTCTTTCTTCTCTTCTTCGCCAGTGTGCATTACTGCCTGCCTTCCTGCATGTGTATGGATAACATCATAGCCTCAGATTAGTGCTGGTCTCCAACTGACAGCCTGACACATGGGTCAGGGCACCAATCCATCTCATCATCAGATATGGCAGTGGTATGTATGCATGTCTGCGTGTGTCAGCAGCACTAAAGGGCAGGCTGTGACACATCTGGTTTGGGGGTTGGCAAGGGGGGGTGAGCTGCCAGTGGTGTTGCAGAGGGTGTGGGTGACCATGAGTCATTCACCTTCCATGGCCAGGTCTGGATAGCTCAGCAGGGAGAGGCTGATCTTTAGGAAGACCAGACGCTCCACCAAGTCAGCATCCATGCATGCATCATCGATGGGGTATCACCATGTCCCTGGCCATGGAGAACATCCTCTTGCTCTGTTCACTGGTTGGCATGCATGAAAGGAACCATCCTTTGGTTACACAGGCAGGACAAAGCATGTGCTGTCGATGCACCCAAGGGTGTCCTGAGCCAAGCCACCATTCCAGTCCTCAGCCGACCTGCCAAGCCCATTGCTTTGCTTTCTCAGTGATCAGCATGGACTGGAACTTGCCCATCACCTTCTCGAGGAGAAGAGTGGTGGGGCACAGCCTGGTTCAGCATTCATGCCTCAACAGACAAGCTGTTTGTGGCAACAAAGAATGGCTTGAGTGCCAAGACAACTTCCGAAATGAGTGCTCAAACCTGTTTGGATAGGTCACACGCTTCCAAGCCATGCCTGCTTGCCAGGCCATGGATGGCCAGCTCTTGCTCCTGCAGGTGGAGTTCCACAAGGTGGGAACATCCTAAGGGATCAGGTGTTCCCGGAGGCCCAGCTCAAGCTGCCTCTCTTTGAGCATACACCTACCCTTTTTGCTTTGGTGGAAAAAAGCTGTTACCTTGAGGCACCTCTCCACAAGAGCAGCCGTGGTGGCAGCAGGATGGCATGCAGCACCTGCAGCAGGGCTATCTCACCTCACTATCTCACCTCGCTGCTGCCTGAGCGGAGCCAAGCACATCCTGCACAATCAGGTTCTGAGTGTGCACAACACAACAGATGGACACAATGGGAGCCTGCTTGGCTGCCATAGTTATGTTGGCAGCATTGTTGGTGACCATGAAACCTCAGCAAATGTTTAGCTATCCAGACAGCCATCCCTCCACCTGGTGATCTATGGCCACCAAAAGCTCCTTTGCCATGTACCTGTAGTCAGTGTCCAGCACCTCCACATGCAGCACAGCCCACCTGGGCTTTGCTGCATTGGGGGGGCAGCCACGCTAGCAGCAGCAGATGTCCCCTCGCTCTCCTGCCCCACCAGTGTGCAGTGAGGGACAGGAAGGCAGCATGCCTCCCATATAGATCTGCAGTGAAGTGCACACTGGTGTCCTTACACACCAGCAGCCCCAACACAGCCTCCCTGCCTGCCCGGTACAAGGAGAGCACCATCCACCTGCTGATGGTGGTGCGTGAGAGGATGTTGTAGTCGGGGGCAAGCAGGTGAAGCAGCTGACAGAAGGAAGCCGCAGTTCTCCACCACCTTGAATGACTGGTCATCCAAAGCGATCATCTCAGCAATGGATGATGAGATGAGGCTCTGGGTGACCACACCAACTGCATGCACTGCACAGACAACTTCAACTGCTTGGGAGCAGGAGTCGGTGCCTTGCTGCCACTCAAGGACACACCATGCCTACTGCTGCCAGCAGGAGCACTAGATATATCCCAGCGTTCCTCACAAGGCCCAGTCAGATGTCACAAAGAATATTTGTGTGCCCCCTTCAGGAGAAATAAATGAGGAAAAGAAGCAAAGATTGAATTTATTAATGGAACAGGAAACTCAGTGCATTCGGAGCTAAAATGAATTATGCATCAGTGAACATCTTCAGTTTTTTTAAAAACAAAACCTTCATTGAAGCTCCTAGCTTCTTCAAAAAGCTCCCTTGCTGTACTACAAGTTCCTTCACATTTGCTACTTAAAATGGCAAACTGCAGAGCCTGCTCACAGGCAACTCAACTTGTGAAGAGCTCATTGTATACGATCTAGTGACTATGTAGTTATTTATGTATTTATTTATTTTATTTTATTATACCGCCCTTCGTCCAAAGACTCCAGGGCAATTAACAAGATAAATTCAATAATAAAACTTCAGTAAAAACAAACTGTTTTGACCTTTTGCCTGCCCATGGACTAATGGGTTACCACAACGTTATACCCCGTTTGCCACACATCTGAAGTGCTTTATCATTGCCAGAGCCTGATTGCACCATGGCCCAGAAAAAAAGCATCTGATATTGAAATGGACCACTTTCTGTTCTGCATTAACCAGAATTTTCTGTGGTGCATTCCAGGCACTCTTAGCATCACTATTGAAACAAACATCCTAGATTCTCTGACGCACTCCATTTGCTGAAATATATATATATATTACACACACACACACACACATATATATCCTCCTTAAATTAGTACAAAGATCACT
This sequence comes from Hemicordylus capensis, assembly GCF_027244095.1. Classification (NCBI taxonomy): domain Eukaryota; kingdom Metazoa; phylum Chordata; class Lepidosauria; order Squamata; family Cordylidae; genus Hemicordylus; species Hemicordylus capensis. The sequence continues at coordinate 329,780,650 of NC_069659.1, read as the reverse complement.
GACACATGGCTTTTAATATTCTAATATTTTTTCTTCACTGTCTTTTAAAACCACCACACACACACTTGCAATACAGTGACTGACTGTATTTGTTGTTGAAAAGTTTGTCCCAGAGGGGATTCTGTAGAGAGTGTGGGGGGGGGTGGAGTCTACAAGTTCTATTCTAGATCCCAACTGCCTGGTGAATCTATTGGTCAGTATATCAAAGCATTGTGTGTCTTCAGTGTAACCTATGAGTTTGCCAACTTTACTGATGAAATGATCACGGATTAGATTGCTATGAAAACAAACTGTTCCAAACTGCATGAAAAACTGCTACTGGGACAGAAACTTACCTTGGATAGAGTTATAGACATGGCTAGGAAGGTAAAAAATGCTCTTCACTGTGCCAAATCGCTCTCTTTGATAGCCCAAACCAGAGGTGCACCTAGGTAATTTTGGAGCCTGGACCTAAAGACCTTTGGAGGGCACACACACACACACCGTGACACACACAGTATTTTAACACGTGGGTTCTTGAGGGCACAAACAGCAACTGAACTCACAAGAATGTAAGAATATAAAACAGGTATATTTATGCAAATATGCATTAGCAGAAACATTTCAACACACACAATTTAGCATATTCCCATCCCAAATATTTCTTTCCCCACTCCCCCCCCCCCCCCCGCAATCTCTAAAGCAGATGTCACAATCTGCCACCCGGCACAGTGGCAGGCCAGCACCACCCAGGACAGACTAAGGAGGATTTGGATGCCCCCAGTGGGGTGAAGAGGCCCACTAATCCTTCTAATCCCAATCTCTGTCCCAGTGGGGATCCTACAGAGAGTGTGTGGAGTGGAGTTAGAAAGGAAAAGGGAGGGAAAGGAGAAAATGGAGTTGTTTCTGAATAAAATCTTTGTTAAATCTATGTAAGATTACTTTGTGTTTATGAGGTTAGCGCTATAAAACAGAGCTCCACAGCCTGCAGCTTCCAGAATATAAGACAATTTCTCCCCTCTTCATTGAAGTACACAGGAAGCCACTATGAGTATGAACAATTTGGAGCTCCCACACCATAATAAATTATTTCTCTGAGGAAGGCTAATATTACTGTCAAATAATAATTGGTTTCCTATTGAAAGAATACATTAATCTGCTACAAATGCTGCTTTGCATTCAAGTCTCTGGTATTTTATTTTGGATCAAAGTCCCGGGTTTGGAGTACCTCGTTTGGAGCTACAGGATTGTACTTTCCATTTTGTGCCTCTCAGATCCCTTGGTACTATGATATCTCCAACTCATGCGGCATGTCACTTGGTGTGTAGCCTCGGAGAGGTGCCCCTAGGTCAAGTCTAACCCAGGACTGCAGGAGGACCATCCCTGTGCTCGCCCCCTTGATTGCCTTTCAGGTGCAGAAGCCAGAGTAGACACAAGTTAATTAAGTGCAATTCTTCTCAAGAACTAAAGAACTTCTGAAACCATTAATCATTATTTCTTTCCCTGTACCCCTGAACCGTAAAATAAACCTGATTCTATTTTTGAAACTTCAAAATCTTTATTAGTTCTTTCCAAGACTGAAGCTTTGAACAAATTTATTCTGAGATGGACTGATCCATTCAAGCTTGCTTGTTCCCCACACAAGCCTAAGAGGTAGCCAGGGGTATCTGCCAATTCCTCAGGAGCAGTTCCATTAATAGAAGGCAACAGCAACAGCCTGTCATCTCTGACCACTAAGTTAAGCCAGACATTACTGCCCTCTTTTCATGCCCCGCGGTGACTTCACGCGCTTTGCAGACTGGCGCTTTATACATCGCGCCCGCCTCAACGTGGTCCCCCTGAACGGAGCAATCAAGACAGGAGGCACAGGAGACAAGCGCTGCCGTCGCTGTGGCCACCCCAATGAGACTCTACCCCACGTACTGTGCTGCTGCCCACCCCACTCAGCTGCTTGGCAGCACCGGCACAACGCAGTGCTGTACCGCCTGGCCAAGGCCATCCCTGCCTCCAAAGGCACCCTTTCTGTCAACCAAGCCATGCCTGGGACAGGCAGCCAGCTGCGGCCTGACATTGTGGTCTGCAATGAGGAGAAGAAGAAAATCATCATGGTTGATGTCACCATCCCCTTTGAAAACCGGAAAGTAGCCATGACGGAGGCCAGAGAGAAGAAGCACCAGAAGTATGCCCCACTCGCACAGGCACTCAGGGAGCGAGGCTATGAGGTCTCTGTCCACGCCCTGCTGGTCAGGGCCCTGGGGGGCTGGGACACCACCAACGAGCCGGTTCTGAGAGCCTGCGGCGTGGGCAAGCGCTACGCCAAGCTCATGCGCAAACTGATGGTGTCTGACGCTATCTGGTGGTCCCGAGACATCTACATAGAACACATCTCGGGACACTGCCAGTACCAGGAGCCAGCTTGCCCCCCTAACATCCCAGGGGGGGAGCCTGCTCCCCTAACCCAAGAGGGGAGGGGCCACTGAGCGCTCAGAGGAATGGCTTGCCCTCCTAAAACCCAGAGGAGGGGAGCCACCCACACGGCTTGCCCCGCTGCACCCACGGGGGGCAAGCCAAGCCACCACATCCCACGGGGGAACGGCTCGCCCTCCTAAAACCCAGAGGAGGGGAGCCACCCACACGGCTTGCCCCGCAACGCCCACGGGGGGCAAGCCAAGCCATCACATCCCACGGGGGAACGGCTCGCCCTCCTAAAACCCAGAGGAGGGGAGCCACCCACACGGCTTGCCCCGCTGCGCCCACGGGGGGCAAGCCAAGCCACCACATCCCACGGGGGAATGGCTCGCCCTCCTAAAACCCAGAGGAGGGGGGCCACCCACACGGCTTGCCCCGCAACGCCCACGGGGGGCAAGCCAAGCCATCACATCCCACGGGGGAACGGCTCGCCCTCCTAAAACCCAGAGGAGGGGAGCCACCCACACGGCTTGCCCCGCTACACCCACGGGGGGCAAGCCAAGCCACCGCATCCCACAGGGGAACGGCTTGCCCTCCTAAAACCCAAGGGGAGCCACCTACGGTTTGCCCCGCAACGCCCACGGGGGGCAAGCCAAGCCACCACATCCCACGGGGGAACGGATTGCCCTCCTAAAACCCAGAGGAGGGGAGCCACCTATGGCTTGCCCCGCCACGCCCACGGGGGGCAAGCCACCACACACTCCACCCTACCTTGGTAGAGAGGAGCTCCACCAGAGCTGCAGACAAGCCCAGTGAGGTTTCTTTTCTCCCCTGCAGGAGGATGCCAGACCACCTGGAAACCCCCAGAGGACACCCCGGACAATGTGCCACCTCCCTCCCACAAGTTGAGACCGGGTTCCCCTGCTCTCCTGGCTTGGACTCTATCCTGGACTCTGTCCAGATTCACATACGCGTGGAACTGAAGGAGAACTTGCATACATTGGCGATGCTTTGCAGCTCGTGACTAACTCAGATGGACACTTATTTTCTTATGGCTGTCTTGACCTGCATGTATGTATGTACGTATGTATGTAACCTCCCGCCTTGGGAACATGATCTATAACATATCTGCATGCTAAACGAACCATGCCAGCACAGCGGCTGACCACGCCAGGAACTCCTGCTGACAACACCCCTGGAGGACCCCCTGGACCTGGAGAAGACCCTCCGCCGTCAAGGACCCACGCCCAGAGGCTGCAATTGGCAGAAGAAGACTGGCACGGCCCTGCCGGCCACACGCAAGGTGAGGCTGGGATCCGTCCCTCCCTTGGACCTTTTGGACATTCCTCTCACTGAACTCCTTTAACCAGACTCTACCCAAACCCGTAGGAACTTGTGTACAGTGTTATATTCTCTCTACCTTTGCAACCACACATTTGTTAGTACGTGGCCGTGTTTTATCGGGAAATTCTATTCACTATTGCTTTTGTAAACCATATGTTAAACATTCTCTAATAAAAGCCAAACTGTTCAGAATTCCAAAGAAGAAGACAGCACCAATCTGTATTATTAATTCTCCAAGACAGGCCATGCGTGGGGACGTGGTAGAAAGGAGGCGATTGGCTGACAGAGTTTGCAAGCAGAAGCACCTGATTGGGCAGTGGGGATTCCATATGCAGATAGGGAGAAGGAGCCTGTGAGATCAGAAGGACCATGGTGATTGGGCAGTGGGCATTCCATATGCAGATAGGGAGGAGGAGCCTGTGGCACTGTGGTGATTGGGCAGTGGGGATTCCCTATGCAGATAAGGAGGAGGACCCTGTGATGGTTAAGGTCAGTTAGTTTGAATGCAACTGTTACTGGTTGGAAGATGTTCTTGATTGTAGAGGAGAGGAATCTATATATATAAAAGGATAGCAGGCAGGGGTCTGCAAAAAGACAGGTTGTGAGGGAGGAAGGAGCCCCTTCAGGAGAAGGAGGATGCCGTTGTGTAAATGAACAAAATATGTTAACTCAGGGAGGGAGGGAGAGAAAAAACATGAAGGGAGGGGGAAGAAAGAGTGGAGAAGAACGAGTGGAGGAGAGAAAAATAGAAAAAGAAGGGAGGGGGAAGAGAGACAGAAGGAAGGGCAAGGGATGGGCCTGAGCCTGTCAGCAGCCTGAGGGGAATGAGTGACCATGACAGCAATAGCAGCAAGGAAGGGCCCAGTCAACCACTGCTGCTGTTTGTGGCTACCGAGGCCATTGTCAGAGGGATGCAGGCAGGCAAGGGATGGGCCCAGGTCTGTCAGTGGCCTGAGAGGAACGAGCGGCCATGGTGGTGGCAGCAGCAAGGAACGGCCTGGTCAATCACTGCTGCTGCTCCTGGGGGGAGATGCAGGAGCGGGACTCGGGTGAGGGTGGGGAGGTCTCTGGGGATAGGGGGCTGCAGCTTGGCCAATAGGCGATAGCAATGCTGCAGCCACGACCAAGAAGGGTGAGGGGGATGGAAGCAATGGGATGGAGGAGGACCAGGAGTGCAGCTCAGGTGAGAGTGGAGAGATCTCTGAGGTGAGGGGAGCAATCAAGTACTAACGCACAATTGCTCTAGAGCTGCAAGAGTTCCAGCATTGAAGCAGAGAGAAATAATGGCGGCAGTCAGGATGCAGAGGTGGCGAAGCCCCGCCGGCCAAAAGAGGTGGGTGGACAGCAGATGAAGCCCCGCCAACCAGGAAGAGGAGGCGGTGGCAGGGAGAAATAATGGCGGCGGCGAGGAGGTGGGCAGATGGCGGGCAAAGCCCTACCAGCCAGGAGGAGGAGGAGGGAGGCGGTGGCGGGATGGCCTGGCCCTGGCCCACCCAGTGGAGAGAGCTGTGGGGGGAGATAGTGAGCGAGCTAGCTGCAAGGGGGAGTGACAGAGTGAGCTGCGGGAGTAGTGAGCAAGTGCGCTGCGGGGGAGAGCGAGCGAGCATGCTGCAGGGGGAGAACGAGCGAGCGTGCTGTGGGGGGAGAACGAGCGAGTGTGCTGTGGGGGAGGGAGCGAGCATGTGCTGTGGGGGGAGCAAGCGTGCTGTGGGGGAGAGCGAGCACACTGCAGGGAGAGAGCGAGCGAGAGCGCTGCAGAGGGAGCGAGCTGCAGGGGAGCGAGCGAGCTGTGGGGGAGCGAGCTGTGGGGGGAGTGAGCGCACTGTGGGGGGAGGGAGCAAGCGAGCGCGCTGCGGGGGGAGGGAGCTAGCGCGCTGCAGGGGAGAGAGCGAGCACACTGCGGGGGAGAGACAGAGTGAGCGTGCTGCGGGGGGGAAGAGCGAGCAAGAGCACTGCGGGGGATACCACAGGATCAGTGCACAACTGCACAGATGCTCTGTGAGGGGTCAGCTAGTATTTATCAAATTTGTATACCACCCCAAACCTCTGTCTCTGGGCAGTTCACAACAACATGAAAAGTTAAAACACAGCAATAAAAACTTACAACAGTTTAAAACCAGAAATAAATTAAAAAGTTTGAGTGAAAAGGTAGGCCTTTAAAGATTTTTTAAAAGTTGTTAGAGATGGGGAGGTTCTTATCTCAACAGAGAGTGCATTCCAGAGTTTTGGGGCAACAACAGAGAAGGCCCGCCCCCACATAGCCACCAGATGAACTGGTGAAAGCTGTAGGCGGACTTCTCCAAATGATCTCAATGGGTAGTGGGGCTCATAGTGAAGAAGAGTTTCTCTTCTTCTTAACTATACCACTGGAGGTGACAAATAATTCACCTATATCTTCATCATCATTATTAATATTAAGATTTATACCGCTTTTCAACAAGAAGTTCACAAAGCAGTCTACATAGAAAAAGAAATAAGAAGACAGTCCCCAAAGGGCCAGTGTATGAGGGAGGGGGGCTTTACAGAAGGGGCTTCTACCCCAAATCTCCTTCAGAAGAGAGTGTGTGCATTCACACACCAACCAAACGTACCCCAAAGTCCCTTTGAGATCCTTGGACCCACTCCACACACAAATTGGGCTGTATCTTGCAAATTCTAGTTTATCTCAATGTATTTCTGGGTTTTTAAAATGCTGGTTTTAAGCTACTTTTTCTGAAAACACTGGAGCAAATAGGGACTGGTGTAAAATCATTAGCATAATAAGAGGGATACTCTCTTTAGAAATGCAGATATAACTCTTTAGTAATCTCTCCCCCCCCCCCATTGGCTAGAAGGAAAAGACGGAGGCATGCCATGTGAACTTGCAAAAACAAAAACCAAGAGCAGAGGGGAGGGGCTTTGCTCAACATTTCAAAGTGGCTTCACTCAACATTTACCCAGCAGCATGAAGCCATGTGCAAATAACTCCCTGGGGTTTAATTGGGACTGTTATTCTGTTAACAGTTATTCTGTTGGGATAGGGTTGAATTGGGACAGTTACTATACAGAAGGTTGCTGGTTCGAATCCCCACTGCTGAAACCAGATCTTGTCCACATGTAATGGCCAAATAACATTGGGTGCATATAGTCAACCATGGCATTTACCAGATGTTGTCATACTGTTGCATACATGTGAATTAGTTGTGCTGCCCTTCCATGGTGTGAGGAGGTGAACTGGTGTTAAACTTCCTGTCTTGAATGGCAGGATGCTATAATGCCTTTACTGCCTTTTTCAGCAATAAAGTTTTCTCGCCCAGTGACCTATTCCAACACTGCTAAGGTCAAATTGAGTTTTGCTTCAGTTTCAGCAGTTACATTTTACATATATACATGCTTCTTTTAGGCAGGAGATAGCTGCTGCATGATCTTCGCATCAGCATCGGCCTCTTGAGCTAGCCCAAGGAGTAGTTACAAAAAATACAGGGCAGATTTGGATTTAGCACAGTACCCAAGAGTTGTGCAACCTTCCTCAGCTCCCATTCCCATGTGTGCCTATTTCCTTGGTAGGTTACAATATGCGTCCTAACTCACCAGTCTCGACTTATCCAGTCCTATTTGCTTCACGGAACCTGAGATCTGAAACTAACTACAGTCCTTGGTTCAGAGATTGGACTCCCTGAAGCAAACAGGCTGGGCTAAACCAAAATTGGTGGGTGTGGATGTTATGATCAATCTTGGCATATCCTAACCTAAAAAAGAAGTAGGCATGTGTGTGGGGGTTGGAGAGGGAAGCATGTTCTCCCAGGTTAAAGGAGGATACGTACACCCCAGGTTCTGCATTAAGCCTAAACTCACCCACAGTATTTTTGTCATTTATCACACATCAGTAGAGCACTTCACATGACTATAAACTAGGTAGGTGATGAGTACAACCCAGTTTCGGGAGCTGGGCACACTTCCATTTTGCGACTGTGTGTTAGATAAAAACCAGGTAGGAGGTGGGGAACTTGATCGTCAGTCAAGCCTGAGCTGTGTAGGGAAAGTGCACCCTACCAAGATTCCATCCCCAGCTTCTGACTGAGGTAGGCACAAAAATTGTCCTACCCAGCACAAAATTGTCCTACAGATGATCAAGCTCCTCATCTCTGGCCTTGTTTTTTTCTAATATAGAAACACAAAACAGAAGTGTGTGGAGCTCCTACCCGGTTTATGGTCATGGGAATTGCCCTAGAATGTGTATTAGCCCTGGGCTCTTCCAGAGAGTTTTGCAACTGATGCTTCCTGGTTTACCACAGTAATATCTCAAGTGTTCTGTTGTTCTCATGACACAATAGATTCTGCCACTCAACACTGCAAATCCCCAAGGAGGGCACTAGTTATCCGTTGCCTCTCTATTTGACTGTATATTCTCTGTCTCATTTATTGGAAATGCCTTTGCGCATAGATTCCCTGGTGCCTTTCCCAAGAGCTTTGTGTTCTGCATAAAACATGGTGTTGTCAAGCCACAGTGGCCTATACAGTTCACTACAGCCAGCAGGGGCCATTGATTCCAGCATTTATTTCCTCAATATGCAAAACCTCTTTTTCATGCAGCATGTCACAGAAAGTTGGCATGTGTCACAGGGATGCTGTTATAAAACAGTGGCAATGTATAACCATTGTACAGCCCTCGAAACAGGAACAATATATTCAAAACAGTCCTCAGCCGACTTGTTTGTTTTATTTGATGCATCCTTATAATTGCCAGGAGTTGGCAGTCACGGAAACGATGCATCAGAGGATACAAAATTGCTCCTCTATCAAAGTAAAGATAAAAATGAAACCGATAAAACCCACATCGTGGAAATGACAAATTGCCATTTCTCGCTTTGACACAGAAGTCTTCTTAATATACACTTTATTTTAGTTTACCAGCACTTCTAAGAAAAGATGAAAAACTCAACAGAGATAAACTAATCATTAATATGGTTACACAGTTCTGTGTGCCTCGGTGACATCCAGATTAGGCTACCGCAACGTATTCTGCACGGAGGCTGCCTCCGAATAGTGTCAAGAAATATCAAGTGGTTCAAAATACAGAAGCTAGGATGCTAACTGCATTCTAACTGGGATTGTGGATGGAGCTGCATCAGTAGTCGAGTACATGCGTTGCATGCAAAAGGTCCAAGGATCAACCCCTGGCATCCCTATGTAGGGCTGGAAAAGACCCCTGTCTGAAACTCTGGAGGGCTGCTGGTGGTCAGAATACTGTTCTAGATGATCTGATTCAATATAATTCTTGTTCTACAGGAGCCTGTGTCTCAGATCACATTACACCATTCCTGTACCACCTTCATTAGCTCTTGTTCGGTTCTTGGGCCCAATTTAAAGTGCTAGTTTTGAACCTCCAGGCCCTAAATAGTTAGAGGCTTGAATATCAAAATAAAATTATTCCTTCTACCTACCTGCATATTATGGCCAACATTCAGACTAACAAAGCACTGGCTGGCTGCAACCAGCTTCTGATTGAGGTTCCGCTCCCCACCCCCACTCCCCCATCCACTTTTGGACATTTAGAAGAGCGTCCTCTCTGCAGTCATTGAGATTGCAGAGAGGTGGGGGAGCTGGCTGAGCAACCTTCCTTCTTGCTTGAAGGACAGCCTGCACAACCAATCAGGGGGAGAGCGGGGAGAGCTTTCTCCTTCAACTCCAGTTTGGCTGAATGCAGCCTCCAGTGCTGCATTTGGATGACAAGGAGGCTGCCTGGACCCTCAGTTTGGAGCAGCGAAACTCACTACAAACCCAGGGTTCGAACTGAAGTTTCAGCAGTAAGACCTTGGGTCATGCTATGGATGGGACCAGAGGTAGCTGAGTTCGGACATAACGGAAACCATAGGTCCCATCCCCCGTTACATGCAAATATGGTCATTATGTGGAAGAGGCTATTTTAATCCATCTCACATTCCCTCGGAAGCCGACTGTGACTCCCAAAATATGTTTCTGTGGATCATGCAGCCCTCAGAGCCATATTGCAGGAGTCACAGTTGGCTTCAGAGGGAAGGCAAGAACTGTGACTCCCCAAAATATGTCTTTGAGGACCATGCTCCCCTCAGGGACATATTTTCCAGAGTCACAATTCAGAGTTCAGAGGGAAGGAGAGATTGATGAAACTCTCCCCTACCCCAGAGTGCATGCCTGCATGTTTAATGTATGCAGGCTTTATTAGTCTGGATGTCAGCCACTAGAAAATAGCTCTGCTCACAATCCCACCATTTTCTGAGGCATGATGTGCGGGTATGTGGGGCAGGGCTTTCTCAGTGCTCCTACACAGAAATTCAAGTGGGCACACTGTAATCAGGTATAGGAGGAACGGGATCACACTGGCTAGCTATACCCCACCACCAATGGGCTCCATGGCCACATCCCTTGTTCTCGTCACATTCTGTGCTTGTCTGCAGAGGTGGGTGCTGGACAAAATGACACTTTCCAAATCATGGGGAGAAAGTCTCTCAGGATTCTGTGCTTGCAGACAACCACTGAATGAAGGAGAGTTGGGAGTGTGGCTGCAGAGAGAGTAAGGAGTATGGCTGTATTCCAAATTAATGTTACTGAAAAGGTATTTGGTAAACAAAGAGACACCTTTTGAAGTGGTGATTCTCTTATGTTTAGCGGGGGGAGCTATTGGCCCTATCCATCCCCAGCACACCATGCCTCCAGTGGCTGTTGCTGGTCTCTGCCTTATGTTTCTTTTTAGATTTTTCTATGTAAACTGGTTGTGGTAGTAGTAGTAGTAGTAGTAGTACAGAGCATCTTGGTGCTGGGTGATCTGGCTAACTAGCATGCTCCCATTCCCCTCTGGGAACTGTCTACCCATCTGCATGGGATTAGTGGTGGCCCCTGGACTGTGCAATTCTCTGCTCAGGGGCACAGCCAGCACTGGATGAGGGGGGACAAATTCCCTGGGCCACTGGTGTCCAGGGGCTACCAGGTCACCCTCTCACTGCCCCCTACCATGCCCAGCTGATGAAACAAGCACTCACGGACTGGGAGAGATGGACTCACAGCTGGGACTCACAGCAAGGGAGAGAAAGGAAGCATCCATTTGGTGAACAAAGGACTGGCTGGCTGAGAAAGGGAGAGGGGCCATGCTTCCATGCCCCAGTGTTGACTACGCCCCCTGAATCAGTGTGCTTCTGTTGTCAGAGTGAGCAAATGGAATGTGGTGGCAAAGCCACTGCAAAGGCAGTTGGCAACCTGTCCCAGAACCGCCAAGCACTCTACACTCTTGCACTCCCATGAGACTTTGCTGACTTCCATTTTCCACCTTTAGGTTACAAGCGAAAACTGTGCTGTTCAGACTCAATTTTGTCAGGATACTCCTTGAAGTAATCAGAAAGTGATTTTGAAATAATACGTAACTAGCTGGGTAGGGCGCAGAACATCTGTGCCTCAAGTTCTCACCCCCCACCTACCCTCCCACCTGCCCGCCAGCCACTGCCACGATTTTCTTCCCCGTCCACCCACCTGCCGCCACTTTCTCCTCAACCCCCATGCCATTTGTTTCCCGTCTCGCCTCCACCAGCACCGCCACTTTCCTCTCCCCTTGCCGGCAGCTCACTCGTGAACTCTCATGAGAGCTGCCACACATGGGATTAGTGACAGGTACACCTTAGAGAAATAGATAGATAGATAGATAGATAGATAGATAGATAGATAGATAGATAGATTGATAGATTGATAGATTGATAGATTGATTGATTATAGTACTCCTTGAAGTAATGAGAGGAGAGCTGGTCTTGTGGTAGCAAACATGAATTGGCCCCTTTCCTAAGCAAGGTCTTCCCTGGTTTGCATTTGAATGGGACTACATGTGAACACTGTAAGTGCTTGCTTAGGGGATGAGACCGCTCTGGGAATAGCATCTGTATTCTTGCTTGCATGGAGAAGGTTCTGCACCTTGGCATCTCTTGCCCATAATCTTGGAGAAGTTGCTGCCAGTCTGTGCAGACAATACTGAGCTAGAGGGACCAATGGCCTGACTCGGTATATGGCAGTTTCCTGTGTTCCATATAGCAACCCTCATTGCAGCTGATCTGATGCAGTGCTTAGGATGCACAAAGCCATGCAGCCACCAGTGAGTTCACATCCCTCTTGCATTGGTGGTTGGCTGCAGAGAGTGCTAAGCCACTCTCTGACAGGGCTCTCCAAACAGGCCTACAAATATATTTTTTCTAGTCCAAAGGAGGAGAGGAAGGGAGGAGTCGGAAGGCTAAGCTGCACTTAAAGAAACAGTGCACAGTTAATTTGTTGTGCCTGACGTAGCCAGTCATCACAGTTCATGTTGGCAGCCCATACCTTTACTGGGGCAAATGTCCACAAAGCAATGGTGGATTTTGCACAGTTCTTGATACAGCTCCCCTTACCTCTCCTCCACCATCTCCCAGGATCTGAAGGGTGGGAATGCCCCACCCACCTTGATCATGATGTATCAATATGCAGCAGTTTTGCATAGCCATCTGCCACTGAGATGAATTACTGCAAGTTAGGAAGCAGATTGATGAAAGAGTCATTTGGGTAGGAAGAAGGAGGAATCACAGCTTCTCTTTCTTCTGCTACATCAGAAGATTTAAAAGATATACAGATCTCTCCAGCTTTGCACCAGGCAACACTAGATTGAGAGGGTGTGTGCACCTCCATCTCCTCCTCAGGAAGAAAATTGTGGTAAGAAGGTGAACAAGACCAAAGTTTTCCCACTTTTCTAATATTTCTCCTTTCAAAATCCTAAGAAATAAATGACCATGCAGTACAAAAAGCAGAAATGTGTGTTAGAAAGTATGGCCACATTCACATGTAATGCAGAACCGGAATTAAAGGGGCCAGAAGTTGTCTTACCATTACATTTGAATATGTAGAACAACATGAGCTACACAAGGTTTTATCTCTTCCAATTTGAACCCTTGGGTGGCAGTGAGTTTCGTCACCCCAACCCAAGGTTCAACGCAACTTGCATTGCGTCAGAATTTGGAACCACAGGCTGTGTCCCCTTCAACCGGAGTTGAGGGAAGAAGCTCCTCCCTCTCTCCAACTGTGATTGGCTGTATGGGCTGTCATTCATGCCAGAAGGAAGACCAAACAGGCTTGTGCTGACTCAATCTTGTCAGGATACTCCTTGAAGTAATCAGAAATTGATTTTGAAATATTAAGAAACTAGCTGGGTAGGGCGCAGAACATCAGTGCCTCTAGTTTTTCCCCCATGCCCGCCCACCTGCCCGCCAGCCACTGCCACGATTTTCTTCCTCGCCCGCCCACCCATCACTGCTGCTGCTTTCTCCCCAACCCCCATGCCATTTTGTTTCCTGCCTCACCTCCACCGGCACCGCCACTTTTCCTCTCCCCTTGCTCTTGCAGTCTCGCTGACTGCAGAGAGAGAGTGCTCTCCATTATGTCTGAATTTGGACAGGAGAGCAGTGGGATGGGGAGTGCAATCGCAGGTCTATTAGACCCGCGGTTCCATGTTATGAACACAAATACGACAAATATTTATATACTGCTTTTCGACAAAAGTTCCCAAAGCAGTTTACATAGATATAAATAAGTAAGTAAGTAAGTAAATGGCTCCCTGTCCCCAAATGGCTCACAATCTAAAACAGAAACATTAGATAGACACTAGAGGGATGCTGTGCTGGGACTGGATAGGGCCAGTTGCTCCCCCACCGCTAAATAAAAAGAATCACCAGTTTTAAAAGGTGCCTCTTTGCTCGTTAGCAGGGAGGGGGATGTGCAAATACGTGAAGTGTGAATATGGCCTATATGTGCTTAGTTGTCACCATATTTCTTAGTATGGGCAAGAATGGAAAGCTGTCATCATACTTATTGTTACTTTTTTGCTTGCTTGTGCTGAACAGCATTAGGAAGAGCTGGCCTCAGTGCAGCAGGAAGGCCGTATCTTCAGCTTCTCTCTTCTGTGTGACAGTTACAATTGCCATCTGTTGGCCTTCTCTGTAACCCTGACAGTTATAGGACCTCTTTCTCCTTGACGTTTCAAAGCATTCTTTGGCAATGTACAGATCAAGAGAGACTTTGACACACGGAACAGAACAGATTTAGAAGCCAATCTATTTCTCTAGGAAACATTAGCAGCAGGCAACTGAAAATTCATTTTCAACAATACCTTGGTATGGAAGTGACTTTACTGTATAGCACTGTGGATGTGCAAAGCAAACTAGGCGGCAGGTACATCTTCCCTGGGACACAACTTTTTCTTCACTTTCCCCCAGGTTACAACACATTATAATCAGGATGGAGGTGTAGGGAAGTAAAAGTATACTGTGGATGCAATTAAATGTGTGGCTTGATTATATCAGGTCTGCTGCACAACTGGTGACCCACTGAACCAAACATAGCCCTCCAGTGGGGATGGTGCCATAACATTAACAGGCACCACCAAGGTCCCATGATCACTGAAGGATTCATCATCAACTCTTGGCCTACCACCGCTAAGAACAGCAGGAATGGTCACTGCTACCTTCTCTCTCTGGGCAGCCATAAAAACCAGGTCTCCCTGGAAGGACTGAGCCCTGTCCAGTGCTCCCGTTGGCACTGTGCTGCTACCTGTGATGGTAGTCACTCCTTCTTCTCCTCCCCATGGGCTACAGAAAGGGGAGAAATGTTATTGGATGCTGCTCCTTGCCATCATCACCACACATCTGTGTGGCTAAGTGAGGAATTATGTACCATGGAGAAGTTGCCACTCATTCACCTGCCTTTTCTGTATGGGCAATAGCTCCCCTAGCTCCCATTGCTGCTCACTAGCCCATTCAGGTGGGCAAGCACTGGGCAACGGGGATAAGGAATAGTTGCCACAGCCTATTTTCTTCTTCTATGTAATAAATAGGAAGCCACACTACCACCTGGGAAGCAGCAGTTAGTCAGGGACACTGGAGGGCATCACATCCTGGAGTTCAGGGTTCCAATTCTGGAATCGCCCCACATTTGGCACGGTAGATAAGCCCTGAAGCAATGGAGACCCAGAGGGGTGGCCAATGATCATGTTGGCACTGTTAGAGGTTGTTAATTTTTACCCTCAATAGGTAAAACAGCAGAGCACTAAGGAATGAGCACACACTCCAGTTACAGAGTAGGTAGCAGAGCATGGTTTAGTTGTTGCAGCTGTTTAGAGAAAACACATGGAGATCCTTGTAGAACTAAATACTCAGTATTTATTGGTTAAATACACTTGGATAGGAAAGGCCTAAATCTAATCTAAAGGACTACGTAATGGATAGGTAAGGAGAGAGAGAGATGTTTCCATCTGCTCTCTAGGAGGAAAGGAAGGATTGTGACTCAGCACAGGAAGTGTGAAAGAGTCAGCTCAGGAGCCATGGAGTAGAGACAGGTAGAACAGTCAGGGAGACCTTTACTCACTATCTCTACTCCCAATGCCCCTAGTGGTCTGGCACTGGAACTCCATCTCCAACAGGCACAAGGGTAATGGCTAGTTGGTGTACTCCTGTTTGTCCCCCCTCATGCATTACCACCCACTGAAGACATAACGTCTGAATAGGATCCAGTTTCGACCACTTTTTCAAGATGCATCACTGGGCTCTGGAATCTTATAATATCAACAGTTTGGATCCTAGCCATTGTGAAAACAAAGTACGAAACTAACCTTAGCCCTTATCACACGTGTGCAACACATATACTGGTTTTTGTACAGTATGTGCATATATAGATCAGTATGCACATGCAGTTATGCACACATTATGTTGTTGTCATTTATATACTGCTTTTTAACAACAAAAACAGTTCTCAAAGTAGTTTACAGGGGCGGGGGGCGGGGAGATGGTTTCCTATCCCAAAAGGGCTCACAGTCTAAAAAGAAACCCAAGGTAGACCCCCTCAACAGCCACTGGAGAGATGCTGTGCTGAGGCTAGTTAGGGACGGTTGCTCTCCCCTTGCTAAATATAAAAAGAATAATCACTTTCATAGCTGCCTCTTTGCCTAGTTAGCAGAGCAACATTATGCTGAATGCACATACGGCAGTACACTTTCTATCCGTATCCTGCATTTGAAGGGACTTGTACATAACTTCACTTTCAAAATAAATGCATGACACTATAATATGGAGATGGGATCTTGTAAAAATTAAAATTAATCACTCAATAAATGTCTTTTGTAGACTGGCTGGCAATTCTTAATGTCATGTAGAATATTATTTGAAAGTATCTACAACATGTTTTCCATAACAAAACACAACCATATGCTAAGGAGACAAGGAGCAAACAAGGGAATGCATTCTAATCTCTTTTGCTCCTGCTTATGATATTAATTATATACACATTCAAGATTCATATGCTCAGTTTCAGCAGGATACTTTAGCTCTGCGTATTTACGTATCACTCAAAAACAAATAGCCAATGAGTAAACAAAGTGATTCAGTCCAGGAAAAGCTGTGCCACATATGCAGAGCAACTCTAAGCCTTCTTTTTTGCTCTTCTTTATTCCAGTGCACTCAAGCCCTATCCAGACATCACATTGTACAAGTGTACCAGTGTCTGTGCCCAGGTACACATTTTTGTGCTAATCACCGTACATGTGTTTATTTTAAAGGACTTGTCAAAGACAGACAATAGTGTTTGCTATCTCCAGCCATGGATGGGAAGTGTACTTTATGTTAGGGATGTGCACAAAATGGATTTTGCATTCTGTTTTGAGCTCAAAACAAAACGCAGATGGCTGAAACGTTTCACCGAAGCAGTGGTCAATTCCAGCTGTTTTGATGGAACAAACCAAAACTAACTCTTATGGGGGTTTGGGGAATAGGTTAACAAATTGTTAAAAATTGACTGCTTGCCCATTTCTTCTGTGGGTTGCCTACCAAACAACCCACTTTGGTGTCCCTACAAGCCACACAATTGTTCCCCATTATTCCCTATGGCCAGCACTTACAGAGTGCGTGCACACAGGTTTTGCATTGTGATTTGCAATGCAACCCTGCATTTTGCAATCCTGCCTTGAAAAACTCTGAAGAAACACACAGTAGAATGGAATCTGTCCCACCCAACACAGAACACACATTTCAAACACAGTCCCAAAATGGCAAAAAATGAATCAGTGACCCAAAATCAACTACCAGCAACAGTGCCTGTGCTGCAACATTGGCACAAGTTGCTCTCTCACACACAATTATGACTGTGTGTGGGTCTGTGGGTCTGCCCTGGCTGCATATGAATGGGAGACTTGATGTGTGAGCACTGTAAGATATTCTCCTTTGGGAGTGGAGCCCCTCTGGGAAGAGCAAAACGTTCCAAGTTCCCTCCCTGGCATCCCCAAGAGAGGGCTGAGAGAGATTCCTAAGAGGTTCCTGCAACCTTGGAGAAGCTGCTGCCAGTCTGTGTAGACAATACTGAGCTAGATGGACCTATGGTCTGACTCAGTATATGGCAGCTTCCTACAGTATGTCCCTGTGTTCCTATGACTCCTTACATTATTCCTAGCATTGCAACAGCTGCCATGGTGGCACCATTAGCAGCAAGCATAGCCATAAGCTCAACTAGAGCAACCTCAGCCACATTTTGACTGAGTACACTTTGCAATGCAGTTTTCAGAGCAGACCAGAGCAGTGACTGAAGCACAAGTCAGTCTCAAGGCCAGACACAGCGCTCATCACACTTAACTGTGATGCTAACTAGGCAAAGAGCACCTTTTTAAACGTGGTGATTCTTTTGATTTAGCAGGAGGAGAGCAACTGGCCCTATCCACCCCAGCACAGTACCCCTCCAATGACTGTTGCTGGTGTCTATCTCATGATTCTTTTTAGATTATGAGCTCTTTAAGGACAGGGATCAATCATGTTTATTTGTTTGTTTGTTATTTCTCTATGTAAACCACTTTGGATACAGCCAGCTTTTGCTCCTACAGGCACTGAAACTCAACAGCTGGGGGGAGGGGAGGTGGGCACCAGGCAGGCACCCACGCACCCACAAAATCAAAAAAGAAAAGGGGGGTACCCAAAAAACACCAGGGAGAGAGCAAGGAGATCACAAGCCAATCTCAAGCGAGTGTCAGAAATCCAATTAGCAAAGGAAAAACAGGCCTTCAAAATGGCACTCGGAACGACGGAACGTTTTAATTGAAACAGGGTTGTTCTGCTCTGAGTTCAAAACAGACCCTTTATTTAAAGGGTGTTCTGTTTTGAGCTCAAAATACTTGAAACAGCCCTTTCCAAGTCAAAGGGTTTCACTGTCTAAACGTTCTGCACATCCCTTCTGTGCATGCATTGTGTAGGAGAAGAATGGCACTTCAGTCCCAAATAGCAAAGCAAGACCAGTTTGGCGAGCAAACAGCAAAGCAAGAGGTCTTGAGACAGTTCTTTAGAACTGAAGGACTACAAGGATTTGTTTAAAGAAAAGGTTACAAACAAATGGGGAAAAGCCTGCAGCTTAATTTCAGCTGTAGCTCATGGCTGAAGAGAGAGACCAAAACAAACAGCCATCTCTGGGGAGACAAAATGGAGACTAACACTGAAGAAGAAAGAGGGGAGGAGTCCAGCACTTTTATCCATGACTCTAAAAAAGCCCAGTGGTCACTATGAGACAATGCTTACAGTGTCAATCCCAGTGTCAATCCCAATCCCAGACACCCCTACTGTAAGTGCCAAGTTCGGTGCTAAGTTGACCCCTGACCCTCACTAAGTCTAAGTAGCCACCTACTGGGCAGCAGCAACACCTTCCCCTCCCACCTGTTCTTGTAAGAGCTCTGCCTTGACCATCTGCCCATAGCTCATGGGGGGGCCACAGCCTCCACCCCAAACAGGAGGTGGGACCCAACTGTCTTACCTGCAGCCCAGAGATTGATGAACCCAATTGCCCTGCCCAATGTGCACCTGATCATGTGGCACATCTGCATGATTATTGTCTGGAGCGGATTGAGCGTTTTGCCACCTGTAGGCAGCCAAAGATTTGCTGCCCAGGGGCAACGGTTCTCCATTACAAGTAAGGGGCTTGGCGGGGGAAGGGTAAGTTAAATCCCCCCCGCCCCGCTTACTTTTAAAATTGCTGCTGTATGGCAGCGGCACAGCATGGATGGTGGCGAGAGCTCCACTCGCCTCCCAAACCATGACAGGTGAGGTCAGGTGCTGGAAGCAGCAGAAACAGCGAAAGGGCTCCTCACACAGGGCCGCCTTCCTTCCAAATGACACCGATCAGGCGATTTCGGCCCATTTGGGGGCCTCTACACATGCATGTGCATGCGCAGAAGCCTGAAATCCGCTCGATCTGTGTCATTTGTGAGGAAGGCAGGTCTGTGTGAGGAGGTCTTGCTGCCATCTTTGCCCTGCCGGATGGATCTCTCACCGCCGCCCCCACTGCACTGCTGCCACACAGCAACAGTTTCCCCTACAAGATTTGCCACTCCCCAAGATTTGCCACTGTAGGCAATTGCTTCTATTGCCGATGTGGTAATCCACCCCTGGTTATTGTTACCTGGCCAAGTGTGGTTAGTTGCTAGGGCAAAACGAAACAAAAACAAAAACAGGCAGTTACAGGAGACCCCTAAAGGAGGGCCTGCAGGGAGTGAGTTGTTACAAGAACAGTGAAATGGAGTGGATGGAGATTTCAGGGGCAAGAAGAGAGAGGAGAAGGCAGCAGTGGATGCCTAGAACTCCTGAGAATGTATGTATGTATGTATTTACATTTATATTCTGCTCTTCCTCCAGTGAGCCCAGAGCGGTGTACATTGGGGATGTGCACGGAACCAGGAGGGAGGGTGGCTCGATGGTGGGGGGTGTCTCACTTTAGGGGCTGGGGAGGGTGCACTTACCCCTCCCTCTGCTTTTCCCCTGCCCGTGCTCGGTATTTTTAACGTCCTATGAGATGGCAGCATATTTCCCTGCCATCCCATTTGCTCCTTGGCTGGAAGTGGCCAGAAGTAGCTGGAGCACGTGCGCCTGCCGGGCGCGTGCACATGCACTTTATTCCTTCCGGCCAAGGAGCAAATGGGGAGGCAGGGAAGTATGCTGCCACCCCTAGGATGTTAAAAATACCGAGTGCCAGCAGGGGGAAAGCTGAGGGAGCACCCTCCCCTGCCCTTAAAGTGAACCCCCCCTCACCTTCGAACTTCAAACCCCCCTGTGTTCGAACCTGTTCAGAGGGCCTCCAAACAGGTTCGTACACAGTGTACACAGATAAGTTTCTCTTTCACAATAACCCTGTGAAGGAGGTTAGGCTGGGAGAGATGTGACTGGCCCAGAGTCACCCAGCAAGTATCCTGGCTGAATGGGGATTTGAACTCGGGTCTCCCCCGTCATAGTCCAGCACTCAAGTGTCTGGTGAACCCCCACCCCTCCCTTACTGAGTTTCCATGGGGAGAGGGAGAGGGACCAATACAGAATTCTTGTAAGGATTTCTGAAAATACAATGAACACTATAGAAAGCTACATAAATAGCTGAAAATGAATATCTCTATAAATGTGATCTCTCTATAAACAACTGAAACTCTGTTTTCAACATTCCAGAGAGATTTACAAATATTATTTGCTACAAGGACTGACAAAGCTGCTTTCTACTGAGTCAGGCCATTGGTCCATCTAGCTCAGTATCGTCTGCACTGACAAGCAGCATCTCTCCAGACTTTTGGACAGGAAATACCAGGGATCGAACCTGGAACTTCCTGCATGTATGTGCTCTACCATAGAGCTACAGCCCTTCTTGAAAAGAAAGCAGTACAGTGCCTCTAGGGATGCCAAGAGCTCGTAGAGATATGCATGGGTGAGGGGTTCATGTTTGTTGGTTTTTAGAAAGATATTTGGCAAATCCAAATGAGGTTCCAATTTCAATAGGAAGGAGTGTTGTACCTTAGGGACAGGGCTTTGTTAGCATAGTTAGACCTGACAACATTTCTAAAGTACTAAGTAGTGAGAGCTTCAGAATGTCTTCCACTCCATCAACTCCTGTTGCAGGCGGGAAGAGAGTGACACTTGCATTACACTGAGATCTGTTTCATGGGTTAATGGTGCTCTTGTGCATTTTCAGCTTCCCTGACCCAAGTATTTCATACTATAAGAAAAACAAGCTACTGAAGCTAACACTCTTTTTGACAAAACCATGGCGGTAGTCACAACAGGTCAGTTCTGAACAGCCTCTCCAACACATCATCGTCATTTGGTACTGAGTCTGCTAGAACATGTATCTTGTGAGGCCCAGTTTATAAATGCAGCAGAATCAAGTGGTGAAGGTTTCTAGACAGGACCACATCAGGCTGTAGATTGGCAGCGGGGGTGCACATTTGAACATTTCCCTGTGAAAAGCTCCTTGCATGTGAAAAAATACTAGATAAAGGATAAAGATAGGCTAAACCATCTCCCTGTCATGCTAATTTTCTTTGTGCAGGGAATTTTATCTATAGAGGAGCATTCAAACATGCAAACTCTCATTTGTAGCTGAAATTCTGTGTTCCAGCAAAACTTTTACCATTTGATTCTCCTGCACATTATTACACTTACAACTTTCTCTGTGTTATCACTCCTTCTTTATCCCTATCCCCAAACAATTAGGGTATAATTGCAGTCATTTTTGCACAGAAGATAGGGTCAGGGTCAGCGTTAGGGTCAGAGTTAGTGTAACAATGAACAAACTGATGAACTCTCTCTCTACCAAGTAATTTTTGCAGGACATTCCTGTCAATTGTCATTTCCATTCCTCTGACAACATTGTTAACATTTTATAGCAGTTTCTGTGTTTTAAAAAACTCTCAAGAACCTTTAAAACAAATTTAAATGTGGCTGCTGCAGGCCCGATGATCAGGACAATAAAAGAACAATCAGTAGCAGAGCTTTGGGGCTAACTGCAGGGAAGGAGGGTTAACCTTATCTTCCCCACAGATGCTCCCCTGTTGGTCTCTGGGCAGACGTATCGCCCATCGCTCGGGTGCTCCAGGGGTCAAGTGCAAGGAAGCGCCGCGGCACAGCCCCCAGCCTCCCAGAGCCCAAATAATGCACTGCACAAGTGTGTGGTGCATTACTGAGAGCCCCCAAGTGCACCCGCTGCAGCTGCAAGCAGCTGGGGCAGACACACAATCACTTAGCCTGGTTTGGGGCACGCTCATGCCCAAAACCCGGGTTAAGTGGCAGGCTAATTAAGAGGGCTCACCACCACGCTGACACCTGGAGCTACATGGCTCCCGGCGGTTCTCACATGCAGCAAAAACCAGGCTGGGCTTTCCTAGCCTAGTTTTCACTACCCATGAGAATAGCTTCACTGAAGGCTGAAAATGTTGCAATGCTGCCAGCTATTTTCCATCTCTAGGAGTGTAATGTAAAGGAGAGGTTTACCACTGCCATCTCCTGTGCAGTACGAGGTGATGCCTTTCAGCATCTTCCTATATCACTGCTCCTTGACAGAGGTGTTTCTCTGGGTTATTAACATACCAGCAGGGATTCCAACCAGCAACCTCTGGCTTGCTAGTCAAGTCATTTCCCTGTGGCACCATTAGGAGGCTAATTCTAGGGCTGTAGATGTTGTCAAAGATCACAACAAGAATTTGTGCCCCTCCCCACCCAAAGGTACTAACCAACCAAGCTAGCATCTGCCCTATGTCATCTACAATTGCAAAAAAAACTAAGCTATTTTCTCTCTTTAGAAAAAACACCTGCCATGGTTAATTCTCTCCATCCTTTTCTACACACAGAAAACCTGTGCTGGATGAGACGAGATGAGATGAGATTGAGGAGCCAAAGAGCATCTATCTATCTATATATTTATTTCACTAAGACGGTCCATGCGTGGATGAAGGGGAATGTGTCGCTGAAATCTTGCGAGAGCCATGGAACTCTCACAAGGAACTCTTGCAGAGAGGCAGGGCGAGAAGCAAACTGGCCCAGAAGGTTGTGGGGTGGGTGGCGAGGGGGCGGGGGTGGCGGTGAGTGAGATGGAGGCAGGGGGAGAAGCAAGCAAGAGGTGAAGGGAGACCCGAGGGAGAGCAAACTGGCCCAGAAGGTTGCTGAGTGGGCGGCGGTGATTGAGATGGAGGCAGGGGGAGAAGCAAGCGAGAGGTGGACAGAGACCCAAGGGAGAGCAAACTGGCCCAGAAGGTGGCGAGGGGGAGGCAGCATTGGGAGGCGGAGCCACGCCGCACCCGGTGGGGAAGGAAAGCACTGCTGGGCTGGCGGGCGGAGAAGGAAAGGTGAGAGCAGGAGGGTAGCAGAGCTGCGCCACTGAGAGGAGCCTGGCTGGGCAGGTAGCGGAGCCATGCCATGCCCGGCGGGGAAGGAAAGCACTCCTGGCGGGCAGAGAGGGAAAGGTGAGAGGAGGGGAAGGAAAGCGCGGTGACAAACTAGTGGCAAAGATGCTATGCGCCAGATCTGCTAGTTCATTGGTTAATGGTCCTGATCAAGCATTTAATACTTTCAGTCATAAGGAGTAATATAAAAGTTTTTTTCTTTCCTTTTTATCCCAAATGTGTTTGGTGAGTGCAGTGTTTTGATTAATCCATTCCTTGTTCCAGGCCAGCTTTTGAATAGGCTTTAGTTACTTGTATTTCAGTCCTGGTGTAGAGGCGGGGCTAACAAACAGCCGGCAGCAAGAGCACAGAAGAGCAGTCTGTATTTCATTAAACTATTAATATTCCTGGTTCCACTCCAGTGCCTTGTCCTTGCATACCACAACTCTATCCCTTGGATTCTTCACTGAGCACCTGGAAGACAGAAATGGTTTTGAACATAACTGGAGAAGATGTGTTGTGTTCTCCTCCTCTTTGCAAGATAGCAATCAAAGTTTTACAAGATATAAAAAGGCAGCTGAGTGTCAAACGAAAGAGAAAGATTCTGTTCCAGGCCGGTTGTACTGCAGCTGGCTTGTTTGTGTCCTGCAGGTACGCCAAGGATGAATTTGACAAGGTTCTCACCCCCACAAAAAGGGGGGAAAAATATAAGAAAAAGGGAACAAAGTTAAGCAGATGGGAAGTGATGTTGACCTAGAATTTTCAATAGGCAGTTGTGAAGTGTGAACATCACTAGCAAAATGTGTCACTGGATGCTGTACAGCAGCATTACAGATGTTGACTATTTCTTCCCTGTTATGCTGCTTTATTCGTGTGGCTAAATGACAGATTTGGCACTCGGTGGGGTGGCCTCCAATTGTATTGCTTTGATATGTATGTATTTCAGCAAACACCACTAGAATTACCTTGCAAAAGCAGCCAGTGATAACTTTACCTGAAGATAAAGCTCAGAGACTCTATTAAAAACCAACAAGAAATAAAATACAGGCAATAAACAATATGCCTGAGACCCTACATATTTGCCTGTGTGTCCCGCTCATGGACTTAAGAACAAAAAGAAGAGTTCTGCTGAATCAGACCTTGAGTCCATCTAGTTCTTTCTTTCTTTCTTTCTTTCTTTCTTTCTTTCTTTCTTTCTTTCTTTCTTTCTTTCTTTCTTTCTCTATGTAAACTGCTTTGGAAACTTTTCTTGAAAAGCAGTATATAAATATTTGTTGTAGTGGCAGTAGTAGTTAAGCATCCTAGTTCCAACAGGGACTAGCCAGATTTTCCAGAAAGCTAACATGCTGACAAAGCTCACTATATCTGGGTTCAGACACAACCATTGGGGACTCATAATATACATCTCAAAACAAACATTTGAAGCCCTGAATTCTTTTCTGGTTTTGATTAAAATCAGGCGTGATTGTGCTTAGGGCATTCACCTCTTCAGATGAATGCCCTAAGTGTGAAGAGAGCTGGCAGAAAAAGTCCTGCAGATGCGGCATGTGCCATGTGCCAAAGATGTGCTATGATTGATGTGCCATCAATGCCAGAGACACTCCAGGGGTGGAATTTCCGACCAGCCTTACCTGCTGTAAGCATGTACAGTGGGTTTGATTTTTATTTTTTTTAAGAACACCTGAACAGGGTTCAGCACTCACATGAGTGTGCACAGGTACAATTATTCACATATTGTGTTGAACATATATAGGAACATAGCCACCATATACCGAGTCAGACCATTGGTCCATCTAGCTCAATATTGTCTATACAGACTGGCAGCGGCTTCTCCAAGGTTGCAGGCAGGAATCTCTCTCAGCCCTATCTTGGAGATGCCAGGGAGGGAACTTGGAACCTAGATGCTCTTCCCAGAGCAGCTCCATCCTCTAAGGGGAATATCTTACAATGCTCACACATCTAGTTTCCCATTCATATGCAACTAGGGTGGACCCTGCTAAGCAAAGGGGACAAGTCATGCTTGCTACCACATGACCAGCTCTCCAGTAGTACACTTCCTATCGATTTGCATTTGAGGGGCCTGTACCCAGTTCAAATTTTAAAATGAGCTCAGGCACAGTTTTTCACACAAACACATGTACCGGTGTACAGACATCTTGTACAACATAATGTCTGAATAGGGTTAGTGATTCTGAGGCAAGGCTGGTTTAGGGTAGGATGTTCCTATATTCTTTCTCTTTAGGAAGACAGCCAATGGCTGGTCTCACTGGTCAGGGCCATACTAGAACTTTAAGATCTCTAAGGCTGCTGTAGTGCAATGACTTACCAGAAGGGGCAGCAGTGTATTGAACCTCAGCCTAGGCACTGCAGAACCTGACACAGGTTAAAGCTGGTCAAATAATTCCCTCCAGCACCACATATTGGAGTGAGTCAGCAGTTCCTGATGGTCAGCTGCTCAGATTAGCTATCTTTCTGGATTTATAAAAGGACTGCTGCCCTGTGCTCTGTGCCTCAGTTGCCAGAAGCCTTGTAGGGAGATGACTTTAACACCTGCTTCCCAGAGACAGTGGCTGCCCAGAGGTGGGAGCCTGTGTGGTTGCTGTCTGCTGTTGTCAGCTTGCCAGCCTGTGTGCCCCCTAGCGTGTGGGGCTGTGGCTGCCCTGCAGGTGAGTCTATGTGGGATCGGCGCCAGAGGGGGTGAGTCAGCAGTTCCTGAGGGTCAGCTGCTCAGATTAGCCATCTTTCTGGGCTTATAAAAGGACTGCTGCCCTGTGGTGACGGGCCCACCACTGGCAGGGTTGCCACCGAAGGGGCGACACCAAAGGGGGTCGCCCCTCTGGGGGAGCCACTTCTGGGGGCAATGAAGGCGAGGGCCTGGTGTTTTGGGATCCTGGGTGTTCCAGATGTGTCTTGGTTTGTCTGGGGATGGGGAGACAAGGGGTGTGTCCACTGACTGTGGGATGGCTATTCCAGTGGTGGTATGGAATAGATGAAGTAAAGTTGGCAGGTCAGTGCATCATTACGGGGAAGGGAAGTCAGAAATCTATTAGCTGTTTCCCCTTCCGGCTGCCCTGCCAGCTCTTTGACCTTGGGGAGCAGTGTCAACCTCCCACAGACTCTCACCTTGCTCCTCTGTAATGCCAGGTCTGTCCAGAGTAAGTTGGAAACCATCCATGATCTGATTCTGGATGAAGGGGCAGACCTGTTATGTATTACAGAGACTTGGTTGCGGGAGGCTGGTGGCCCAGTCTGGTCCCAGCTTCTCCCTCCAGGGTACTCTGTTGAGGAGCAGGTGCAGGGACGTGTGCGAGGAGGTGGAGCGGCTGCAGTGTTTAAGAATAACCTCTCCCTGACCAGGATCCCTGTGGAAGTGTCTGACCATATTGGATGTGTGTACCTAGGTTTTGGAGTCCAGAGATAGATTGGGACTTCTCTTGGTGTACCGATCGCCCCGCTGCCCAATGGAGTCGCTAACTGAGCTGACGGACTTGGTCTCGGGTTTGGTGTTGGAGTCCCCCAGGCTTGTGGTGCTGGGGGACTTCAATGTCCACTATGGGACCAATTTGTCTGGGGCGGCTCAGGAGTTCATAGCAGCCACGACGACTATGGGCCTATCCCAAAGGTGTGGCCACACCATAGTTTTGTATAAGGGCATGATAATATTAGCAGTTTTATTTTCAATCCCCTTCCTCATGATCCCAAATTGGCCTTTCCACAGAAGCCTCACATTGAGTTGACACTTTCAATGAGCTGTCCACCATGACCCCAAGATCCTTCTCCTGGTCAGTCATCGACAGCTCAGATCCCATCAGTGTATACTTGAAGATAGGGGGTTTCGTCCCAATGTGCATCACTTTACACTTGCCAACACTGAACCGCATTTGCCACTTTGTCACCCACTCACCCAGTTTAGAACAATCCTTTTGGAGCTCCTCACAATCCGTTTTGGATTTCACGACCCGAAAGAGTTTGGTACCATCTGCATATGTGGCCACCTCGCTGCTTACCCCTGCTTCTAGATCATTTATGAATAAATTAAAAAGCACCGGTCCCAGTACAGATCCCTGGGGGAACCTACTTCTTACTTCCCTCCATTGTGAAAACTCTCCATTTATACCTACCCTCTGTCTCCTGTCCTTCAACCAGTTAGCAATCCACACATGTACTTGTCCCCTTATCCCATGACTGCTAAGTTTCCTCAGGAGTCTTTGATGAGGAACTTTGTCAAAAGCTTTTTGGAAGTCCAGGTATACTATGTCAGCTGGATCACCTTGATCCACACACTTGTTGACACTCTCAAGATCTCCAAAAGGTTGGTGAGGCAAGATGCGGAAGCCATGCTGGTTCTCTCCCTGCAGGGCCTGTTCTTCTATGTGCTTTACAATTTTATTCTTGAGGATGTTTTCCATCAATTTTCCTGGAACGGATGTTAGGCTAACTGGCCTGTAATTTCCTGGATCACCCCTGGATCCCTTTTTTAAAATCGGTGTTACATTTGCTACTCTCCAGTCCTCTGGTACAGAGCCTGATTGCAGGGATAAGTTATCTATTTTAGCAAGAAGGTCGGCAATTTCACATTTGAGTTCTTTGAGTACTCTTGGGTGGATGCCAGCACTGGCGATTTGTTAGTTTTTAGTTTTTTCAGACAGTTTAGAACAGGGGTGGGGAACCTTGGCCCTCCAGCTGTTTTTGAACTACAACTCTCATCATCCCCAGCCACAATAATTGTGGCTGGGGGTGGTGGGAGTTGTAGTTCAAAAACAGCTGGAGGGCCAAGGTTCCCCACCCTGGTTTAGAACATCATCTCTTGTCATTTCTATCTGACTCAGTTCTTTAGCCTCCATCCCTAAAAAGCCTGGTTCAGGAACAAATATATGTTCAGTATCCTCTGCCATGAAGACGGGTGCAAAGAACTCATCTAGCTTCTCTGCAACCTCAACATCCTCCTTGATAATCCCTTTCACTCCCTAATGGCCCAACCGCCTCCCTGGTGGGTTTCCTGCTTCCTAAACATTTCAGTATTCCAAAATATTAAAATGAGTACTGCACTGCCTTGCAGATGGGGGCGGGGGGGTGGGCCAGACAGTCCAAATGAACAGAAGAAATGAAGGTGTGCAATGAATCCTCATAGGGATTCATTATGAGGAAAATTTATTATATACCAAATACTTGAAAAATAATGGCCACACATTTTGCTCCATAACTCCAGTCCTACAAGGGCTAGAGCTTAGCTTTTTTTAAAAAAAAAAAAGTGAAAGCTGGGGACTGTGTTAGGGTTAGGATATGGCAACTTTGAATCCCCATTGTTTCCTATGGCTGAAATTTTCAAAATCAGTAAAAACTAAAAAAAAAAATCATTAAAAATCAACCAAGTGTCCCACTGCCTTGAAATTTGGGTGGTAGGTGACAACCATGGGGACCTACCACCACCCAAATTTGGAGCCCCTAGGACCTTGTTAAGCAGTCCAAATTGGTCCAAATCTGAATCAAAGCAAAGCAAATACAAGTCAAATCTGGGGTGATTTGTGGGGGCGGGTAGATTTGGATAAAAAACAAATCAGAGGT
Organism: Hemicordylus capensis; assembly: GCF_027244095.1. Lineage (NCBI taxonomy): Eukaryota > Metazoa > Chordata > Lepidosauria > Squamata > Cordylidae > Hemicordylus > Hemicordylus capensis. Next base: position 329,752,179 of record NC_069659.1, on the reverse strand, counting down.
GATTTGTTTTGGGCACAAATCAAATCAAAAAATCAATTTGTGCACATCCCTAGTGTTCAGTGCACTTAGAGGCAAACACAGGTTTACTGCTGCTAGTAGTAGTTGTAGTTGTAGTTATATACCACTATTCAACAAAAGTTCTCAACAGCTTACAAATAATGTATTAAGATGGTTCCCTGTCCCAAAGAGGCTCACAGTCTAAAAAGAAATGTGACACCAGCAACAGCCCCTGGCCTGGAGAGATGCTCTGCTGGGGATGAATAGGCCAGTTGCTATCTAAAAATATAAGAATCATTACTTTGAAAGGTGCCTCTTTGCCTAGTTATCGAGGAATCCCTCCATGGGGCATGAAATGGCCTCTTGCACTTACTCAGTTATACAGGGAACAAGATTTTGCTCTCTCAGAGCATTTCATAGTACCCTATTTTACACACACACACACACACACACACACACACACACACACACACACACATTTCCAGCCACTATAGAAAAGTTCTAGAGTCAACGTACAGTTTGGCACCTTCCACCAGAACAGTTAGCGGGGAAACCAGTTCCTGTATTTCTCTCTGTATTTCTTGTGCTCTGCAGCAGGGTCAGCTGTCCCAGATACAGAGTAAATTATGCACATCAGATGCAATGCATGCATGGAGGAAGGGCGAGTCAAATAAAAGTGAAGATATCACCTTTCCATCAGCATGCTGACAGGCAAGGTAGCCACCAGATTCCTCAGAGCGGAGAACTGCTGGACAAGAATGCCATCTGCAGGCAGTAGCTGACAAATACTAATACCTCTTGACTATAGCGTTTCTGGAAGGCAGTGCATAAGGAGCCTTCCACATGGCATGTTAATATGTGTTTCATATGCTAATGGGTAGTTCATTAAAAATAAACAAATACAAAAGGCGGGGGGGGGCCTCCCAATGACTTTCAGGAAGAATCAAAGACTAGAGTCCCTAATATACTAAATCTTTCGATGGAGTAACCAAGAGAGGATCATTATCATTACGGTGCTGTGCTCTGCATGCATATTTTATGAGGGAACTTTTTGTGTGTGGGCTTCAGAGGTTAGCAGTGCATTCCAAATCCTCTGCTGCTTGATTTAACTGAATGCAAAGCCCAATGGCATTTGTTAAAATCAGAAAAGGGGGGAAATGCTATTAGGAGTAACCCCCAATTGTAATGTATTTTCAGTCTTGCCTGTATAGAGCACTGCTATATGTATTAGGAATAAATGAGAAACATCCCTACTGGTCATACAAAGTTTAAATACTAGCATATGATATAGATGTAAAAGGATTTTTAAATCACAGAGAGAGAGACTCAAAACAAGCTATTTTGGGTCTCATTTTAGAAACTCATAGAAGTTCTATAGGGCAAGTTTAATTGGCACACATTAAAAAGCAACATGTTGCCAATACTGGAGGGGCCAAAGAGCTCGCAAAGTACTCAAAATGCAAAAGTACTGAGCTGTTAACTAAAATATGTAATTTAGCACCCAAATCCAGGGGACAGAAAGACAGCTAATGCTCCAAATGAAACATTAAAAACTGAAATAAAATGATCTATGCATGCTGTTCCTTACTTGATGGCTACAGATTCAGAGCCGGGCTATACATTACACTCACCACTGAAACACTGCCAAAAAATGGGTTACTAGTTTTGAATTGTCTCTTTCCTCACTATCTATATATTTAATTCTCCTGGGTGTGCCTTGGAATTCAAGGAAGCCTTTTCACTATTTGACAAGGATGGAGATGGTACTATAACAACGAAAGAATTGGGGACAGTGGAGGCAAGCGGCGGCAGCGGGCCCAGCCACGGAGGCGGCCGGAGACTGGGGCAGAATGCGGGGGAAGAGGTAACTGCCAGCCCCGAAGTGTGCACAGATGCTCTGTGCAGGGTCAGCTAGTAATATTTAAAACTGCTTGAGATGCAAGTGATGCAGTGTACTATCACCATCTTTGTGAGCACAAACTTAGGTCAGTAATTTCCATCTGTTCGTCTAGAGCAGGCCTGCTCAACTTTGCCCCCCCACACACACACTGTTTTTGGACTACAACTCCCATAATCCCCAGCCTCAAGGGCAATAGCCAGTGATTATGGGAGTTGTAGGCCAACATCTGCAGGAGGGCCAAAATTGAGCAGGACTGATCTAGAGCTTGGACCAATTTACATGTTTGTTTGATTGATTGATTGATTGATTGATTGATTGATTGATTGATTGATTGATACTGCCCTTCCTAAAGTGGCTCAGGGTGGTTTATGTTAAGTACATATAGTAGTTTGACCTTGTATGCTTATTTTATTTTATTTTACTTTATTTTATTTGGTTAAATATCAAGCAGGGGTCTCAGTCTGGATCAGGGCCTCTTACAGCTGCTATTTCTCATGGGAAGGAAGTTGGTACCAATCAGCACCAACACAGGAGAAATACCAGCTATGGGGGTCACAATCTAGAGCAGGACCAAGGCAAAGGGAAAAGGCTAAAGTCTCCTCCACCCCAACACAGTTCTGGTCTGAAATAGGCAATCCCATAGCTAAAATGGAATTTTTTTAAAAACAACAACACTGAGCACCAAATAACACATTAAATTAATATGTTATTTGGCCTTTTCTCTACATAGAGGGCAGGTTATCACAACTGGGCAATGTTTGTTTTGCTACCGAAACTCAAGAGGCAGAGGCACATACACTCCCATTAAAATCAATAAAGTGATCGTGTGTCAGCTCCAACTCACTTCCATGAGAACCGATAAAGTGACCATGTGAACTCCAATGTTGGCTGGCTACCATGCCCCATCGGACCTTCAACTGTGATAAGCACCATAAGTCAGATCTTCAATCACTGGCACCCAGCCGACACTAGAGGCAGCACACAGCCACTTTACTGGCTTTCACGGGAGCATGCATGCCTCCAGCTCCCAGTCTCCTGTGGCATAACTAACATGGTCCTATCATGAGAACCAGTCTATTATTTTTCATTTCTGATTACCACAGGGTTAACTGATGGAGAGTTGGTTTGTGTTCATGTTCACAGTTGCCAATTTTGGAGAGTCATTGATATATTTATGTTGTTGTGGTGCTGTTCTTCATGGTGCCATTCCCTTGTTCCCTTTTCTCCTCACTGTCTTCAGCCTTTGTCCTCACCACCATTTACTCTGATTGGCTGTGGATTTTGTTGATGACATCATGATACTCTGACATAATGACATCACAGACTCATATAATAGAGAGCCAGCATGGTGTAGTGGTTAGAGTGCTGGACTAGGACCGGGGAGACCCGAGTTCAAATCCCCATTCAGCCATGATACTTGCTGGGTGACTCTGGGCCAGTCACTTCTCTCTCAGCCTAACCTACTTCACAGGGTTGTTGTGAAAGAGAAACTCAAGTATGTAGTACACCGCTCTGGGCTCCTTGGAGGAAGAGCGGGATATAAATGTAATAATAATAATATTATAATAATAATCTGGGTCACCAAAAAATACCTTCAGATTATACCACAATGTGGGCAAATGAAGTTGAGGGTAGGGAGGGCAAAAGACGGAAAATAGTACTAAGAAAAAGTAGCATAATTTCTATCCTTAATTATGTTATATTATGTGTAATGCTGTAATTTAGTTGAAATAATAATTATTCTTTTTTTTAAAAAGTCAGGGTAACAAAGGTAACAACCAAACAGCATTAAACCAACACAAATTCTCTAACATGGGATGTGGTGATGGCCACTAGCTTGGATGGCTTTAAAAGGGGCTTTTAAAAATTCATGGAGGACAAATCTATGAATGGCTACTAGTTCTGATGGCTATAGGCTATCTCCAGGCTCAGAGTCACAATGCCTATGAGTACTAGTTGCCGGGGAGCAATAGCAGGAGAGAGGGCATGCCTGTGGGCTTCCCAGAGCATCTGATGGACATTGTGGGAAACAAGATGCTGGACTAGATAGGCCTTGGGCCTGATCCAGCTGGGTTGTTCTTATGTACATGTTCATCAAAGTGAATATTTCCCCCTGTTAATTTGTTTCACTACATTGAATGTGTTGAATTCAAGGTGAATATTGAAAAGGAATATTTAGTGCAATTCTAAGCAGAATGTTTAAAGTTTACATGTACAATTCATGGAGAACATTTCCTTGGATTCAAAATATCCTTACAAGCAACAGATTGGATGACAAAAAAGAGAAAAATATGTTGGTAGCATTTTCATTAAGTAGATCCGATTTCTTAGAAATGAACCTATAGAAAGCTACAACTTCCCTTTCCTTTGCTGAACAGATTTGCCATACTCACTTAATTCTGGCAATCTTTTTTCTCTTATACAACATGGTACCATTCTGACCTCCGATTTATCATCCACCTCTCTCTACAGCCTTGTTTTGCCTGAGGGCTGTAATAAACCAAGTTGCCATTTCAGTCTGTGTTATCTTCTTTCAATGAGACTGATTAAAGCCAACTTGCTTCACACTCATATATTTGCCCATTTTATTATCCGGCTTATATGGCTGCCAAGCAAATGAATTATCTTTCTTTTATTTGGATTCCATGGTATGCAAAAGTTATAAGTCCTTCAATTGTGCATTGTTTAATTTTGTGAATAACTTTTTGTGATGATTCATGAAGCAATTTGCAAATTTGCAAATAGATCTGAATGGGAAAGAGATACTGCTGGAATATAAATTTAACATATGACTGGATACACATACTTTACTCTTGTGCATATTATAGGTAGATCATTGCCATGTTTGCTGGGTATGTTATCTGTTCTTCTTGGATTTTATTTATAGCTGACAGTTATCTTACTATTCATGAGGGATGTGAAGAAATTTCTCCAAGTACTACTACGACTGCTTCTACTGTTAATATTTTTATACAGTACCTCTCCTCAACAAATGTTTTCAAAGTGGTTTAGGTAGATAGGTAGATAGGTAGGCCGCCTTTGCACATAACGCCAAACCGGAGGTGAACAAGGCAGAGGTCCGATTTCATGGCTGTCCAAATGCGTGAAACTGCAGTTTCATCACAAGAGTGACCCGAGGTTTCCCTCCCCAAACCATAAATTGAACCTTCAGTTTGTCGTGAGTTTTGCTGCTCGAACCTCAAGTTTGGAGGCAGTGGTGTGTCATCCAAATTCTGCCGCCATCGTAACCTAAGTGTTGTGCTGTGCCCACTCGCAAAACCATGGAGAGGGTGGCTCAGAGACCAACCCAGAAATGCCTGCCTGACTTCTCGCTGGCCACTTCTTGGAGCCCACACCCGTCCCCCTGCCATCTCCTTTCCCCTTCCTCTGTTGCCTGGCAACAAGGATGCCATGTCCCTCCAGTTACAGCATTTAAAGGGATAGGTGGATCCCATTGGTGAATGCCTGCTTCCAACTTCAGGATAGGGGTGCACCATGGCATGAAGGACATGCCAGACAGGAGTGATGACAGCAGTGGAGGATCTCCAGTTACCCATTAAATGTGGTGTATCATGGAAAGCAGACATGGGTCCCTTGCTGAAGAAGTAATTGAGCATGCCCCACATCACTCAAGTCCCTTTCACCCCCCGCCCCACCCTTCCCTCAACTTTACAGCGGGGGTACCTTAGATGATGTTTGTTTGTTTGTTTAACATATTTTTATACTGCCCAAAACTTACATCTCTAGGCAGTTTACAACAAGATAAAATCATTAAAACATTAGTTAAAAACAAAACCAAAAAATTTAAAACACAACAATTTAAAAATTTTAAAACAATATTCTAAAACAACATTAAAAACAATCAAAACAGTATCAGTTAAAAGCCTGGGTGAACAGATGTGTCTTTAAAGACTTTTTAAAGGCTGTTAGAGATGGGGAGGCTCTTATTTCACTAGGGAGAGCATTCGAAAGCCTCGGGGCAGCAACGGAGAAGGCCCGTCCCCAAGTAGCCACCAGACGAGCCGGTGGCAAATGCAGACAGATCTCTCCTGATTATCTCAATGGGCCGTGGGGTTCATAACGAAGAAGACACTCTCTTAAATGTTGCTATGTGACCAGCAACTATGGCATGCCAGTCTTCACAAATGTGTCAAATGTGATGTCACCTTGATGCACGAGATCAGCATGATGTACCCCTGCACCCAGGAAAAACACACAGCGTATTTTTCTGGGAGTACATAGAAGTGGGCAAGGAAAGGGGATGTTTTCTGTGGTTTCCAATTGGTGGACTAGTTAGGATTAGAAGGGCAAGGGACTGCCTGCTCTTTCTATACAGCCACCAATGCTGCTGATGCTCCGAGGAGGGGTGTCCACATATCAGAGCACAGTTGGGAGGAGGGGATGCTCAAGTTGTGGTGGGGGCAGAGGGCTCCATTTACCTTGAGGTGTCCTGCAAGTGACCCTTCCTTAACATCACACTCACAATGGCTAAAAGGTTACTTATTAACACCTAAAACTGTAGAGAGCATGGGATGAGGGAGTTTGCACAGGCCAACAGACAGGTGCTGGTTCAAGAAAAATGACAGATACGTGATGTCCATGCACCTCCTTGAGTTCTCCGAGGAAGCTTGCCTAGTAGGGATGTGCACCAAATTGCTTCGGTGCACATCCAAGGGTGGCGAGGGGTTCCCTGCTGTGGTGCAGTTGCTACGGAAAGACTTCTGTGCAAGCAGCAGCTTGTGCCGTTCACTCCTCCAAAATGCCGCACCACGGTGATTGGATGAGATGCGTCCTGGTCATCCCTTATGTGGCATCAGCACGTAAATGACACTTACATGCCGATGCCATGCAAGGGATGCCGGGGATGCATCCTATCGCCATGGCACGGCATTTTAGAGGGGCAAGCGGCACAAGCTGCCGCTTGCACAGAAGTCTTTCTGTAGCAATAGCAATAGCACCATGGCGGGCGGGCAGGGGTTTGGAGGATGGGGCAGGTAGGACCTGCACGCCTCCTCTTAAGAGAACCCCATGCCCTGCTCCAAAACATTTCCATGCCAGGGAACCAAAGCATTTTGGCTGATGCTGAAATGCTTCGGGCTCATCCCTATTGCCTAGCCAGACTTATCACCCCCATAAAGACCCTCGATGAATCTGTCCGCACTGTCCATACTGGTTCTCCTTGGTGCTATCTCCTGCCCTGCAGCTGCCTCTGAGAACAAAGCCTTCAAGAAGCCTTGATGTCTCCCATTCAAATGCAAACCAGAGAAGAGCCTGCTCAGCAAAGGGGACAATTCATGCTTGCTACCACAAGACCAGTTCTCCAGGAGGAGAGCTGATCTTATGGGAGGAGAGATGGTCTTGTGGTAACTAGCATAAATTGTCCTCTTTGCTAGGCAGGATCTGTCCTGATTTGCATCTGAATGGGGGACTACATGTGAGCACTGTAAGATATTCCCCTTAGGAGAAGGGGCCACTCTGGGAAGAGCACCTGCATGCTTGCATGCAGAAGGTTCCAGGTTCCCTCCCTGGCAATCCAGATAGGGCCGGGAGAAGCTCCTGCCTGTAACCTTGGAGAAGCCACGGCCATTCTGCATAGACAACACTGAGCTAGATGAACCAATGGTCTGACTCGGTATAAAGCAGCTTCCTGTGTTCCTATGTTCCACACAGGGTAACCACAGGGTAAGCCTTTATGTGACCACAGGGGTCCAGAAATGGAGTGACGGGTGGAAGCAAGCTACTTGTCTAGGTGGTAAATTTCCCCCCTTTCTCCCCCTCTGTAGTGCTGTCTATGTTTAAAAGCCCTGATTTACTGAGGTCCATCACACAAATGTTTGACACAAACATTTTCCATCATGCATGTAAAGTTGACGCTCACTTCAGCTGGCCACATGAGCCCTATTTAGACATTAGGTTGTATGTGCTTACAGGTGCCTGTACACATGCACTTCTTTTGTATAAATGATTGTACGTGCATTCAGAGAGCCAGCGTGGTGTAGTGGTTAGAGTGCTGGACTAGGACGGGGGAGACCCGTGTTCAAATCCCCATTCAGCCATGAAAACTAGCTGGGTGACTCTGGGCCAGTCACGTCTCTCTCAGCCTAACCTACTTCACAGGGTTGTTGTGAAAGAGAAACTCAAGTATGTAGTACACCGCTCTGGGCTCCTTGGAGGAAAAGCGGGCTATAAATGTAAAAATAATAAAAATAATAATAATAATTTTAAAAGTTAAATTGGTTACAGGCTGTATGAACACTGAACACAATGTGTGAATAACTGTATGTGCCTACAAATCTGCATGTTTGTACACAGATTGTATCTGCATTAACATAATATGTGAAAGGGCTATGCTAAAGTGGTGTTTGGATTATTTCCCTGCTTATTGAGTTTCTTCCATGTATGATGAGCTGAGTCCGCTGTTCTCAGCTCATGTGCAACTCTGACTTTTTCAGTTCACACATCTGTGTGTAGCATCTCCACTCATGAAGGGGTTACTGTTCGCTCTTGCTAAACCTAAGTGGAACTAAGGACAAAGCACAAGTCACATTAAACATGTGCTTGGAGTGAATGTGCTTTTTTTTAAAAAAAAACCGGGAGCAATCTGGATTGGGGCCCTTATTCTTTGCCCCCTCGTGGTCCCAATCTGAACTGATGGGCCCCATAGCTGCTATTTGTTCTGGGAGGGAAGTTTTCATTGACACCAATAGGAGCTTCCCTCCTGGAGCACACAGAAGAGCAGGGAGCAGACCTGGATCAGGACTACAGTGGAGACGAAAGTTTAAAACTCTTTTTCCCTCCTGCCAGAGCTCAACCAGGATCAAGCCCCCGGCAGCTCCTATTTAGAGATTGACAAGCAAGCACATCAGCTCCAAGCACGAGCTTGATCTAATGTGTGGTTTGGCCCTACAGCATCAGAATTAATGGATGAATTTGCTGAGGGAATGAACACATGCTTCTCCAACTGGTGGCGATTCCACAGAGAAGCGGCAAATCACATAATTAAGATGAAGCTGTGAGCACTTAAGCTGCATCATCATAACATGAGCTTTTAATGAAATTATCTCGACATGAAAATAAATATAACATCAAGTCTCAACTCAAGCTAATATTCCTGCTGAAAACACAGTGTGCACAATGATCTGTAGAGATGACTCTTTTACCAGTTTGGCCCACATCTGAAGTAGACATTTCCTTTCACTTAACTTTGGGAAAGTGGCCTAGAACTAGTGACAGATGGGCATCATCAGTAGTGTGGTTGGCCAGGGTACAAAACGAAAAATATAGAAATCTTCTGTTTTCCAGAAGAGGGAAGAGATTTAAACACCTGTTTCAAATTATCCAGACACTATAAACATTTTTGGTAATTGGAAAGCCCTGTGTTTTAAGAAAGCGAGAAGTGTGGTTGCCAACTCAACGAAATTGGATAGGCAGGAGTCCAGCAAGCAGCGAAAGGGAGAAAATTATATTATTTGTCACTGGCAAAAGGCTAGGAAGACAGAGTGAGCCGCAAGTTAGAACCTCCTACTGCAGAAATCCTGTCACATGGTGAAGCATGTACATAAATTAGAGATGCACATTTCTTAATCTACTCTCAATACTTTCCTTTTAGAGGTTGTCATCTTGAGGTGTCTCTCTCAGGAAGATGGGCATGTGAAGCTATTTGAACATGAGAAGCAATGGGCAAAATGTGTTCACCTTGCACTTATCTCTAGAAATGTTTGACTAACAAGTGGAAGGTTGCCAGTTCAAATTCAAATACAGGAAGATGCTGAAAGGCATCATCTCATACTGCGCAGGAGATGGCAATGGTAAACGCCTCCTGTATTCTACCAAAGAAAACCACAGGGCTCTGTGGGCGCCAGTAGTCAAAATCGACTTGACGGCACACTTTACCTTTATTTTTAAAAAGCAAGCAGTGTAGAGGAGCTGTTAGGTATCAAAGATGGAATCCTTATTTATTTATGTATTCATTCATTCTGCACTATCAGTGGACACATCACTTTACAGAGTTACACTGGCAACGCAGACAGACCCCTGCTCCCTAGAAACCTTTCACCTCTCCTGAAATGTCCCTGAAGCAACCCTGTATAGCACAGGAAGGAGAGTTTCTGGCATGCACTCCCTCAACCCTAATCCCCTTCTCCAGACTACCTCCCTGTAAGCTTGCAGGAGCTTGAACAGACCAATTGCCTCTCCCCTTCAGCACCCTTTCCTCCCCCAGAAAACTGTGTCTGAACTCATAGATACCCTTAATATTCCATAAAGGCCTGGAGGGTCTCAGGGTTGTTTTGGGGAAGAATTTAAGATTTTCTTTTTCATTTAATTTAGAAAGTTCTATCTATCTAAGGGGTCTACCCCAGTATGTAGAAATCACTACTCAGGGGTAGTCAACCTTGGCTCTCCAGCTCTTGTTGAACTACAACTCCCATAAATCCCAGCCACAATAGACTGGGGATTATGGGAGCTGTAGTTCATCAACAGTTGGAGGGGCCATGCTAGCCCTCATTTGGCACCCATGTCTGTGTGGAAGCCAATTGAGCAGCAGGGGCAGGGCAGTCTCCCCGCGGGATGCTGGGTGGGGCCCCTCTGCCCCACAGAACATTCCAGGTACCAGCAATGGGTAAGTTTGCAACCATTTAAGTGCTATTTTTCCACCCTCACTGCTCCACCTGGAGCAGTGCTCACTGGCTGCTACTGCACCCTACCCCACCCCTGGAGTCATCCTGTAACTAGTCTCTGACACCTTCAGCATTCTATAGCTCCTGGGGGCCACTGAGCACACTCAGTCTGCCTCAGACTGGTTTGGGGTTTATGTTTCCTTTCCAGGTCTTTTAATTTACAAACCAACCTAAGGAGCCTCCTCCTAACTACCCAGAATCCACTATCTTGTTTGTGAGTGTCCCCATTTTGCTTCCACTCTGATAGGTACTCCAATTTGCTATTAGTCTGTGTAATAATGATAGATATTGCAGTTGTGTGGCTAAGATCGAGAAAATAGCAACTCACCTAACACAACCAAACGAGTTCATGGCTAAGGGGAAATTTGAGCTAGAGACTTCCCATCTCACCTTTGTAGCCTAGGATGGCCAACTGACTGAAGCTTTTCCAGAAGGACCAACGCCCCCTATTTCCCCCTTCCCCCTTCTTCTTTTTTTTTTGGGGGGGGGGGGATTTCAAGTTATTAAAACCTCCAGAATTGCATTCAGCAGTTTCCTAGAGAGTGTTGCTGATTCCTGGAGATTCCAGGGCAATCCTTGAGGGTTGGCAACCTTATTTTACCCACTGCATTATATCCTGGAATTAAAATAACCAATAGTTTTATTCAGATATTATAGTCAAGTCAAGTTTTATTTACGGTCCTAGACCAAACAATCCATGCATACAAATAGCAGAACAATTTATAAAAACTCTATAGGTTCTCATTATACATCTTAAAAGCAATATAACAAAATTTAGCTACAGAGTTAAAATTAAAAACATTTTCATCAGAGAGTAAAAATTTAACAATTTGTTCAGCAGATCGGTCTGTCTGTTTACAGACCAGAGGTAGAATTAAGTGCTCCCTTGATTGCCTATGTATTTTACAGGATAATAGAATATGCTCAATAGATTCTATTTCCCCACTGCCGCATCTGCAGAAGCGTTCTTCCAGGGGAACACCACTGTATCTCCCGGCTAATAGTGCAGAGGGAAAAGAATTTGTTCTTGCCCTTGTAAATGCCCACCGGAATTTGCTGAGTGTAATATGGGACAAATAATTTGCTGGTGAAAGATCCCATCTAGTTCTTACTCCTTTATAGAATTGTGTCAAAGAGGCCCAGTTATTTTGCAATTCATTATCTGTCAAACGCTGTTTTACTATTCTTTTAGCATTTCCCAAGTCTAACTCCAGCAGTTGTTCAGGGTCTATTCCTAGAGCAGCGAGCTTTTTACTAACTACAGTGCACCACTGCGGTTGTGGGTTTAACGATAGAAACTGAGGAATTAGGCCCACCGGGCGTAGGTGGACTCTCAACCAAAAGTAAATGATTAATAGCCAGGCACGAGATTCGATCTTTATGAGGCCAGCCTCCATACGCAGTATTACGTTTGCGGTGCATCTTGTAGTCCCAAAGATAGCTCTCAAGAAACCGGATTGAATTCTTTCAAGCATATCAAAGTTCGCATAAGGTCCCAATTGGATCCCGTACAACAGCTGAGGGATAACCTTTGCTAGATATAGTTTTAAAGCCGCAGGAATAAAACCTGCTCCCTGCGTTCTGAAAAATCTGTTAATTGCCACCACACTGCGTTTTGCTGAGTCAGCTACCATTCTCATATGTGCCGCTTTCCCAGCATTTTGTTGGAAAACCACCCCAAGATATTTTATTTGATTGACCTGTTCTAATTTATGTCCATCCAAGGTCCATGTAAATTTCCTTGGTTTATTTTTAAAGCATATAATTTTAGATTTGTTATAATTGATCGTCAAGTGTTCCTCTTGGCAATAAGATGTTAGAACGTCTAAAGCTCTTTTGAGCCCGACCCTGGTTTGAGATAAAATAACCGCGTCATCCGCGTACATCAGGATCAGGATCTTTTTGTTGGCTAATTTAGGTGTGTGGATATCAACATTTTGCAGCCGTTTAATCAGATTGTTAATGTAAAGATTGAATAAATAAGGGGCCAACACACACCCTTGCCGCACACCTTTCTCTGTTGGAATTGAATTGGTGAAATTGCCGGCAGTGTCTAAACGTACTCTTAAAGAGGAGTTATCTTGGAGCTTGATGAGCAATAATAAAAGCCTTTGATCTATAGATGTACTAGCCAATTTAGTCCATAGTAGACTCCTTGAAATTGAGTCAAAGGCCATTTTAAGATTATATTGTACAAGTGTACAGATGTCTGTACACTCATACATGTTTTTGTGTGAATGACTGTACCTGCATTCATCAAAAATGAGCCTGGGGAGGGGCCCCTGGAAATGTGGGATACAGCTTTATTATTATTATTTCTTGTTTACACAGTCAGACAGGTGTTATTGACTGGTTTGTTTTATCCAGACATCGAGTCCTTCCCAAGGACCTGGGATGGCTGGATTTTATTATCAATGTTGTTGCTGTTATTATTATAGATATCGTCGCAGAATATAGGCTGTTCCCAGTAAAGCTGCTTTTTGTAATTGGCTGATGGTGATTTCTGTGGCCCCTATGGTGTTGAGGTGCTCTTCAAGGTCTTTTGGAACTGCACCCAGGGTGCCAATTACCACTGGGATTATTTTGGTCTTCTTCTGTCACAGCCTTTCAATTTCAATTTGTAGATCTTTGTATTTTGTTATTTTCTCTATTTCTTTTTCTTCTATTCTGCTATCCCCTGGTATTGCTATGTTGATTATTTTGACTTGTTTTTCTTTCTTCTCGACTACAGTTATATCTGGTGTATTGTGTGGCAGATGTTTGTCTCTTTGTAGTCGGAAGTCCCATAATATTTTTACATCTTCATTTTCTTCAACCTTTTCAATTTTATGGTCCCACCAATTTTTGGCTACAGGTAGCTTGTATTTTTTGCAGATGTTCCAGTATATCATCCCCGCTACTTTGTCATGCCTTTGTTTGTAGTCAGTCTGTGCGATCTTTTGACAACAGCTGATTAGGTGGTCCACGGTTTCATCTGCTTCTTTACAAAGGCGGCACTTGCTGTTTGTGGTGGATTTTTCAACTTTGGCTCTTATTGCATTTGTTCTTAGTGCCTGTTCTTGTGCAGCCAGTATTAAACCCTCTGTTTCTTTCTTCAAGTTGCCATTCTTAAGCCATTGCCAGGTCTTGGTGATGTCTGATTTTCCACTTATATTGTGCAAATATTGACCATGCAGTGGCTCATTGCTCCATTTTTCTGCTCGGTTCTTGACTTCTTCTTTCTTGTAGGCCTGCTTTGTTTCATTGGTGTTGAATAGTTTCTCATTATTGACCATTTGAAGTGCATCTTCTTCACTGTCCTTGATATATTCTTCAAGGCCTCTTTTCTCCTCCTCTACTGTTTGATGGACTTGCAGCATTCCTCTTCCACCTGAGCATTATTATTATTATTATTAGTTGTTGTTGTTGTTGTTTACACAGTCAGACAGGTGTAATTGACTGGTGGTTTGTTTTATCCAGACATCGAGTCCTTCCCAAGGACCTGGGATGATGTTGATGATTTTATTTATTTTACATTGTATATCCCGCTCTTCCTCCAAGGAGCCCAGAGCAGTGTACTACATACTTAAGTTTCTCCTCACAACAACCCTGTGAAGTAGGTTAGGCTGAGAGAGAAGTGACTGGCCTAGAGTCACCCAGCAAGTCTCATGGCTGAATGGGGATTTGAACTTGGGTCTCCCCCGTCCTAGTCCAGCACTCTAACCACTACGCCACGCTGATATGAAGTGCACTTCTCTACCTACGTTCAACATAATGTACGGCTAACTGTACTTGTGTACATACTTGTACCTGTGTACACTGTATACTTGTACAAGTGTTGAACATAATGTGTAGATAGGGCTAATGCTACTGGTGCTTCTTCCAAATCCAGTTTATGGGTGAATCCAAGTTCTTGTCAGCTTGCAATAAAGCTGTTGATGCTCTCTCCTGTTTCCTTTGGGGAAACATCAGCCTTCTTCAAATGAAATGCTGATAGATGATGAGGAAGGAGGGGGCTCTACAACATCCAGCAATTAACTTGGAAGGTTAATACCAGTTGCATGGGAGCAACAGGTCTCAATGCCATACAACTGGTCTCAATACTAGTTGCAGAGTCTCAATACCATGCAACTGGTCTCAATACCAGTTGCAGGGGAGCAACAGCTGGAGAGAGGGCATGCCCTCACCTCTTGCCTGTGGGCTCCCCCGAGGCATCTGGTGGGCCACTGTGTGAAACAGTATGCTGTACTAGATGGGCCTTGGGCCTGATCCAGCAGGGCTGTTTGTATGTTCTTTTTTGCCCATTGCAACATTCTGGGACAAGCACAAATATTGTGCCAGGTACCTACAGTACTTGCACATTGCGGGCCAAAGAACTTGGAAAATACATCAAGAAAACACTTTGCTCTTCTACCCTAAGTTAATACTGTTACTGCTCATCAACAAGTTTTTTAGGGGTCAAGGCTGGCTCTAGGGTTTTTGGTGTGCTAGGCAAAATTTGATTTTGCTAAGAAATGTCAAGTCCCATCTTTAACTAGAGCTGTTCATTTGTGAATGATGAGTCCACATGGATGGCCAGCAAATGAGTCGCCCATGCTGGTTTGAGGATACAGCTGACAGAGTTCCCACTCTACTAGGGAGGCAAAACCTGCACACTTCAGAGAGGGAATTATGCTGCTGTTAATATGGAAATCCAGTCTGAGACCTTTTCTTTTTGAAAATGAAAGCTGAGGCACGCAATTCCTGTTCAAGAAAGTAAATGCAGCTTATGAGACTAGAGCCACATTCACACATAACATGACCCGGAGGACCCTTCTGGTTTCACAGACCGCACGTCAGAATGCGAGCAACCACGGTTAAAGTGAAAAATGGACCTTCAGTTTCCCTCCCCAAACAAAGAGTAGTATCTTCAGTTTGCACAAGGTTTCATTACCCTCTTCTTCTGGTTTAGCGCTGCCAGCATTACGTTTAAACGCTGACACCACAGTTAGCCTTTTACCCAACTGGAGTTGAGGGAGGAAGCTCCTCCCTCGCTCCAGATGCTATTGGTTGTGTGGGCTGTCATGAAAGAAGTAAACCCACACAGCCAACTCCCCTGCCTCTCTGCAGTCTCACCAATTGCAGAGAGACGCTCTACAGTACATCTGAATGCAGACAGGAGAGCAGGGGGAGGGGGCATGGAACCGCGGGTCCATTGGGCACGTGGTTCTGCATTACATCCGAAGGTGCCCTTAGATGTTTATTGGGGGCTGAGGTGCAATGAGCAAAGAAGACTGTGTATTTTGGGATGCAAAATGTGCAGGCCTTGTGGGGAGCAGGGTGCAATATGACGTTAAATCCTCACACCCCTGTGCAGTACTACAGGGGTGAAATACAACAAGAAAATTAAAAAATGGCAGTGCTATATTCTGACACTGTTTATGTACTCTCTATAAACTGGTGCTCTAGTATACACGGTGGTGGTGGCGCTGGCAGTGGCGGCGGTGGTGATGGTGGACAAAGGCCAGCCATGTTAGGGGTGGTGTTTTTGGAGACTATTGCAAAAGAAAGAGGAAAAACACAGCTTTATCTCTGAGCAACAAAGTCACCCTGCAAGATTGGAGTGGAGCTGAAAACAGCTTGCCTGAATGTACTTTGACTGATCATGCGTTTTGTATTCATGGCAGTTATATGAATGCTGTAATCAGATATTACAGCAAAGCAAGCATCAAACACATAAGAGAGAAAATAAAAGAATTCTTCAAGTTACGGAGGCTACTGTTATGTTCACTTCTCCATACACAAGTCTATAGAAAGAACTTTGAAAGTGAAGACGTGAACCATTTGATATGAATTGTAAAACAATTTGTACACTGAAAAGGACCCAAATAAGTGAAAGTGAAACCTCTTTTCATATTACTGATATATAAATAAGATATGCAGTCCTGAAACTTGTATTCTTTGTTCAACATACAGGATTTATGCAGGGTTCTCATTGCACTGAGATTCCAGAACACGACTCATGATGTGTTGGGCTACTTCTCCAGTAAACTGGACTTGCACCTTCTAAAAGCAATTGCACCGCTCGCCTCCTAAGAGCCCTGCAACAAAAATGTCCAGCACAAGCACAATTCTGGTAGGGTGTGGGGATATGGGGGGGGGGGGTTTACTATTTCCCAGTTACTCCGGAAAGGGAAGGGAACATGATGACTTCCTAGGAAGTTATATGTATATGAAGGATGATAAAGAATCCTGCTTGGGATGGGGGTGTGGGTCATAACCAAGGATGTTTTTGTGAGGTCTGACCCCAGCAATGCAATCCATGCAGACCTAATCACACTCCTGCTCCCCTGGCAGCTTCCTGCTGACTACTCCTCTCATGAGAAGGCCAGTCTACTGTGCACTCATGAGTTGAGCAAACCCAACCAAGGGGCCCCCACTTGCGTTCCTCCCCCAGTTTTGCACTGCAACCCCTCCTCTCATGGGAAGCCTTGCATGGACCCAAAGGAGATTGTGACACTCCATGTGTCAGAGCCTAGCCGTGTGTGCAGACAGGGGAAATAACAGTCATGGGGACGGATCTTTACTCCCATTCAAAATTCAAAACGCGGGTGTGGGCAAACATTGCACCATATGCAGATCTGCTGCCATGGGAAATCATGGGAGAGGGGAGCCCCAATTTCGAGCAGCCCCAGGAACATGGTATTGCCGTACCAGGGCACAAGCAAGGGTGCACATGTACATATGGGCCGACAGGCTGCCAGGGGGCATGCTTTAACAACTATCTAGTTGCCAGGGTTCCCGTGGCTTTCCTGCATACAGCAACCTGGCTCGATGTAGAGGCCCCATAGCCTGACACTCTCATGAGAGAGCTGTATGTAGGAGAAAGGGTTGTTTTGTCATCATGCATTATTAGCAATTCTACTCAACACCCTGGTCCCCACAGATGGTTCTTCTCATGAGTTGTGAGTGGGTGTCCCCATGGTCTTAGACTCTCATGAGTGAGCGGTCCGCTTGGGATCAACATCCATCACCATCTCATCTGAAGAATCTCTCTTCTCAGTTTTGGCAATGCTGTTCCTGCTACCCAGCCTTTCTCATGAGTAAGCCTAGGGAGTGCACAGGTTCCCCAAGGAGAAGGGGCTGGGCCCTATTCCCCAACTTATTTGTGGGGAGAAATAGAAATTGTCTGTTCAAGAATCCCTGATCGAGGCTGCCATTTAAACCTGACCCTGTGGAACCACCCTCCCCCCCACCAAATGTCCCCATCCTGGAGCTGTAATGGGGTGTCCTGCTTGTGTGGCCACCTGGAGTGTTTGTGCTTGTGAACATAAATCATTGTCGCTTGATTCTTGCGGAGTGAAGAACTTAGTGCCCATCCTGCTTACCAGGAGCGGGGAGCAAGGGACAGATTGGGAAGAGGGGGAATGCTCCTGTGTGACTTTGCCGCTTGACAGGTTGACAAGCTTGGGATTGAATGTGGCAGTCTCTATTATTGTGGCTGTCTCTATTATTATGGTTTCAAAAACCTCACGGAACTGCAGTTATGGCACCATCCGTGTTCAGACATAACGCTTCGGTGGCCAAACCTCTGATCACAGCAGTAAATCTTACTGCAAACTGAAGGTTCAAAATGGACTTTGGTGAGGCAAACCGCAGGCCGGTTTCTCCGCAAAACCATGGTTACACACACTTGGATGTGACAGAGTTCCAACCTCTGCCCTGTTTAATTCCGGTTTCATGTTACATCTGAATTCAGCCATATACAATTTTGATGAAACGTCAATATGCAGTCTCCCTGAAAAAACAAAGATCTACTTTTATTTGAGATAATCTGATGAACTGTTAAGGGGATTGATCTTTTTTAAAGCCTCAGATATTGTCATGACTGATTAACTATCCTGTTTTTTTAATGACTATTATAATCCATTATTGTAATGACCTTTAGTTAATTAAAAAATAAATTATGACTGAGGGATAAATCATTATCCATCTTGGGGGGAAGCCAAGATTTATCACCATCCCAGCTAGCCTCTTGCCAAGTCAACTGCCCCCTACAGACTCCCCACCTCTTTCCACTAGCTCATCTTTAACCTGTCCCTAGCCCATTTATATAAACCACATTCTCTTCCCTCTCCAAAATCTGTTGTATTTCTGCACCACAACTAACATCTGCAATAAAGCCCCATTCCCAAGCAGGAGCCAGTGAAGAAGAAACCAGTGAAGAAGAGCCTGTTCTCAGGTTCTCTCTTCCTCGTCACTGTTGAGTCATCATCTGCTAAGCAGGCAGAGAGAAGCCAGGACCAGTGAATGCATGCTCTCCCCTGCCCTGATCCTCTGCTGAAGGCAAGCTCCATACTGTCCCTTGGGCAGCACACCTCAGTTGCAGAGACTCATGGCAAGAAGAGGATGGCACATCAGTATGGGAAGTGGGGGCAGGGCTTCTGAAAGCGCATGGCAGTGGCACACTGGCATCCTTTTGGGGGATAGCAAAAATGTATTCTTTGTACATTCCCTCCAAAAGCTCCCACAGATGCTGCCTGAGTCGATTGCCTCAGTTTGCCTCACAGAGGAGCTGCGCCTGCTGTAGCTTAGCAGTCCATCACCCTTCTTAATTCTCTTCTGGTACAATGCCTGCATTGGTAAGTGGGCACTGGGAAGTGCAAGGTCCTTGGTGTGGAAGGGGCCATTCTCTGATGGGAATCTTATCTGACTCAGAAGGTGCCAGTTAGGCAGTCTCAGGTTCAAAGGGTTTCTGGCTTTCTCAGGGCATGGGTTCAACATTTCCACAGCTTGTGCTGCAGGCCCTCCCAGGTTTACAAGACCTCAAGTCAGAGGCTTGGCTTCTGCTCATGGTTGGGGGTCATGATGTTTGGCAGCAGTCCCACATTCACACGAGCTATTCACATGAGCAGCCCAACCCTGTCAGACCACATTCGCCCATATGAATCTGCCAGGGCCCTCCACTCATCATCTCAGGCCCTGCTCATGACCCTGCCACTAACAGAGATCTGGCTGGCGGGGACTAGAGACAGGGCCTTTTCGGTTGTGGCCCCTCGGCTTGGAATGCCTTCCCTGAAGAGCTTCACCATGCTCCCTCCCTCACTGTTTTTTTTTTTTAAATCTCAAAACGCACCTTTTAAAGGAGGCCTTTTAATGCTCCATTATTGTTTTATTATATCTGGTAGGTTCTTTAGCTTTTTATAATTTTCAGTTTTAATTTGAACCTAATAATTGTGGGTTTTAATCTGACTTTTTTTTAAAAAAGTTAATTTTATTACTTTTATTATATCTGTATCTATCTTATTGTTGTGAGCCACCCCAAGCAGAAGTGCATTGGAGGGGCAGGGTATAAATATTTTAAATAAATAATAATAAATAATATTAGAGGGGCAAATCCCTCTAAATAAATAAAACCCAGGCTAGGGCAGCCTAGCCTGGGTTGGGCTGCTTGTGTGGAGCACCGGGATTGCTCCCAATCCTGGCACTTCTGCCCCGCTAGCCCAACTTCTAACCCCAGCCCTTAACTGGGGTTAGGGGTGTGCACCGGACCGCGGACCTGCGGCTCGGCACTGGGGTGGGGGGTTCCATTAAGGGCGGGGGGGGCTTTACTCACCCCTCCCGCACTTTGCTGCTCTGGCGCCATAATTATTTTTAAAAATGCGCCGCAGAATTGCTCGTTGCTCGCCGCTCCGGGGCTCCTTCTTGACTTCAAAATCGGGCGGCAGGATACTTCCCTGCCGCCCCCGAAGCCCCCTCAAGCCATTTGAGCTCTTGAAATCTCGCCCGGACCGAGTGCTAAAGCGCTCGGGCGGGCGGCGGGGAGATGTCTGTCCGTCCGCCCGCCCCCTTCCCTGCCTTCTGCGAAGTGCAGGGAGCCTTCTGCGCGCGCGTGCGCAGAAGCAGGGAGCCTTCTGCGCACGCGCGCTCAGAAGGCTCCCTGCACTTCGCAGAAGGCAGGGAAGGGGGCGGGCAGACGGACAGACATCTCCCCGCCGCCCGCCCGAGCGCTTTAGCACTCGGTCCGGGCGAGATTTCAAGAGCTCAAATGGCTTGAGGGGGCTTCGGGGGCGGCAGGGAAGTATCCTGCCGCCCGATTTTGAAGTCAAGAAGGAGCCCCGGAGCGGCGAGCAACGAGCAATTCTGCGGCGCATTTTTAAAAATAATTATGGCGCCAGAGCAGCAAAGCGCGGGAGGGGTGAGTAAAGCCCCCCCCCGCCCTTAATGGAACACCACCCCCCCAACCTTCCCGAACCAAAACCACCCCTTGTCCGGATCGGTTCGGAGTCCAGTGGAATGGCCTCCGAACCGATCCGTGCACACTACTAACTGGGGTTAGAGGGCACGAGCGTGCCCTCAACTCCAGGTTCAGGATCATGTGTGTCTTGGGCTGCATACACAGAGCTGGATGCCTACAATGTTCGATTCATGAGGAATCTACCAATGCATTGTGCTTGCCATGTGGTGCATTATGGGATACCTGGAGGCCAGGACTCATTTTCCTGGGCTCCAGTCACTGCTGGGAGCAGTGTGCATTGTGTAGGGGTGTGACAGTACACCAAAGAAGAGCTCCTTGCTCATTGGTTCAACCCTGCCTTCCCTCCACCTGCTCTCCCCACCTTTGTTATGGCCATGAGAACAACCTCATACAGAGATTGAGGCTGAGAAACAATGGCTTACTTAAGGCCATCCTGTGATATCACAGTTGAGACAAGACTTGAAACATAATTTCTTGTGGCAATTGCTGTTCTTAAACACTGCACTCATCCTTGTTTTATGTAAAATAGCTTGACTGATCCCAAGTGAGCATAGTGTTTCAGTGTTTCATAGTGTTTCCCATGCCTATAAAGCTATGGCAACAATTGTGTGCATAAATTTCCCTTCCACAGTTAAAAGCAGGTTGGAGGGGTTGGACTTTAAGTCAGGGATGTGGTGCAGAGGCAAAGGGACAGAATCTGACACACACACCGCTCCCGTGGCATTGATCCAAATTGGAAGTCCCTGTGACTGTTCTAGGCGGGGTGGGGATGAGATCAGGAGCTCCCATGTCGCATCCAGTTCAGCTTTTTAGAAGCCCTTTCCTGACCATCTGGGCATAGGAGGAAGAAAAGTATATTGGCTCATATTTAGACTAACAAAGCTTACTTAAGTGCTATGGAAGAAAGATTTTTATCACTCTCCCCTTCCCTCTGAAGCTGGCTGTGACAATACGTCGCTGAGGGTTGTTCAGTCCTCTGAGACATATTTTTGGAAGTCACAGTGGAAGGGGAGGTTGACAAAAATTGCCTCTCCTGGCAGGACCAGTTCAGTGTTAACCACACAAGCACTATGTTAATATGGAAGTTAGCCAGTATTTTTAGCAGTTTAATCCTGAATACATCCAAGAGCAGATGTATTCCAATGTTGAATGTCTGGTTCCCCCCGATGAGAATCTTCCCCTCTCACCAATGAAGTCTCTTTGCCACCAATACAGTTACCTTCTTGACATTAAAAACCATTGAACTGGAGCCTATTTCTTCCACAAACAGAAGGCACATATATTCATGCACGGGGTGGGGGTGGATTTTTTTGCTGATCTTCCATTTCCTCTTCATCCTCATGTGCTTCTCCAATCTTCTCCTTGGGGATGGGGAATCCTCCAGAAGAGCTGGGCATGTGGTATTTGGGGGTAGCATATAGGGTTACATTGAAGTGGGGAATCACCCAAAATCACCACTCTCTCTTATGTGAATGAAAATCTCTTTTGGTCACAATAAACCTTCTTAGGATACAACTCTTGCTTCTTTTTCAGTGCTCGGGAGACAGAGTGAACTTGTTTGGGTCCTTTTAGACCTTACTGTACATTTTTTTCTATGTGATTTCAAAATACTTGAATATTGTTGATAGATCATCTCCCTGTAACTTTTCCTAAGCTAACCAAAACCAATTATTTTAGGCTTTCATCACATAACGTTCAATGTCTAATTACTCTGAAATGAAAACCTAAGCAATGGTTTTCTTTCTCTTTTAGAGTTGAGTGGAGAAAGGAAACTGGCAATCAGTGATCAACTGCTCTCTGGGTTTAAATCCATGCTCAACCCGAAGACTAAATCAAGAATGAAACCAGAAAAAAATAGAGAGAGGGCACATAAAGGGCAAAGTGCATTTTGTGGGGAGGCAAATATTGTCCCATAGATTTCAGAAGAAAAATAATATGACTGTTATAGTAACACTGCACCTGCACAGGGATGTAGCACTAGCACAAGGTTGTTGTGCTAGTGAGTTGTGCACAGGCTGGAGCTTGCATGGAGCTAGCACATGCATGTTCACACTTTTGCCTCAAGGTGATAACCTATGGCATGCCGCATATGGTTTTTGGGAAACTTTGTGCAATAGTGCAAGAGTTCCATTCCAAAATTTCCTGGGCCTTCATGCAGCTACATAATCTTCTTGCACTACTGCAACTTTGTTCATTGCACAAACATAGCCACCGTATTTCACATTCACATGTCCATCCTAAACATAAGCAGAAGTGAAACTAGGGAAAACTGGTTTCAGGGGTGTAACTATCATAGGGCAAGGGGAGACCGTTGTCTGGGGGCTCACTGCCTTGGGGCCCCCAGAGGCAAGTCACATGACTGATCCCCCAGCTACTATGCGTTTTGTTACCACTATTCAGCCTCATTTAAGATTTCTTTACTTCATGAGCTGAGCTTCAGTGGCGGGGGGGCACTTAATAATCTTGTCTCTGGGCCCACTCCAACCTTGCTACCCCCCTGACTGGTTTTAATATAGATTGACCGACATTCTGCACTGTGAAACACCAGCGTTAGGGACCAGTTTCCAACAGTAGTAGTGCTATGGAAGTGCCTGTGTGCTGTTTTAGGTAATTGTATGACTTCCCACCTTTGCAACATCACCAGGGCCCCCTGCTACTTTGCCTTTCATGTTGCACAGCAGCCCCACAAAAGACAAAACAGAATATCTACTATTGATTCTCTGTATATATAATATTATGGGCCACCATCATGTGGCAGATGCCTAGGGTCCAGAGTCCTCAGAATGGTCCACTGCTGATCCTTGAGACTGTCTCTTCATCTGCTGAAGGCTCTGCCCATAGCCTTTATGTGATGGTGGAATCCATCAGGGCCCATCAATGCAGGATGGTCCCATGGACAGCGGTTGCCAACAGCACCCTGAAATATGTGGCCAGTCCTGTATATAGTGTATGGTGATAATAGAGAAAAACACTGAGCCGAAATTGCGATGGTCTCTAAACTGCGCAGGTGCGCCTTGCACTTTGTTAAAGATACTAGACCGAATGGACGTGGCCAGCATCCCTCCGGTCTCTCCACTGCAGGGGGAGGGGGGAGAAGGGAGAAGGACTGCTCTGCTTCCCCCCTTCAGGTTTCCTTCAGTTTTATCACAGGGGTCCAGCAATGGGGAATGGCAGGGGGACAAACTAGAGGCCACTTGTCTCTACCTTGCCACCCTCTGGTGCTGCCAATGAGCTGAATGGATGATCTAGGGCCAGCCACAGTCTATTTGTGATTATCACAAATATGAGGGGTTTTGTGAGGTTATAATGCAAGGAAGGGACCAATGTACACTGACCTGAGCTCCTTGAAGGATAAGAATGTAATAAATAAACGTTAAGAACAATGTGTTCAGGCTTATGCTCCAGTATATTAATACTAGAGAATTTTTACATTTTACTGAGTCATGTTCTTAAGCACAATTATTATTTTTTTAATTTTCAGGATTTATATCCCACCTTTCTGGAAAATCCAGGGTGGCAAACAATCAATTTCAAAACGATAAAATGAAACACTGAAAATAATGCAAACCACAAAGCAATGGTCTCTACAGTGGCTGTAGAACATTAAACAGCCAATATCCCTCCAATTGGATTGACAAAAGAAATTACTAAAAGTTTTGTAGAAAAGATCTTGCAAAGCATTCTCTCTTTCCGCATATACTCTATGAACTCTCTTTAAAAAGAAAAAAAGAAAATGTGAGCAGCAAACATCTTTTCTTTCTTATGATGAGAACAAAGTAGGGGAAACAAATTGGACTCTAAATTTAAACCTGCATTATATTGCTAAGGCAACAGGGGGGAAACCTACAATTACTATACAGCATATCATACTTCCTTATGCAACTGAAAAACCCATCCTAGAGAAGTTAACTGCAGGAGATGACTGGCTGAAATCAACATTTAAGACATGTAAGCTACACTATATTCCCAGTTGGCTAAAATGGTATGGAGAGTGCGATCCACATTTTCTCACAAGCATTAATTTGCCACTAGCAAAAAGAATCAGCAACTGCATCAGAAAAAAAATCATTGACCCTTCCAAGAGCAGTATGTGGCAGAGGCGTAACGATAGGGGGGGCAGGGGGGGCATGTGCCCCCGGTGCCATCTTTGCAGGTCATGTGGGGGGCGCCGCCATGACCCCCGCCGATCCCCCCCCCATTTTTTTAAAAAAAATTTTAATAAAAAATTCTCCAGCCAGCTCAGCAGCAGCAGTCCAGGGAGCGCATCGGCGCCCCCCCCCATTGCTTTGCTGGCCTTGGACCCGTTTCGCGCCACCACCGCCCCGCCCCGCACTCCAGCCTGCCTGGCTCTCCTCCAAGGCTCTTACACCACTTCCTTGAGGTCTCCCATTGGCTAGAGCCGCCCCTCCCCTGAACGGCCCGCCCACTTCCCGGGGGCCGTTTTAGAATCAGCGGGTTTTCACGGCGGTAAAGATACCATCTGGAGCCTTATAAGTCCAGTCCCCGCTGCGGGGTTGGCACTTCATTACAACAAAAGATTTTAGTGCACTTTACAACCTCCCCGGCCGGCGCCGACAGCACAGCAGGTAATTAAAGCAATAATTGCTTCTGATGGTCCTTCCTTAACGAGGAAACTTTGGTGTTAACCCTGAGGGGAGAAGAAGCGAGGGGGTTGGCCAAGTCACTAGAGTGGAGAGGGAGGAGCTTTAACTTGTTTTACCCACTACGTGCAAACAATATGTATGCCTTAAAACCCGCTCTTCCGCGTGTTTGTTCGAAAGTAAGCCCCTGTCATCCTCTTCGCTGAGCAAAGAGTCCCTTTGCAATGAAAGTTCAGGCTTCAGGGCGCAGCTGGAGGCGTAGGGCCTCCCACGCTGTTTCTTGGGCGGAGCACTGCCGCCGCCTTTGGCCAGCGTCTGTGTGTGTGTTGTGTGTGTCCTGAGCCGCTCACGCTTTGCAAAATCCTCCGCGGGGCTGGCTGGAGAGAGGGTGCTCTGGTCGGAAAAAGCATAGGAGGGGCGCTTGCTTGGTTGTTTGGCCAAGAGACACCCGCGTCCTTTCTGAGTGCCGCCCCTGCGCCTTCCCTCTCATTCTCAAAAAAAAAACAACCACCTTGTATAATATGATGCCTAAAAGGGGCTCTTGCCCTTTAAAAGTAAGCAGCCTGTGCCTGAACCTCATTCCGCTCGTTTGTTCCCCTCCCTCCCCAGCCCTCCGCAACAGTTCATACGCAAAAAGAAACATCACAGTACCTCTATCTGGATTTTCAATGTGTGTCTTATTATCGCATTCAGATTTAAGATGGGTGCGATGATCGCACTGCAATCCATAAGTCTGTTAAATTGAAATTTAGGTTGCTAGCATGACTCTAATTTAATCACACTGAACTGGTCTAAAAGCAGATTCAAATGCCCTGTGGATCGGCTGTCTGTTATTCCTCTGTTTTTCATTTTCATCTCCATTGGCGATGCTTTATTTTTCAAAAGCCTCTAAGAGTAATCAAGAGAACCCAAGCCACAGGTGGTGCCCTCCGTTCTGACGGAGAAAAAGACTTTAAAGGCTGGCAAAAGAGGGAGGGAGGGGAAAGACCCGCTTTCAGATATTCCAAGAGAATTATCCCAAATCCTATGTTTCAAAATTCTGCCTGCAATTTGTCCGAAAGGCTGGTAGGGTACACGGTCTCACATCAGGTAAAAAAGCCACTAACTAGTGACGTTTAAAACGACATCGCTTTCATGTTTTCATAAAGAGCAGCTGTCTGTAACCCGGGAAGGGGGTAAGGGTGGGGCTGCTGCTCGTTTTGATCTACCCCTCCTCAATTCACAGCAGCACACAGATTTAATCAATTAAATAAAAGGCACAAATTGTGCCGAGAGTGGAGAGGGAGGAGCTTTGGAAAGGCAGACGCTCCACCCCCGCAGTTGCCTTGAGGAATCTTAACAAGGTGTCAGTGTTGTGTCTAAGGAACGAGCATGTAAGAAGTTCCACTTTGATTTTCAGTGATGTCTGACTCTGAGCAATATGTACGTGAGAGAATATGTTTATTGGTGTGTATATATGCTAACTGAGCAAAGAGGTACCTTTTAAAGTTGTTATTCTTTTATATTTACAAGGGGAGAACAGTGTCCCTATTCAAACACTGCACAACATCCTTCCTTGCAGTGGTTGTTGCTGGTGCCTGCCAATGCTTTATGTTCTTTTTTAGAGCCCTTTCTAGACAGGGAACTATTTTATTTATTTATATTTATTTTTTCTGTGTAAAGTGCTTTGAGAACTTTGTTGAAAAGCAGTATAAAAAGATTCAGAGATGTATTACAACTGGATGCAATTTCTCTTCCCCAATGTATGTCCCTGTAAGTGATTGTGTTTGGATGTGTGAAATATGTGCAAATGACATACTTTAAAAACAGCAACAATGAATCTTTGCGTAGGACTATTCACAAGGGAGTTTATAAGCAGATTATCTCATTTAGATAGACAATTTGGCTCAGCAAGAAGAAGCCCCAATTTATTTGATGCTTGTTGATTACATTATCTATTATATTTGTTCTCTTCCAAGTTCAGAGCAACCTGCATAATCTTCCTGCTTTGTTCTCACAACAACCCTGTAATGTAGGTTAGGCTGAGAGATCATGACAAGCCCAAGACCACCCAGCAACTTGGCTACCTCATGATTCTTCCTGCCTTACTGCTCTATTTCAACATCAAAGTGGCAAAAGAAGTTTCATGAAAGTTTAATTAACACAGCATACAAACTTGGATGTGGTGTTGGTTCATAGCATTCCCACTGCTTTGTATCTGACTGTGGACTCCTTTAACTGCTGCCAAACTGAAGATTAATCCCGTGTTTACAAAGCACTAGGTTTATCCCTGCCAAAAATGCTGTTCCATGTTTTGTGGTTTATAACGCCATCCACAATTCTCTTCTTAATTTTTTAAGGTGATTAACGTGCTATATATTGAAGCAAGCAGCATCTCCACAGAAACTCATGCGGCAGGCTCACAGAGTTGTGCAAAAAGCAAGAATAAAACACACTTCCATGGCTGCAAATGAAATGTGATCACTTTCTGTACCAGGCAGAATGTGAGCATAGGCAGGCACTGGTGGAAGAGTAGATTACGTGTCAGTCAGATGTATGTTGGGTGGGCCACGGGGGGGTGGGGGTGCAATTTCAGTGCTTGCCCTGGGCGCCGTTTTCCCTAGTTACGCCTCTGGTATGTGGGAAACCCTGTGGGGAAGCAGGCAGCAGCAGACGCAATGCACATCTCCCCATAGGTGCCATTCTGCTCTCTTTGGGACATGCCAGCGAAGGACGCATTATGCAACATGACATGTGCTTCCTCAGTGCATTCTGGGAAAATGGCACCCTGTGGGGAAAGAGGTGGTGTATTTGTTGCTGCTGCTGTCAGTTTCCCCAGAGAACTATTTAGCAGGAGGAGGAGGAGGAGGAGGAGGAGGAGAAGGAGAAGGAGAAGACCACTGCCACCACTTCTAGTGAGTGCCCACCCTTTCAAATTTCTCTGAAGCCTTCATCCCCCTCCCACCCAAAAACTGCAGGAATTCCTATCCCCTTTGATCTCAGCAATAATGCTAGAATTCTGGGAAATGCTGGTGCTGGGGTCGAATTATTTGGTCCCAGCCCAACTTCATACAAAAGCCCCAATTCACACAGGAGTCAGTGAGATGGGCTCTCGCCAAGTCTTCTCCATGACATGCAAGTTTTCTATGGTGGAGTTTGTATATGGAGAAGCATTCAGTCACAGGTGAGCCTTCACCTAAAGTGGCACAGCCCAGTCATGGATGTACCAGCTCAATAGGAGCTGAGTCAGAGCATGCTTAAAGACACAAATATGTAGAATTCAAGGGAAAGGGTTGCGGTATGCAAGAAAAAGGCAGTGAGTGGGATCAGGAATATTAATAGTTTAACAAAATAGATATTATATACAGAGAGGCAAGTGCAGACTGCTCTTCTGTTCTCTTGCTGTTGGCTGTTTGTTAGTCCCGCCTCTACTCCAGGACTGAAATACAAGTAACTAAAGCAACTGAGGCTGAATCCAGATAAGACGGAGGTACCTATTGTGTGGGGTCAGGGAGATGATTTTGATCTGCTGGTTCTGGATGGGGTCAGGCTCCACCGGAAAGAACAGGTACACAATCTGGGGGTGCTCCTAGATCCGAACCTCTCCCCAGTGTCCTAGGTTGAGGCGGTGGCCAGAGGTGCTTTTTATCATCTTCAGCTGATACACCAGCTGCATCCATTTCTTGAGATGAATGACCTCAAAATGGTGGTACATATGCTGGTAACCTCTAGGCTGGATTACTGCAATGCGCTCTACATGGGGCTGCCTTTGTATGTCATCCGGAAACTGCAGTTGGTTCAGAATACGGCAGCCAGGTTGGTCTCTGGGTCATCTAGAAGAGACCATATTACTCCTGTGTTGAAGGAACTACACCGGCGGCTGACACATTTCTGGGCAAAATACAAGGTGCTCGTTATTACCTATAAAGTCCTAAATAGCTTAAGCTCTGGGTATTTAAGAGAACATCTTCTTCGCCATGAGCCCCACCGCCTGTTAAAATCATCTGGAGAGGTTCGTCTGCGGTTGCTGCCAACACATTTGGCAGCTTCTCAGGAATGGGCCTTCTCCGTTGCAGCCCCTGGACTTTGGAATGTGCTCCCTATTGAAATAAGAGCCTCCCCATCTCTGGCAACTTTTAAAAAGGCGCTGAAGACATGTATTCACCCAGGCTTTTAATTAGATGTATAGTTTTAATACTTTTAATATTGGGTTTTAAATGTTTTTAATGATTTTAATTGTTAATTGATTTGATGTTTTAAAAGATTTTAATTGTAAACCATCTGGAGATGCAATTTTTGGGTGGTATAGAAATATTTTAAATAAATAATAATAAATAATAAAGCCCCATTCAAAAACTGGCCTAAATCAAGGAACGGATTAACAAAAAATAGCACAAAAAGAAGAGGGAAGAATTGTGTAAACAGTAGGGTCAAAAAGCCGTGAAATGCAACAGGTAGTAGTAGGTGTGATTGCCTGGTGACTTCAGAAAATAACTGTTCCTCTTTGGATTTAGTGCTACCTTTTGTGCTATACTTGCTTATCACCAACAGCAGCTGTTGAGCTTTCCCTGCATCCATGTGGACACTACACAGAAATATAACAGTAACACACTCACACTCACCATTCTGCATTTCAGCCATTTGGTCTTATGGCTTATATGGTTATATGGTTTCTGTTCTCACATATATATTACCTACCAACCTAGGATGCTACTATGTGTATCTGAGGAAATGGGATTTAGTCCAGACAACCTATTTGCTCAATTTTGAGGTGACAAAGGACACCTTGCTAGACCCTGAGGTGACAGGACACAATATCCAAAGGCCATTGTGGCTGGGAATGATCGTTGAAGTCCTGCAATGTCTGGGCCTCCAAGGTCTACAGCATTGGTCTCAGTGATCAGAGCTTTGGAAGAAGCAGAAAACCTGTGAAGTCAATGGGGCAGCTGACACCAGAGGCAATGAGCAATTCAGATCCCTTGCTGCTCTTTGGAGCTCCTGTCTCTGCCAATATAGGCAGCGGTGAAGCAATAATGTAAGTAAGTAGTTCTGTATTTGGCTTCACCTTTAAAGGTGGGGGGGCAATGTAGGGGACAAATAGGGACCCCATGAATGGGTTCAAAAACATAGTTCTGAGCCTGAATGGGCTCAGTGAAGAATAAAGCAGAAGTTCTGAAAATGAATGGGGCTTCCAAAGAGTGGGAGGGAATATCTGTGCACTTCTGTTCAACATGTCTCTGGCCATCCAGGCATCTTTGGCCAGCTCATGGGTGTGGTGTTGTTTGGTCAATCCATTCCTTGATCTAAGCCAGTTTCTGAATGCAGCTTTAGTTACTTGTATTCCAGTCATGGAGTAGAGACGGGGCTAACAAACAGTCAGCAGCAAGAGCACTGAAAAGCAGTCTGCACTTGTCTCTCTGTACATAATATCTATTTCATTAAACTATTCCTGATTCCACTCGACTGCCTTGTCCTTGCATACCACAACTCTTTCCCTTGGATTCTACAATAAGCTCTACATTCGGAAGGTCAAACTCAACATCTATATATATAATTCTCCTGGGTGTGCCTTGGAATGTGTGTCCCAGCTCCCAGCTGATTGGTTGGGCGGCGGAGGTGCCTGATTGGCTGAGGCACACCCAGGAGGATTGGTTGCTGGCGGGCCCAGCCACGGAGGCCAGGCGGCAGGGGGCGCGGGCCGGCCGCGAAAATAGCTGCCTGCCGCCCGCTACTGTAAAATGCTCAGTGCAGGTGGAGGGAGGGCAAGAGGGAGTGGGGCAAGAGGGAGGGGAGGGGCAGGAGGGAGGGGAGGGGGCAGGAAGGGGAGGGCAAGAGAGAGTGGGGCAGGAGGCGGGAAGGAGGGTGAGAGGGGGGTGGGAAGGAGAGGGAGGGCGAGAGAGAGTTGGGTGGGAGGGGAGGGAGGGCAAGAGAGAGTAGGGCAGGAAGGAGGGGTAGGGGGCAAGAGAGAGTGGGGCAGGAGGGAGGGAGGGGGAAGGAGAGTGGGGAACAGCCGGCCCCAAAGAGCACAGAGATGCTCTGTGCGAGCCGACTAGTAATATTAAATGCATCTTTATCATTATGTTTTTGCTTTAAAAAAATATTTTTTAAAGCTGCCTTCAGTGTTCTTGATCTGAACTAGGACCATGGTGTTGGGGGAGAGATTTAACCTTTCTCCTGTGCCACAGCCCAATGAAACTCACAAGCCTTGAAGCTGCTATTTGTGTCCATATCCATCCGTTTTATGTCAGATCTAAACAATGACATGGGCTTTTTACTAGATATGAACACCAGAAGCAAACAGCCCTTCACTTCCAAAAGTATGAATGTTTGCCTTCTGTTAATGAAGCCATAATTACAGTGAGTTATAAAAAAGAAAATAATCACGCCCTTTTAGTAATACTATTTCAGCAATCTATTTTTGAAAGTATCTGAGAGCCAGCCTTTGGGGGCTTCCAGTTCTGCCTGGGTTTTCCTGAAGGCATCTGGTTGGTCACTGTGATCTTTGGTCTTTCCTGCTGGTTTCTTCTTCATGTTCTTAAGAGAAAGAATCCCATTATCTCAAAAACTATAGGAATGACTACATGCATCGTGAAACAACATCTTAATTCTTATTAGGTAGTTTAGAGGACAACTAAAGCCACTGTGAAGTGTTTAAAACTGCTTTACTTTTTTCTTATTTATTTCTTCATCTAGCAATAAATCACATGGATCAAGTGTACAATTCAGTTCTATTCCATGCTACAATAGTCAGCTTTAAGGAATGGCATCTCAAGGCAGAATGCACTCATAAGAGCATTCTATGTGCTCATAATTACAAAGACCACTCAGCTCCAGCACAAGGGAAGATAGATGATAGAAGAGCTACTCTTAGGTTAAGATTAATGAATGGACATATTGAAAAGGAGGCCTGCCTGCCAAAGGCATTTGGGAAAAAAACCTGAACATTCCCTTCACACTGTATATTTCACTGCCAGGAACACCAGAGGCTTTCCCCAATTTGACCTTCGACAATTTCAGAAACTCAAATGGGCACAACATTTGCTAATCATCTGCCACCATCACTAGAGTTGCAGCAACAGCCTGAAATCAAGATGGATGATGGGTAAGGAAAATCAGTAGTTCATTTGAGAAGGGTAGATTTTACTCTTCTGATGATGGATGGAAGCTATTTCTGTTACGTTAGCCATGGTCTTCCATTATTGTCATGCAAGTGCTCCACGTAGGAAACGCATACCATTTCTGAGACCTTCTTCCCCCTCAGACAGCTTAAAGACAAAGTTTTGTACAAATAACCTCACCGGTCCCTTTTACTAATAAAGAGGTTAGTTTGTTTTTGCCTTTGACTGAGTACATGCATGAATAAAGCTGACATTAATAATGAAAACTGCTGCGGGTCAAGCAACATGAAACCATCTTCTAACTACCTTCAGGCTATTCCAACCAAACCTGTAGGGATTTCATCTTGAGAAAATGGTAGCTTGAGCATATGACCCTACATCTTTCACCCAGGGGAGTTGCAACCAGATCATACTGATTAACCCATTATCCATTATGCAGGGTCTGAAGCTATGGGCTAGGTAGTATACCTGTAGTGTACTAATTAGTACACTAAGCAGTTCTTGATTATTTTAACTAGATGCCAGAAGAGGAGTCTGGAAAGCAAAGTCTCTTCATCTTTTTTTATTGGGCTTGCATCATGGAGGGGGAAGCCTCATGGGAGAAGTAGTACTCCTGTAGAGACCTCTCCTCCTAATATTGAGCTTTTTGTGTGAAAGGATTCATTCATTCATCTTGCCTAGAACATTCAGTCATGTGAATCCCCTCTTGCAATTTGAAGAGGGAAAACACAGGCACAAGTTTAACACCTCAGCAAGATCCAGGACCAAGTCTCCGATTATGATGTTAGAGCTATGTCTTTTTGAATGAGGAAATGCTTCCTTTTAACATCTCATAGGAAAACCAGCCTGCAGATGTTTCCAACATTTCTCAAGCAATGCTGACATTTTATGGCCCTGATTGCATTGTTAAAGTTGAAGAAAAACCTTTATGTTGAAAGATTTATTAGAATGGAGGAGTCATACACAAATAAAAACTTCTGTACTTACAACAGAATGGGATAGGAATGACCTTGAACTCCATGAAGTTCAACAACAGCTAAGAATGATAAAGGAAGGCACCAGATGAGTCTTGAACGGAGTCTCCACCAGCTAGTCTCCAGTGGCTTACGACGCATCTACACCATCAGGACAGCTTTCAGGGAGGGAATGGATGGCCTGAGGCTCTGCATCCATACCACTCCTCTGGCAGTGGCAGGATGGGGAAATGGACCGAGTCAACCCAAACCAGGTGACCTGGGTAGCCAATAGAAGTCCTGCTGGCCCTATATAAGAACTCTCCTAGAACTGGATTTTCTCTCTGAGTAACTTCTCATACAGAGTAGGCACCCAGACCCCTTTCCTCTTCTGTCTTTGGCCTCATTCAGCCTCATCCACCTGCTCTGGAACCTGACCCCAGCCTTGCCCTATTCAGACATTACATTTTTTTGCACATACAGGTATCTTAACATATGTACATGTGCTCATGTTAAAAATGCACTGGAGTACAGGTCTCCTCAAATGTAGAGAACAGATAGGAAATCATCTACAACAACATCAACATCAACAACAACAACTTCATTTGTTAGCCACCACATAAATTGTTCTCTGGGTGGCTCACAACACAGCATTAAAACATCAGAAGTGTTGACCATAACATCTGAATAACATAATATAACAGTACAGTACAGTACAGTACAGTTATGGTACGCAGATTGTATGTTCATTGACTCTTACATGAGTTCCAAACCATTCCTAACAAGAAGGAGAACCTCTGAGTGGAACTACAGTACCTAGCCATCCCTTGCTTCCTCCCAGTCTCCCCATGCACTTACCCAGGCTGCCTGGCATCACTCTCCAGCCACCCCCCAGATGCTCCCAAGATTCAGTTCAGCCACCCAGCCACTCCTGTGTCAGTGCTAGGTCAGCAATTAAAGAGCCATCACCACCACAACACTATTGGGGCAATTGCCCTCTGTTCTGTCGCCTCCTTGGGATGGGGGCCGGGATTTCCGACACCCTCTCCAAACTTTACTGACTTGCACAGGCTTAGAAATTAATAGGAGAAGTAAACAGGCTCTTACAGGGGAAGGGAAATCAAAAATCTCCTAGCTGTTTCTCCTACCAGCTGTCCTGCCAACTCTTTGACCTTGGAGAGTAGAGCCAACACCCACAGAGCCTTACCTTGCTCCTTTGTAATGCCAGATCAGTCCAGAATAAATCAGAAATCATCCATGATCTGATTCTGGATAAAGGGGCTGACCTGGTATGTATCACAGAGACTTGGTTGGGGGAGGCTGGTGGCCCAGTTTGGTCCCAGCTTCTCCCTCCATGATATTCCATTGAGGAGCAGGTGAAAGGATGTGGGTGGGGACGTGGAGTGGCTGTAGTGTGTAAGGACAACATCTCCCTTTCCAGGATCCTTGTCAAAGTGTCTGACAATATTGAATGTGTATACTTAAGTTTGGAAAACAAGGATACACTGGGTCTTCTGTTGGTGTACTGATCACCCCACTGCCCAACAGAGTCTCTAAATGAGCTAATGAACTTGGGATTGGGATTGGCATTGGAGTCTCCCAGACTTGTGGTGGTAGGGGGACTTCACTTTGTGACCAATATGTCCCCATCACATAGAATGGCTAAGAAGTGCATAGTGGCCATGACAACTATGGGCTATTCCAAGCAGGTTCACATACTTGATCTGGTCTTTTACTCTGATCACGGTGGTGTTCCGTGGGTGGAGACTCCTGTGATTTCCTCATTGTCACGCACAGACCACCATCTGGTTAAGATTGAACTAACAATCACATCCCACCTCCACAGGAGTGAGGGGCCTATTAGGATGGTCCACCCAAGAAGGTTATTGGATCCAACAGGATTCCAAGAAGCCTCAGAAGGATTTAGTGTTGGCTCTGCCAGTGATTCTGTTGATGCCCAGGTGGATAATTGGAACAGCAAATTCACCAGGGCAGTAGACACAATCACTCCTAAGGGTCCTCTCTGTCCCTTCTTAAAAATTGGCTCCTTGGTATATGGAAGAACTATGGAGGTTGAAGTGGCAAGGTAGACATCTGGAGCAAACGTGGAGAAAGACTGGACTCAAAACTGATATTACAACATAGAACAGATTTGAAGACCTATGCTCATGCAATATGTGTAGCAGATAAGTTATTCTGTTCTGCCCATATTGTATCCACAAGCTCACATCCAGATGAGTTGTTCAGGGTTGTGAGAGGGTTAGTACATATCCCTCCTCCCTTGAATCAGAATTTGGAAACATAAATTACTCACTGTAATGTTTTTAATGAGTTCTTTGTGGATAAAATATCTTGTATTCAGGCTAGCTTAGACTCAGACCCAACAATTACTGAGGTGTCTGATGTGGAGGTGTCTAGCAACTCTTCTTATGTGGTTAGGCTGGATCAGTTCCAGTTTATGACTCCTAAGGAAATGGATAAGCTGCTTGGAATGGTGCGGCCTACCATCTGCTCTCTTGATCCTTGTCTGACATGGCTTTTACTATCTGGCAGGGTGGTTGTTGTAGAAGGCCTGGTAGATATTATAAATGCTTCTTTGAGGGAGGTTAGGATTCCTCCTTGCCTTAAGGAAGCAATCATTAGACCTCTTTTGAACAAGCCTACATTTGATCCCTAATGTAGATCTATAGGTCTGTCTCCAACCTTCTGTGTTTGGGCAAGGTAACTGAGAGGGTGGTGGCCTCCCAGCTCCAGGCAGTCTTGGAAGAGATTGTTTATCTAGACCCATTTCAAACTGGCTTTCGAGTGGGCTATGGAGTGGAGACTGCCTTGGTTGGCCTGATGGATGTTCTCCAATTAGGAATTGACAGAGGGAGAGTGACTCTGTTGGTCCTTTGGGGTCTTTTGGCGGCTTTCAATACTATCGACCATAGTATCCTTCTGGACAGTCTAAGGGGTTGAGGGTGAGGTGGCTCCATTCCTACCTCTTGGACAGATTCCAGATGCTATCCCTTGGAGACAGAGTGTGGCAGCCAGGATGGTCTCTGGGTCATCTAGAAGAGATCATATTATTCCTATACTAAAAGAGCTACACTGGCTGCCAAAAGGTTTCTGGGCAAGATACAAGGTGTTGGTTATAAAGCCCTAAACAGCTTAGGGTCTGGGTGTTTAAGAGAATGTCTTCTTCGCCATGAGCCCCACTCGCATTGAGATCATCTGCAGTTGTCGCCGGCTCCTCGGGTGGCTACTCTGGGATGGGCCGTCTGGACGGCTACTTTCAGATTCTGGAATGAGCTCCCTGCAAGATAAGAGCCTCCTCTTCTCTGACAGCTTTTTAAAAGTCTCTAAAGACTTGTTTTTTCACCCAAGCTTTTTAACTGGACTGTGGATTTAAACTGTTTTAAGGCTTTCATTTTAAAATGTGTTTTATGTTGTTGCAAACTGCCCAGAGACAGAAGTTTGGGGCAGTCTACAAATTCGTAAAATAAATAATAAATAAAAATAAACATTCTGTTTATGAGTAACTCAAAACCCTCCTTGCCTTCCCCCACAGCTGGCTATGTGCTGAAGCACAGCATCCCCCTCCCCTCAGCCTGACTGACAGGCTTCAGCAAATTAGCACTGGGTACTCCCACTGACTAGACTTGTCCCATGAATTTCAGTAAGACTGCTTATTAGTAACTTCATCTGGATGTATACTAGGGATGTGCATGGAACCACGGCGGGGAGGCTTGAAGGCAGCAGAGGTGCTGCTTTAAGAGCAGGGAAGGGTGCACTTACCCCTTCTGCCACTTTCCCCTCGCCGGCGCCCATTTACTTGCAAGCCAGTCAGGATGGTAGTGTACCTCCCTGCCACCCCATTGTCCCCATTGTCTGGATATGGCTGCAAGTCTCCGACGCACCTGTGTGCGCCGGCACATGCGCATGTGCATGCACGACATGCGCGCACGCAGGCACGTCAGAGACTTCCAGTCATATCCGAACAATGGGAGCAATGGGGCGGCAGGGAGGTACACTGCCGCCTCAATGGACATGCAAGTAAACGGACACCGGTGGGGGGAAAGCAGCGGGAAGGGTAAGTGCACCCTCCCCTGCTCTTAAATCTAGAGCAGCTAGAGCTAAAGCTAGAGCAGCTAGTAAAGCTAGAGCTACTGTCGAACTGACAGCACTGGCGGTTCTTCGGACTGGTTCAGAGGCCCATAAAGGACCTCCAAACTGGTTCCGTGCACATCCCTTATGTATACCAGTGACCGGAGTAGGAATGTCCAAACCCCTCCTATCTGGCCATTTGTGTGACTCCCCCAGGCCCTTTTCCTCCCATCTACCAGTATACTAGGCTTCCTGATCCTGTTGTAGTAGTACTGGGTAGGAAGAGGAGATTTTTTTCCCCCGCTCTACCCCACACATAA
Source organism: Hemicordylus capensis (assembly GCF_027244095.1). Classification (NCBI taxonomy): domain Eukaryota; kingdom Metazoa; phylum Chordata; class Lepidosauria; order Squamata; family Cordylidae; genus Hemicordylus; species Hemicordylus capensis. Next base: position 329,714,328 of record NC_069659.1, on the reverse strand, counting down.
CACTTGGCACTTTGCTGTGGCTATGAACCAGGAGCTAAAAGCTCTGAGAAATGTGTCCTTTCAATACTGCTGGCACCTTCTCCAGTGGGAGTAGCACTAGGATGGAGAAAGGGAGAGAGGGGGCTGTCTTTCTCCTCTGTTTCCCTTCTGGTGCCTAGAACACAGAGGTGAAAGCAGGAAGTCAGGAGCTAAAAGTTCTGGGGAATGTGCTTTTCCCAAGGCTGCAGGTGCGATAGCTGTGTGCCAAGTGCTTGTAGCGGGTGGAAGCTGTTGCTGCCATAGCACCAAGGCAGATAACTGAGTCAGTGGGAAGGGAAATGGGTGCGAGGTTTAGAGCTGTACAGGAGGGAGGATTTCATTTGTTCTCCAGCTCAGATTTCAAGTTCCAGCATCAATTGCCAAGAGTATCCTAGTAAACCACCCAGAGACTCAAGTGTTGGGTGGTATGGAAATACACTAAATAAAATAAAATAAAATAAATCACTAGTTTTCTCCCTCAGTAGAAATCATTTTCTGCTTCATATCTACACTGATATGGGCCCTCATATCACTACCCTCACATCTACACTAAGAACATAAGAAAAGCCCGGCCCAAGGCCCATCTAGTCCAGCATCCTGCTTCACACAGTGGCCCACCAGATGCCTCTGAGAAGCCTAAGGCAAGAGTTGTGGGCATGCCCCTTCTCCTACTGCTGCTACTCTCCTTCAACCAGCATTCAAAGGCATCTGAGGCTGGAGTGGCCTATAGCCCTCAGACTACTAGTCATTGATAGACCTGTCCTTCATGAATTTATCTAAACCCTGCTTAAAGCTGGACAGGTTGTTGGCTGTCACCAAATGGTGATGGACCCATCCTCTATAGAAGCAGAATTTCTGAGAAAATTTGGTGCCATCTTCACAGCTCATCTAATGCCTAGGAAGACTCACAGGCTAGCAGGTTTTAGACTTACATATATACAGTGAGGGAAATAAGTATTTGATCCCCGGCTGATTTTGTCCATTTGCCCTCTGACACAGAAATGACCAGGCTATAATTGGAATGGTAGGTTTATTGTAGCTGTGAAAGACAGAATAACAACAAACAAACCCTCAAAAGCCCAGTGCCCAAAAGTCAGCGATGGATTTGCATTGTAGTGAGGGAAATAAGTATTCGATCCCTTCACAAAAGGGATTTTCTATGGGATTAAGGTCTGGAGACTGGCTGGGCCACTCCAGGACCTTCATGTGCTTCTTCTTGAGCCACTCCTTTGTTGCCTTGGCTGTGTGTTTTGGGTCATTGTCATGCTGGAATACCCATCCACGACCCATTCTCAATGCCCTGGCTGAGGGAAGGAGGTGCTCACCCAAGATCTGACGGTACATGGTCCCGTCCATCGTCCCTTCGATGCGGTGAAGGTGTCCTGTCCCCTTAGCAGAAAAACACCCCCAAAACATAATGTGTCCACCTCCATGTTTGACGGTGGGGATGGTGTTCTTGGGCTCATAGGCAGCATTCCTCCTCCTCCACACACGGCGAGTTGAGTTGATGCCAAAGAGCTCGATTTTGGTCTCATCTGACCACAACACTTTCGCCCAGTTCGCCTCTGGATCATTCAGATGTGCACTGGCAAACTGCAGACGGGCCTGTACATGTGCTGCCTTGAGCAGGGGGACCCTGCGGGCACTGCAAGATTTCAGTCCTTCACGGCGTAGTGTGTTACCAATTGTTTTCTTGGTGACTATGGTTCCAGCTGTCCTGAGATCATTGACAAGTTCCCCCCGTGTAGTTCTGGGCTGCTTTGTCACCGTTCTCATGATCACTGCAACTCCACGAGGTGAGATCTTGCATGGAGCCCCAGACCGAGGGAGATTGACAGTTATTTTGTGTTTCTTCCATTTGCGAGTTATCGTGCCAACTGTAGTCACCTTCTCACCAAGCTGCTTGGCGATAGTCTTGTAGCCCAGTCCAGCCTTGTGCAGGTCTACAACCTTGTCCCTGACATCCTTCGACAGCTCTTTGGTCTTGGGCATGGTGGTGAGTTTGGAAGCTGAGTGATTGCTTGCTTCTATGGACAGGTGTCTTTTATACAGGTACTGTAACAAGCTGGGATTAGGAGCACTCCTTTACAGAGGGTGTTCCTCATCTCAGCTCGTTACCTGCATATAGTGAAAAGACACCTGGGAGCCTGAAATCTTGCTGGTTGATAGGGGATCGAATACTTATTTCCCTCACTACAATGCAAATCCATCGCTGACTTTTGGGCACTGGGCTTTTGAGGGTTTGTTTGTTGTTATTCTGTCTCTCACAGCTACAATAAACCTACCATTCCAATTATAGCCTGGTCATTTCTGTGTCAGAGGGCAAACGGACAAAATCAGCAGGGGATCAAATACTTATTTCCCTCACTGTAAGATAAAACTCATAGCTTGTTCCTATTGATAGTCTCTCAGGACAATCATGTTTGAGGGACTTTATTTTGTCCTTCAAATAAAGAAAGAACTCTTTCATTATTTGAGGGACAAATTATACATACTGTATGAACAGGTTACAAATGCAATAATCTGAACTCTTCAGAAAACCCTCATTTTACTGAAATGCTGTGTATCCTAACCTAATGTAATCCAAAATTGTCCTCAAAAACATAAACAAACCAAATTTCTTTCAAACCGATTCGGTAAATTTGGCATGATCTACTCAATCAATTTGGCATGATCTACTCCTTTGAAAAAGAATATTCTTCTTGCCAGTAGCATCGGAAACAAATTATAGCTGGCATCGTCATCCAAAATAATACCTCTCTAATAGTCCCAGGAACAAAACATTCCATGCATATGTAACTTATTTCAGGATCTATAATTTTTGATGACTACTTATCTACCTCCTCTCCGTAACCTCTTCACGTACTGAGGTCACCTAGATACAGCTTCAGCAATATCTACACATGCAATTCACTTCTAGATTATGTTCAAACTAGTTTTCACTTCCTCTAATCCACGGAAGTGATTTTAAAACTGCTTGCCAAAAATGGGGAAGAATCCAACAGCTCCTTATGAAAGCTTCATGGTTCTCAACAGTGCCTTATGGTCTGACTTGGAATAGTATATACATATAATATGGAAGCATCTAGTTACCCATTGTTGGAAATGGGATGATGGACCTTTTACCTGATCTAGCAGGGCTCTGCATATGTTTGTTAACATAGAAAGAGCCCTGCTAGAGCAGGTCAAAGGTCCATCATCCCATTTCCAACAGTGCATAGCTAGATGCTTCCATAGGTACATATTATACCAAGTCAGACCATTGGTTCACCTAGTTCAGTATTGTCCACACAACAAATATTTATATACTGCCTTTAAACAAAAGTGTTCAAAACAGCTTACTTAGAGAAACAATAAATACACTAGTTGAACCAGGCACAGATCATCTGTGCCTCTAGTCCCCCCCCCCCCCGCCCCGCCGGCTTTCTCCCCACCAAGCCTACCCACCAGTCGCTGCTTTCTCCCGCCCGCCAGCTACTTTCTCCCCGCCCCCGCCAGCCGCCGCTTTCTCCCCCCCCACACACACACAGAACCACCTTCTGGCTGCCAGCACTTTTTTCTCCCCCCCCCCCCCGCTGCTGCTTTTTTCTCCCCCTACCCCCCACTCACCCACCCGCCTGCCCACTGCCACTGCTGCCGCAGCTTTCTTCCCCCTCTCCTCCCTCAGCCGGACCAGGCCACCTCCATTATTAATGCCGGAACTCTTGCAGCGTGTCACAAGAGTTCCGCCACCAAATCCTGGGCACACATGCTGGCTAATATAATTAAATTGTTTGTTTGTTTGTTTGTTTATTATTTATTAGATTTATATACTGACCTTCCAAAATGGCTCAGGGCGGTTCACAGCATGATAAAAACAATTAAAACAAATTAACAATTAAAAACTATTAAAACACAATAAAACCAATAAAACAGCTAAAAGCCCTGAAAATCAGGGCAACAATTTAAAACAATTTAAAACAGTTAATCATTTAAAACTCTGGAAGGCCAGACCAAATAGGTAGGTTTTAAGGGCTCTCCTGAAGGACGGCAATGATCTCAAACTATGAATTTCTGCCGGGAGTGCATTCCACAGCCCAGGAGCAGCTACAGAGAAGACCCACCTCTACGTCGCCACCAGACGAACCGGTGGCAACTGGAGGCGGACCTCCTCAGATGATCTTAAAGTGCGGTGGGGATCATGTAAAAAAAGATGCTTTCTTAGATAACTCGGACCTAAGCCGTTCAGGGCTTTAAAGGTAATAACCAGCACTTTGTATTTTGCCTGGAAACATATTGGCAGCCAGTGTAGCTGTTTCAAAACAGGCATAATATGGTCTCTCCAGGTTGCCCCAGAGACCAACCTGGCTGCTGGATTCTGAACTAACTGAAGTTTCCAGACTACGTACAAAGGCAGCCCCATGTAGAGTGCATTGCAGTAGTCGAGCCGGGAGGTTACCAGCTGATGCACCACTGTTTTGAGGTCATCCTCTCCGAAGAATGGGCACAGCTATCGAATCAGCCGAAGCTGATAGAAAGCACTCCTGGCCATGTCCTCCACCTGAGATACCAGGGTGAGGCCAGGGTCCAGGAATACTCCCAAGCTGCGCACCTGCTCCTTTTGGGGGAGTGTAACCCCATTCAACCTCATCCAGATAACATATATATCTTATCAAATATATAGATAAGATGGATCCCTGTCCCCAAAGGGCTCACAGTCTAAAAAGAAACATAAAATAGACACCAGCAATAGTCACTTGAGGGGTCCTGTGCTGGGGGTGGATAGGGCCAGTGGCTCTCCCCCTGCTAAATAAAGAGAATCACCACATTTAAAAGGTAATCTTTGCCTAGTTAGTAGGGGTGCCTGGCAAGAGCTCTCCAGGGGAAAGGAGTCATTCCCAGCTCTACCTGGCAATACCAGGGATTGAACCTGGGACCTTCTGCATGCAAAGCAGATGCTCTACTAGTAAGCTAGGCTCCAACTCAACAAGAACTGCACAACAAGATCCCAAGTACTATGCTTAGTAATTCCATATCAAGTATTGAACCCAACTATTATTATCCCTATATGCCTCATATGATCCAGTAGCAACAAATCAGTGATTTTCTGGACACTCTGAAAAGGATGATTCCCTTGCCCATAAGCAGACCATGAAAGCAAAAGTCCACCCCTATTTTTTGTTGCCAGTATCTGATATGCAGAGGTACACCACCTCCAAACATGAAGGTTCCATTTAGCCATCATGACTCATAGTCATCAGTAGGCCTATCCTCTAAGCATTTGTTTAATCACCCTTTAAAGCCATCTAAGCCAGTGGCCATCATGACGTCTTTCACAGTGAATTCCAGACATTTATCATTTATTGTATGAAGAAGCACTTTCTTTTGTCTGTCTCAGATTTTCTGCAGCCCATTTCAATGCATGACTCTAACTTCAAGTATTATGGGAAACAGGGGTGGGGGGATCTGTCTTCATGCTGTGCTAAGTCTGTTGTCTCGCTTTATGAGTACAACTTAAGTGTGTTCATTATGGCAGCTTAAGAGTGTTTGGGCAATGGAATAAGCTGCTTATGCTAACTTACAGAAGTTCCTTCACTGGGGATTGTTGACAAGACTGGGAGAACATCTCTTGAAGATGGATCAATAATAGTAAATGTGTCATTGGAGCTACTCTTTCTTCTATACTTAAACAGCAATTTGAGGGGGGTTGAATTAGGATTGAGACTATAGCATCTAAGCTGTGGGTATTTAATGCCTTCCCTTTGTGCAAGTCCCAATGAAAATACCCCCTGAAACTGCTATTAATCCTAAGAGGTGCTTATGGAAACTTCTTTCCCAGGACTAATAGCAGCTTCAAAGAGCAACTTTCACCAGGACCATGGTGCAGAGGGAAAGGGTTAAATAACTCCTTCCTATGTACCATGATCCCAGTCTTGATCAGGCCCCCCATGCAGCTTTATTTTTAAAAAAATCCGAAGAACAGAGACTGACATACTATGCAACATTCCATATGCCTTTTAACAGAACATGTGCACAGCTGCACAAGAGTGCTTTTGTGCAACACAAGAATTGCACAAACACAGTTGCACACTGGAAGGCCATTGGGAAGCATTGCCATCCATCATGCAAATGCATTTCTGCAATTCTTGCATGTTGTACAAGAGCACTTTTGCACAACTGTGCACATGTTCTGTTATAAGGCACATGGAACAGGGCACAGCATGTCAGCCAGAAGTTCTAGTGATGTGTTAGCTGGTTTGACCCTTAGACTACCACTGATATACATTTCAACTTTCTTTCGAATCCCTGGGCAGTTTGCTGTGCTATAATGAAAAGCTCTCTTTCTAATTTCTCTCATTGTCCTGAAAAATAAAGATGTGCTGAAGTCATTCTGGGTTATAAAGTTTTGAACGGAAGGTATGAAGTAGTTTTTCTTTTAGGTACTGCCAAAGTCAAGCTGCTTTGACTGAAGTCACAGAACATCTTTTTTAAATTTCTTGCCCTATTGATTGTGCCACCAGGTTCATTATCTTTTAGTCAGATTTAAGCACCCTCCTACAGTGAATTGAACCTTTCTCAATTCAATACATGTCAGGGGGGGAAACCCATTGAAAAACAGAAACCCTGTTGGATCTGGTGCCATAGATCAATCTCAAGGTGACCATATCCTCTTCCAACTATTCTTTGAAAAAGAATGGCTTTTCGCTGCTAAGATACTCCAGCTGAAACACAGCAGAGTTATTGGTGAAAAGAGCAGGTTAAAATGTCAGAATTTAATTCAACAAATCATTGCAAGGTGTCCTATGAATAAAGGTGTTGCCATTATCCCCTCTCATTGTATCAAAACCTTGGTTTTAAAACCTGCTGTTAAGCTGTAATGGATGACGTTCCAAGCAGTAACAGGGACTGCATTCATGAAAGACTTTGCAACAGACCTCTGCCCAGCATGTGTGCAGAGTAGGAGGGAGTGGCACTTTTTGCTGCTCTCCCCTCCATCCAAAAGAAATATGTCCCCGCGGGCTGCATAGCCCACAAGGACATGTTTTAATTTTATTTAAAAATCAGGTTGTGAAACTCAACCATCCTCACTACTGAAGATTCTAGCCATGTTATCTCTGCTGTTCCCATCTCCACCCATTCTCTCTCAATTTTCCTTCTCCTTGAAAAAAATCATATATCGCATGTTGGTCCATTAGAAAAAATCCAAATGCTGCAGCACAGTAATACCTTTATTAGGACCAGTCAAAATGTGATAAAGGAGTGAATTCAAAAACTTGCTCATTACTTTGTGACATTTTATTATGACCAACTAAAATGTCACAAAGTAATTGAGCAAGTTTTCAAGTATTATCCTACTGGCACATTTGGAGTTCTCTCTCAGGCCCTTTTCACACCTGATGCTCAAAACATAAAAAATCTGTTTAGAGTGTATATAGTACAGATCTGCATGCAGGTGCAATTATTCACATGTTATGTTGAATACTGATACAGCAGTAAACTTCCTATCATTTGAGGGGCCTGCACCCAACTTCACTTTTAAAGTGAATGCAGGTACACTCATTCACATAAAAACATATACAAGTCTACAGACATCTCGTGTACAGGTACAGCCTAACAGCCCTATTCAAACACTATGTTAGACCTCCAATCAGATGTCTGTACACTCGTACACACCTTTGTGTGAATTCCTGTACCTGCATTCCTTTTAAAAGTGACCCCTTGAAATGCAGATGGAAAGTGTACTGCTGTAAAGGTAAAGTGTTCCGTCAAGTCGATTTCAACTCCTGGTGCCCACAGAGCCCTGTGGTTTCTTTTTGGTAGAATATAGGAGGGGTTTACCATTGCCTCCTCATGCACAGTATGAGATGATGCCTTTCAGCATCTTCCTATATCGCTGCTACTTGATATGGTTCTAGCGGGGATTTGAACTGGCAATCTTCTGCTTGTTTGTCAAGCATTTCCTCACTGCACCACTTACCTGTGCTCAACATAAAGTGTAAATAACTGTAGTTCTACTCATACGTTAAAATGAAAAGCACCCTACAGGTTTACAGGTGCTGAACCAGCTCAGTCCTGCCTTGATGTGCCACTCAACCGCCTTGATCTCACCACTCATAGTTACAGTGGTGTTTGTGTGAAGAGGAAAGCACTGTAACTGTGAGGGCAAGCACTTCTTTGCTAGGCAGCCAGGGTAATTCAAACTGCTGGTCACAAAAGTGCCTGCTCTCATGATTACAGCACCTCCCCCTCAATACAAATTATTTGTTTGTTTGTTTGTTTGATTGTTCGATTTCTAGACTGCCCTTACAAAATAGCTCAGGGCAGTTCACAAATATCACAGAACAGTTAAACTCAATCAATGATTGGGAACAAAGATTTTAAAATACAATAAAGCAGCTTAAATAAATAAATAAAACAATTCAAAACCTTATAAAAACCCGATACATTAAGAACCCTTTAAAACAATTTAAAAACCCTGGAAGGCAAGGCCAAACAGGTAGGTCTTTAGGGCTCTCCTAAATGCCAATAAAGAATTCAAATTATGGATTTCTGCAGGGAGCACATTCCAAGTCTAGGAGCGGCTACAGAGAAGGCCCACCTCTTGGTCGCCAACAGACATTCCGGTGGCAACTGGAGCCGGACCTCCTCAGATGATCTTAGCGTGTGGTGGGGATCAGACCGAAGAAGGCGCTCTCACTCTTGTAATTGTGAGCAACGAGGGGGTGAGTGACATGGTAGGGCGGGACTTCTGACCTGCTTCGGCACCTGTAACCATGTGGTCCTTTCATCCTTCTGCCCAGCACCAGTGAACCATAAGGAAAAACTGTGGCATAAGCTTGATGTTCAACAGGCCCTCAAGGTCTATATCAAACATACCAAAAAACTTCAAAAGATTGATGCAATGTTCATCTCCTTCCAGCCAGCTGCCTTAGGGCACAAAGCATCTAAAGTTTATCTGACAAACTGGATTAGAATCTGTATCCTTCTGGCCTAAAGAGTCCTTAATCTTCCATCCCCAGAAAGGGTGTTGGCACATTCAACCCACAGCACAGCGGTATCCTCAACTTTCTCGGCTCACTCCTCACTCTTCAACATTTGTAGGGTGGCTACATGGGCATCGGTTACCCCATTCATATGCCATTATAAAATCTCCACCTTTTCAGTGGAGCAAGCGGCTTTCAGCCGTAGAGTGCTTCAGCAAGTGTTGTAGAACATCCTCCCTCCCAATCAAATCATTCCACTTGGGCATGTCCCAGCAATGAGGAGCTCCAGCACAGGGGGGAAAGGAACATTGGTCTTACCATGAAGGGTTCTTTTTCCCTGGGTCTGGAGCTCCTCAGACCCACCCAGATGTACTATGGGTACTGGGGATTATTCTAACAAGAATGGAGGATATTGGTGGAATTAGGGTTGGTTAGGCAGGTGGAGTCAGCTCCTAGGGGTAACCCTAGTATTAGGGCTGCCTGCACCTGTGTGTTATTTCTTGGTGATTATTGTTACTATTATATATGTTAGTGGTGTGAATTTTGGAATTTTGAAACACCCCCGTTTTGTTTTGTATCCAAATTTTCTTAATCCGAATCAGCCCTGTTTTGTTTTGTAGCCGAATTTTCCAAATCCGAATCCAAATCGATTTGGATTTTTAAAAAGGGTCCCAGGGCAAAAAGAGTGGGTGGTGGTGGTAGTGTCCAATGGGTGGAAGCTACTAGCCAAATTTCAAAGGAATTGGGCAAAGGGCTGATCTTCTGTGAATTTTTTAAGTTTACACATCTTTAAGAATTTTCCCATAGGGAATAATGGAGATTCCAGCAAATGTATCGCTTTAAATCAAGGGGAAAGGGATGACCCAGAGCAGAGTGTGGTGGGTGGTAGTGCCCAATGGGGGCAAGGAAACTTCCAGAATTATTTCAAAAAAATTGGGCAAAGGGCTGATCTTTTGTGATTTGATGAAGTTTACGTGTCTTTAAGATTTCTCCTATAGGGAATAATGGAGGATTGGGTTTCAGCAGCCCCATAATTCCACTTAGGGGGCACTGGGGTTGCCCAGAGCGAGGGGTTGTGTAGTGCACATAGGGTGCCAACCACCCCCATACCCACAAGCCCATGGGGTACTGGATTTTGTTGTTTCTGAGGTGTTCATTGTAGATTCTCTGGTAGCATATGAGATTGTGAAAAACAAGAATCCACTCTCATATGCTACCAGAAAATCTACACTCAGAACACCACAGAATCAACAGAACCCAGTACCCCATGGGTTAGCAATCCTTCCCCTGGCCAATGTGGGGTCAGTAAAGAGTGGCAAGAAGCAAAAGAGCCAATGCGGAAGAAGGAGGGAATTGTCAGCAGGTCAGCCCATGATTTAGGTCACCGATCAGAAGGCTGGAAGGGTGGGAAATTCAAAGAGATGTCAAACACAAAATGGAGACTGACTCAGAGATCACCACAAAATGGAGGTCCGAAACAACAAAAAGTTTTGTAGCCGAAACAGGGACATTTTGTTTTGTATACAAAAATTTTGGATCTGGAAAATGGGTGTTTTGTTTTGTCTACAAAACACCCGAAACATCCCTAATATATGTTACTATGTTTGTTGATTCAGCCTGTTTAGTGCCATCTAGGCAATTCTCTCATTCTGTAGTGCCACTCTTCACGTCAGTCCTGGAACTGGGTTAAGGCACCCTCTGGTGGCAGGAAGCTAGCCTGACAAAAGATCTCCAGTCTTGTCTCCGGCATGCAATCTATTCAATTCCAGAGCCATTTCCATTTTAACATATGAATACACTTTCCATCTGTATTTTGCATTTCAGGGAGCTTGTTTAGCTCCAGCAAGATGGCTGTATTGTGTTCCCTTAGAGTCAGACCATGCTCCAGGACTGGCTCTAGGCTTCAGGGAGTTCTCAGCAAAGTTGTGTGATGCGATTCCCATTATTTCCAAATGGTGTCACATCGCACAATTGTGTTTGTACAACTTTGAGCTAGAGAGGAACAGGCCTATTGCACAACACCTTTGGTGGTGTTCACACGTGCAGCATCACAGGTGATGCTCCAGCCACCCGCAGTTTGCTGCACAATAGGTCAGTGCATACTTTTATAGGCGTGGGGGAATTTTTTCATATGGATGATTTCAGTCAGGCAATCCTCCACCTGCAGTGTGAAGTTTTTCACAGAACAATTTGACTGCCTCGTCTTCTGTTTGAGTGAACTAGGCCAAAACTAGGGCTCATATTGAAGGTGCATCATGCATCCTGATAGTGAAGCTCTACACACAAGCAGAGTAGAGAGACTGCAGGGCTTCTGTAGGGACCTGCCCTCCCCACACAGGAGCACTCAGTGAACCCTGGGTGGCCGGATCAGCCACCCACACGATTACCGTCTCCGTCACAGAGCTAGTAGGGACAGTGGGGCTTGGGGGCCACCTGGCCCCTGGAAGCCCCAGAATGCCCTGCACAAGTGCATGGAGCATGCTGGGGAGCCCACCAATGATGGGAGGCTTTCTGTAGCCTCCCGGTCAGGGGTCTCCTTGCGAATCGCTGCGGTGTGGAGCTGTGCCATGGCAACTCACGGTCCAAAAAAATGGGGTTAGTGGAGTGCTCATTCCACTAACCAGGGGGGCAATTCGGTTGGTTAGCCGCCGGGAGCCGCGCAGCTCCTGGAGGTTCACACACACGGGGGAAACCGGGCTGGCTCCAGCCCCGTTTCCTCCATGCATGTGAATAGCCTCATTGTCTGCTTGACACACACAGTTCTTTTAAATGAGGAGATTTCAAGGCTCTGGGTGACAGTGAGCATTCTTACCTTTGCTTATGATTTGCAAAGAAATGTTGCATCCGTACAAAAGTTCCCATTAAGTTGAAAGAAAGTACTGATGCTGTTGAGTTATGCAAATTAACTATTAAATGCTGGAGAAGTCAATGTTATGTTGCCTGCTTGATGGATAGAAATGTGTTTAGGGTTGACAGGCAATCTGAACATTACTATTAAATCTCATTTCCTCCTCAGATAGTTTTTGCTCTTGCAGAATGAGGCGATCTTTAATATCCTGATCAAACAACAGAAATTGGCTGCCATCTTCTGACACTCCAGCGATAATGTACCGTAATTTTGCTAAAGTAATTGTCCTGATTCCATTGTAGAGAAACCCTTTTGCCATTTTTACTACAAAAAAATGAGACATTATTCAAGAGATGGAATATGACTGGTAATGGCCTCAGAAAATTACCGCACGGAATCATTTAGCACCTGATAAACTATCTAAAGTTTTCACACTGAAAAGTCCTACCAAAGGCTGCGTCTACCATGTGGGACAGATTGTGACATTGAAATTTCAAGGCAGCAAGGATACATGAGTTCATTCTGTGCCATTTTTTCATTTATGTACAGTGAAAAAGTGCAACGCATTCCACAATAAATTGGCCAGTTATACTTCTTTGGGTCTCATTATAAATGTACAAAAATATTGAAAACTAATTTGGGTCCCTTACCTACAAGAACACCTGCATGTCCACCATGAATAGAGGTGTCTGGTGCTGAGTTCAGATTACTGCTCTATAATGAAGTTTGGTTATCTTTTCCATAAACTTT